>NW_019028981.1:1322500-1732855 GCF_002105155.1 Lobosporangium transversale | reverse complement strand
ATGGTGAAGGCATTTCATGCTAAATTCTATTTATTTCTTTTTCTCTTTCACATTTCAAGCATGGAAGCCCAAGAAGTTCAGAATCCTTTCCTTATTCCAAATATAGTGAAAACCTTGGGTCGTCATGTCTCTCGCTCACAACTCCTTGTATTCCTTCGTGTTTGTAGGACATGGCATATTGCTCTTGAGCCTTTAGTCTGGCATACACTAGCACTGCAAAATCAGCCTTGCAATTTTACGCCAAAGCAGGCAACACCAACGCTGCTGCTCCGTAATCGTCATCATATCCGTCATTTTCATCAGGTCGGCTCTAATTCTCTATTGGAGCCTTTAGCGTTCTCGACAAGACAGCCTCTCATGCTGCTGACTAGCATTTCCGTCTCTATCCTCAGCCCTGAGATCCTGATGATTACACAACACAATATCGAGACGCTAACCTCGTTTAGCTGTCGCTCCAATCGTATGCGAAAGGACCAGGAGGCGCAAGATTTATGGTGCCGTCACCTATTTCATATCCTTGGAATGGCCCCACACTTAGCCGAGCTAGCTCTTGGACCAGTGACTCTATTGGACCCTCCAAAGAATCTTTTCAACAAAGTATGTAAGACCGTCAAGCGGTTAGAATTGGATCGTATCAAGGTCACTGACCGCTCTTTGTACTCCGACTCTGTTGATCCTGAGGACATTTCAATGAGTACTTTCGTAAGCCTGGAAGCCTTGATCCTTATTTGGAATGATTTTCCACCCCAATGCCAACTTGAATTGGTCAGAAAGGCTCCTAAACTCAAGTCAATCAACTGGCGGCGTGGTACTAAGCTGTTGACAGAGTCGTGGCTTTCAGGGAGTTTAGCGGTCCCTGTGAGCCTAAACCGACTGGATATTGGAAACTCCCATATAGAAGATGCGGATATGGCTAGAGTCATTGCAATGTTACCTACATTAGAGGCTCTCGGAGCAAGATCGACACCATTTGGCACACAATCGGCGCTTCAATTAATAGCTGATCAGAGGGACAAGATGTTGGAGTTGGACTTAATGGACTGCAAAGATCTAGGCAGTAAGATGATCCAACGGATGTTGGCTTCCATGCCTAGACTGAAAATATTTCGCGCGGCTAATGTGGAGGCGATTGATATTGCGAGATCATTCTATGCGACTAAGACAGGCGCTATACTAACGTCGTGGGCGTGCCTGAGTATTGAGGAGCTAGAGTTAGTTATTGCTGACCTCTGTCATTCCCAAAATGCATGGCATGAAGAAATGCAATCTTTGGTCTTTCAGCAACTGTCTATGCTAGGCCGGATCCGCGTGCTGGCCTTGCGTGCAAGCCCTGTCCTTTCTGCAGAAGATAATCACCTATTGGAACTTACATTAGAGAGTGGACTACGGTGGTTAGCATCGCTAAAGCGCTTGTATGAGTTAGATCTTGGGAATATGCCAATTAGAATGAGCTCAGAGGAAGTTATGTGGATGGTTAAAGAATGTCCTCAGTTGAGGACCTTGTCAGGAAATGTAATCAGCGCAGTACGAAAAAGCAGCCAGCTAAAACAGGAGTTGAAAATATTACGGCCCGAAATTAAGATTGTTGAATAGTCCGATTCTATGCAGTTTTAATATGATAGTGCAAAATATATTCAAATGAAAGCACAACAGTAGGGAGATGAAGATATGAAGTTTATCTGCACTACGTATATTATTGCCATGCTTGCCTCAACAGCAATAGTATAGATACGGATAGGGCGTAGAAATAACATAATACATCCAAAAAAAAAAAGGTATGTGGTTCAAGTGCAGCTCAAGGCATTAGGAAAAATGAAAAGGACATCAAGACCAATCGAACGTTGCCCGAAGCCAGCCTTATTGTAGTTGCATTGGGTAGCAGAGGTCTGGAGTCCAGAGGCAAGGTCTCAAGCAATTCGCATTAACAAACACGCAGAGTAAAAAAAAAAAAAAAAAAAAAAAAAAAAAGCAATATAATGAATGGTACAAGGCCCGTGCACTATACAGTGGGCATTAGATAATGTGTCGTCCGCGATAGTACATGTACATGTAATAAATCAGAGTGGTTAAGTTTCCTCCACCAACACCACCTGAAGTATTGGTAATCCACCGCGATTCTTACGGCACATACAACGTTGCCTGGGTTCCTAAAATTATATTCTGTCCAGGCGATACCAGGATCTATGCTAGAGTAGGTTGCTGCAAGCTGTGTCAGTCGCCGTCGCATTCTTGAAGTGGTGGGGCAATACATGGAAAGGTAATAAATGTCCCATCGAATGAATTGATTCTTTATTTTAAAATTTATTCCTTATTGTTGACATGTCTCAGAGCCGGTCGAATCATGTACATTCTTTTGTTACTGAACCTCCCCGATCTGTGCCTAACGGACATACCAAATTAAAAAATAGTCCCCGAGAACAACTCCGTTTCACATGGACCACTGTCAATGTCCAGAGGAGACAGGACGCAGGGCGGGATTGGAGACAAGTAAAAAAGGACAAAGTTTCTTTCTTGCAAAATGATTTGATAATGACCACTGGGCTGGTAGTCTAACAAAACATGCATGTTTAAACTGTCGAATAATTTGAGCAATACATGAATATTTTATACAGTGGAATCTCGATAATTGTACACTTTTGTACAATTTTCGAATTTGCTATATTTCTCGGTTATTGATTGGCTAAGAAGCCCACAATTCATGAAAAACTATTCTAAAAATCCTCTGCTGATTCCTCTACTCCAGTTGAGTGTGGGTTTTTTAGAATACTTTTTTTTAAAAGAGTAAGGCTCTTAGCCAACCAATGGCCTAGAAATATATCAAATTTGAAATTTGTACAAAAGTGTACAATTATCGAGATTCCACTGTATATATTTATACATGTACCATGCCCTTCCACAAAAGGGCACAGGGGTTGTACAAAGATCACATCTCAAAAGCCATGGACATTCTCTCATTCTCTCCTCCATCATCTTTCACTCGAACGCTTGAACGCTAGTTTGTCTTTTGAATTCCCCTGCTCTTAACTTTTCTCTCTTCTCTTTTTCTCTCAGCCCATTGAATCGGATCACTTGCGTGCGTGTGCGCGTGCGAATGTCCACTCTTATCTTACTGCAACCGCACCTTCACCAAGTATCGTCGTCTTTACCGATTCACTAAAACTCCTTGTGTTCTACAGCAATGGCTCTATTCTTCCAACTGGCTAAAATTCGACGCTCTCCTGTGCCTTCTACTCCCTCACCCAGTTCTTCTCCGTGGGTCTTTGATATTCCTGAGGCTACACGAGCAATTCTCGAGAACCTAGCTGAACCTCTGACTGTTGTGTCATTCTGTAGGCACACCAATAACAGACTTTTTTCTCATATTTATGAAGCATAAAACTAAATGTAGTAATGCAAAGACTCAATAACACTAACTCTGATGTGTATATGTATTTAAATAGTTTCGTATCACAGATCAATTCAGGATGCTCTATGTGATGCAGCAGCAACAGCAGCAGCATCTGCGTCAGTTATCAGAAATTCATACAGTAGCGATACAAATAATGAACAGGAACAGACCAATGACACGGAGACAACATCGACAACATCAACAACAGATATTAGGCTTCTCGGTGGTGGCATCTGGGCTTGGCTATCATCACCAACAAGTACAATGGATTCTGTATCATCTAGTCACCCGGTTCATACACTCTACGTAATATACCGACATGATAACAGCATCAGTCCTAATACATTATATGATAGTACGACGGAGAACAGCGCTTTCTCATTTCCACTCCATGGGATTCTTGAACCTATACTTGCCCTCTTCTCAAACCAGTTGAACATTGTATCGCCCACGATCTACGATACCGAAGGGGATTTGGCCCGACTAGCGCGGTCGTTACTCACATTGCAGACGACGCAACGTCACTACCCGCCTTTCGACTTGCCAAGCCTGAATTGGCGTTGGAGCGATCCTGTTAATAGAGCAATATCAAATTCAAAAGCCAAGAGCGATCATGGACATGCTCGTGGAGCTGCTACACTCGAGATGTATATCAGCGATGCTAGAAAGTCCACCGGCGTAATGTCTATTGAAAGCGAAGATATTGCAGCGCAAGTTGCAGTGCTCGAGCAGTTTTTTAGGTCCATCAAGTGTTGTCCCTCACCAGCGTCATCGAAGATTAATAACAGGGCTGGAGGAAGTATTCGTAAAAGGCGATCTAAAATGAACGAACAATCAATCGAGGCTGTCCTCATGCGAGATCTAAAGGATTTGACAGTGACTGACACAAAAAAAAGTAATGAGGCTCATATTGACAGCTCCTGGTTTCATGAGCTCACGGGCCGTAGCAAACAGCGGCCGGATAATCAAAGCACTTTAACAGAGAGCCAGAAGGCTACAAGTGGTATGTCCTTGAGTTATCCAAAAGAGTAAAAATCATATTCGAGTTTATGATGAAGATCCTTGTAACCATTTCAATATTATATTAATTTAGGTGCTGTACTCTATGCCAAGCTCCAGACATACTTGACTCAGTTAAATGGATGTTCAGCACCACTAAATCTGTCCGACCTGCAGCAAGCCGCACGCGATGCCATTCGTGAACGTGCATTATACAATGGAGCACATACATACCACCGTATCATGAACGAGCATCTGGACCGACAACCCATCCCATTACCTTGGCACACTCTTGCAATGCTCCATCACGATGCTCAATCTAGATCATTAGAAGAAATCGAAAGGCGCTATTATCTTGGTTTCGAGTATTACCTACCCAAGTTGCTTGGTGATTTTCGGACTCATTGTCTCAAAACCACTATCACAGACCATGCTTCAGGAAAGTCTGCAGCTGCAACGGATGCAAACCTTGTTGGAGCAACATCGGCTTTAGAGATGATGGTTCCCACAGGAGGGCTTTATCTGGAATATTATAACGCAAATGCTTCGGCACTGCAGAACCATCATATGGTTACTTTAGATGAACATTGGCAAGTATTCAAGAACCGTCTATTAGGCAATCAGCGAAATAGCAGTAGTTTAGCTTCAGCTACAGTGTCACCTCTAACGCTGAGATCTTCACCCGATATTAAGGTATTAACAATCCTATTCACATTCTCGAAGATATCAACCACACCAACGTAACCATTTATAAATGGCATGCAACGCTTACACTTACTGTCTTGTATACATTTTTCCTCCTGTGTCACTCCCAAGGACTATTCTGACTTTTTACAAGCCGTTGATCAAGTTCGCAGAAACTATCTTGAGACGTGCATACCTAGCGCGGAAGCCCTTTCTATTCTAGAAAACTTGGATGAGATGCAACAAGCTGAATCTGTCATCTTCCTACAATCGGTTGCTAATACTGCTCCAAACTCAGCTTTACCCACATCTCCAGTCACTCTTTCATCTCATTTGAAGCGATGTTCTTCTATCTCCTCTTCAACACGTCAGTCTCTCGTCCTTATGAATGGAAGCATTGGTAATATTGCTGGGGCAGGTAGTGCAAGCAGCGCAGATGTTTTAACTGATACACTGAACGGGAAGAGCACCAGCATTCAGGCTTTAGCATCAGTAAATGGAAATGTGGACATTAATAGTACTAGCACTAGCATATCGAGAAGCGCGACAGCACAATCACTACAGCAGAATGAGCATGCTCCGACAGAGCTTGAACAACAGATCGCTGAGATTATGATGGCTAAGAGGCGGTCCAAATTGGAAGACAATGACAAAGACTCGTAAGTTATGGGCCTTCAAGTCTTCTTTGTCATGATACTGACTTCTATATGATGAATTTGTAGAAGTTTTACCATTTCTCTCCTGTTTTTTATATTTGTTTATTTGTATGTTTGTTAGGCAAGATAAAGAGTTGGGTAGTGCTGGCATAGAGTCTTCCAGCAGTACCGGCAACGTAGATGGTTCAATGTCAAGCGATCAAAAAGAGCACGCCAATAGCACAGTCGTCCAGTTCGGATGGACAATTCACATGCTACATGCCAATACATTGCAATATGCCTGGATCTGGAATTGGCTATATTCCCACGAAGGATCATCTCGCCAGAATGTAGGTATGTTTTAAGGAAAACCAATATCTCAGCTATCTATTTCACTTTCTTGTTTTTGTTTTCCATCTTGAAAATCGACTTACGGTATGTGCTTGCTTCGTGGCAAATTGCTTGGTATAGTTGCCTGTGATAGCAAGACGTATACTGCTTCAAAATGGATTATCCTCCCTGCAAAGGATATAATCCGCACCCGTAAAGATTGGAAGGTCAAATATGGTGACCGTGTCTGGATTATTTCATATTGGTTTTCTACTAGGAATACTAAAATAGAAATGCCAGAGTATCTACCACGAGCGCAAGGAGCCCCATGTCGACATATTGTCCCATATGGTGAAACTTATGTTATTTGTAAGACCTGCCCAGCTGATGTTCTTTGCATGAGATGTTTCCGAGGTAGGGCCGTTTATATCTCTTAACTTTTTGATGACTCGATAAACATGCTTCAAAAAACAAAGATGCTGTTATTAACATGTATTCGATTTGAATGATGAAATAACAAGCTTCGGATCATGCTGATCATACGATGTACTTGCAGTGCTCTTGGGGGACATCTGTCTGCGTCTGTAGCGATCCTTCCAGGTTAAAAATGAGACGGATGCTTCACTGTTCATTGCACTCTGCGGAAAGTCAAAAATCTTATTCAGGCCATACAAAGGGCAAACCATGTCAGATCAAATTTAAGGCGGGTGAAAAAGTGTATCGATGCAAGGTAAGCACAAAAAAAAAAAAAAAAAAAAAAAAAAAAAAGAATGAATGAATGGATGAATGATATTGATTGACATTATTCAACCCTTTGTGATAGTCGTGCGCTACCAATGCCAACGATGATGCGGTACTCTGCGTTCGATGTTTCCGCTCTGTAAGTCCTAGATCCTGTTTACAGCCTATGCTTAGTTTTCCGTAATGATTGAATACACGCTCTGATCTATGGTTCTTTCTACGATATGTGGTACAATATCCTTAGCACAACCACTTTGGCCATGATTTTATAGCTCAACTTGCAAGAGACGGCTCCAGTTGCAGCTGCTGTGATGGAAAGTTCTGGAAATTCGATTTGCGTTGTGCATACCATAGCCCTGGTGTTCTCGAGAGCGAATATCTTCCAAGGTCTATCAGGCTACCTTCACCTTCTAAATCACCATGGAAACCTTTACCACCTGAGCAAGAGGCTGCTTCATCATCGTCTTCCCCCTCTTCTCCAGCTCTGGTTCACTCTACCACCGATGATCAGACTTCACCCTCACTTCCACCTAAAGCTGTATCAGAAGTAGCCAAAGCATCATTAGAATCACAACGATGCGGACATATATTCAAGCCTGGCGAAGATATCTATCACTGTAAAGACTGCAGTTTCAATAGTATGGTGGTATTATGTGGGCGATGCTTTCACAACTCACGATGCGTGAAACATCGTTGGAGGATGGGTGTCTTCCAGCAGCCCGATGTCAAACCAAGGACCAGTTCTGAGTTGACTCGCGGGATCCCCGCTGAAGAGTCGACTCGTGAGATCGCTGCTGAAGAGTCAACCCACGAGGTCCCTGCCGAAGGCGAACAAGCTGAAATAGGTATAACCATGAACACTGTAGACTCGCCCTGTTACCCATCGGATGAGACACTGGAGCAAGAATTACCAGAAAGTGAGAATAATGAAAGTAATGAGGAAGAGCTACAAGATGAGGCAGTTTATCATGTATCATGCGATTGTGGTGATCCAACCATGTTTAAGACTGCGTTTGACTGCAACTATCATTTACCACAGGAATTCCGACCTGTTCCAAGTCTCAGTCATTGCAATTATCTCTTTGAGCGTCATGAGAGTATGTGGCGCTGTCGAACTTGTCATGTTGTTGATAGCGAGCACATCACAAATCCTTCTTTAATGCTGGATTCGATCCCAACGGATGACTCAGAGGATGAACATCAGTCTAGCTTGCCTACTGCAACATCAGACATATGGATTTGTACTCGTTGCTTTAAATCTGAAGACCACATTGGCCATGAGATTGAGGAAGGGATCAATAAGCATAATGAAGGTCTATACTGTCACTGTGGTGACCCAAGTATCCTAAGACAGCCACCTACACAAGCCAATATTAATAGTACAGATTGCAAAGACGATCATAATCGACAGACTGTGCTTTGTGTTACGGATATAAAGGAAGGTATGCACTACTACCAATGCAAGGTATGTAAAATTTATTAGTTGTATGTTCTGGCTTTTTTTTATAACTTTTGACAGCACTATCGGTACTAACTAAGAAAAAAAAAATGTTTAATGCAACTATAAAGACATGTCAGACAGATCCTGGAAGAGTATTTTGCGAGTCTTGTTTTATCAAAGAAGCCCATCAGGGCCACAGTTATCTGCGATTGTATGCCTCGATTGGATTTGAAACTACGCGATGTGGATGTGGTGAGAATAGCGCGTTTCGCTTTGCTACACATTGTGAGCGGCACGAGCGGGCTGGTGGAACGAACATCGTTCACAGATGCCTTTATACTGCGAGTGCTGGTGAATGGGTTGCAATTTGCAGGTAATACTTTTTATTTCCGAAATAATGATAGTAATAATTATTACTCTTTCTATTTTTTTTTTTTAAAAAAAAAAAAAAAAAAAAACTTATCCCTCTTTTGTTCCCATGTTGTTTCTATTAGTGATTGCTACCCTCCACAAGATGGTATGGCCCCACCATATCTTTGCTTAAGATGTCGTCAAGCTTCAGATCATTTAGATCATAATGTCAAATGGATCAAGATAGAGCAAGATATGTCATACCCATGCGCATGTGGCTCACATTCACTATCTCGTCTGGCATTATCTGAAGTGTCGTATGGTATGCCTTCTGTTCAGATCACTGCTCCTGACGATATCGACGAGGCAGACAAAATGAAATTTATCGATCCCCCATCGCTTTGCCAGTATCATACCATGATCTACAAGACTACACCTTCGACTACACTCTATCTCCATTCGCACAATCATCGATCTCTTAATCACCAAGATCATAACGAGGTTACTGGATACCGATACCACGACAGTAACAATGATTGGATCGTCACTCGACCAGAGCCCGATATCAAGAAACCACTCTCGCCTTTTCTGCAATGGAAAGATGTATTTTGGCTGCAGCATGTTAATACAGGCAAATACCTCAACTCAATGGCCAGCCTCAAGATAAATCAAGGATTTCAAGAAGTTAGTGCTATAGAGGGACCACATAGTAACAACGACTGGGTGGTCGAAGAAACCACATGGCTTAGACAACAAATATTGAGCGACGAGTAATGGTTTCTATTAAAAACATTGAGGGGTTTTCTTTATTTTATTTTTATTTATATGTTGACTTTAATTCTTGGGCTTTCCTCCGAAAAACAAGCCTTTACTAGGGTCCCATACGCCTGGTGTAGGAGCATTGTTATTTCCGGGCAAGGATTGATAAGACGGCGGAGCTTGTTGCTGTTGCTGTTGCTGCTGTTGTTGCCGTTGTTGTGGTGATGATGTACCTTGAAAGGAAGATGGCTGCTTTTGCTGAAACTGTTGCCGAAGATGTTGTGCAAAATTTGGCTGCGGTTGAGATGGCGGACCCACCGGTGCATCTTCATAGGGACTGAATGTAGCGCTGTTATGACTAAACGACCCGATTTGCCCCTGCGTTACTTCCGGGGGTAAAGTGGGTGCTTGACCACCAAAATGTACACCAAGACTTGGACTCCACTTCCCGGACCCAGGTTGAAAATCATAGGATTGAGGAGGCGCGCTGGCTACATCATAAGGAGAACCGTGCACAGGGCTTTGCGGCTGTGAGCGATTTAAATTGATGGATGATATTCCAGCGGTCACCTCACTATCATTGACAGGAAATGGCAATTCAGGACAACGAAAAAAACCTTGCTCCTACTTTGATTGAAGTTACCGTTTGTGTAAAATAGAAGCTCTTGTTTACCTCAAATAATCTTTGGCTTCCATCTCGCGGGCGAGAAGATAATCGCGGCAGTTATCGCGCAGGCGTACTAAAATCTTTTCAAAATCGCGATGGAACTATAGCCAACGGAATGAAA
The DNA here is from genome assembly GCF_002105155.1 of Lobosporangium transversale. Lineage (NCBI taxonomy): Eukaryota > Fungi > Mortierellomycota > Mortierellomycetes > Mortierellales > Mortierellaceae > Lobosporangium > Lobosporangium transversale. The sequence goes on along the minus strand of NW_019028981.1, from coordinate 1,722,739 downwards.
TTTAGCTTGATTACTGAGTGCAGATTAATTTGTAGAGAGAACATACTATACAACATAATGATTATCAATACCTGCATTCCTTCCTTGAGGTTCAGCAGTATTGCCTTATACTTTTGATATGCTGCTTCCAGATTTTGAAGAGCTTTCTCTCGTTGATGTACAACTGGGCTACTTTTTCTGGATGCGACAAAAGCCTTATTTATTTCCTAATGATTCAAAATAAAAATAAAAATAAGAATAAAAATAAAATAAAGATGTGATATAAGTAGATATAATAAAGCGCCATCTCTGGAGATTGTCGATGATGTATAGCCAATTGTTTAATACCTGGATAGCCATCAAAAGATCCTCTTGTGCAGCTGTTTCCTCTTTAACTAGCGCCTTATATCCGTCGTACTTTTTGAGTTGCTCCTGAAAATGCGCTTCAAAATGAGCAGGTTCAATTTTGACTGCAGATGAGTTGGCTGTTAACTTATTAGTAATAGCCACTAAAGATGGGCCTATATCGTCCTCATCCGCAATCCTCTTGACCTCATCTAATTTAATCCTTCGCGCCTTGATCATCTGATCAGCCTCTTCTAACAACATCTTCAAGTCGTATACAATTTCGGGATCTGAAGAGCCCGGCGCATTAATTGTATTAGGCACAGCGCGTTCCACTTCAACCTATTGTGATGCATCAGCAACCATAGCAAGTGTAAGTGAATATAAATCAGATGATTGGCTCACAATGAAAACGTCGGGAAAAAAGCATACTCACCCTACCACTGCCGAGCAGCTCCAATGAGCGCCCCCATGTTGTCATTAGCGCCTCCATTTTATTTCTAACAATCTGATCGCTTTTTTTAGCAGTTTCAAGGGTGTCTCTGTACCTCTTCCCCTGTTCCACGAGGTTAACTGTCAGAGACGCTGATGTAGGGCGGTTCCAACGTCCTTGGAACTTTCGCCTCATTGCTTCGTCTTCATCAGCTTCTTGCTGTAATGCTCCAAAGATTTCATCTAATATGGCTGCATTTTGATGTGAAAGAGTCCGAACAGTCTGAACCATTTCATTTAGCGTTCGGGTACCCCCTTCAGCATGTATTTCATCAATATGGGACAGAAGAGAGGGCGGCAATCCGATGGGCTGCTCAAGTGCTTGAAGAGCTCCGGGCAGATTTAGCGCTTGCATTTGACTAAAATTGAGTAATGAATATACCAATTAGATCTATCTTTTGCTCCAACTTGTCAAATATGAGGACTAGGTCTAGCATCTTCGCTTCACATACCTATAAAAAATACCTGTCAATTCATCAAACTTTCCTCCAATGTCTTCTTTCACGAGCCTCTCCTTGCGCTCTGTATAAACACTCGCTGCTTGATGGACTGCAAACGGAACCAGTCTCGAGAACAATGGGACACCCAACAATATATTATGCTCATTCATTAGTGGAACAGGGTTTGATATTTCTGGAATGATAGTTGCCTTGCTCATATCCACACGCCCAATTGACGCCAGTGCGGTCTCTGCAGGAATAGGTTCCAAATAAATGATGTCATTATCTTTCTCTGCCCTCGAGAGGTTACGATGAATGGCGGATTGCAACGAACGTAGATCGCTTACGACCGTTTCCCTGAGGTTCCTCTGTAGATCGAGTCCTGAGCTAACAAGCCGTTCAGCAATCTGAAGTCGCGCAATTTCCTCGCCATATTTATTTTGAGATATGCATTCGCATGACTTTCTGTACTGAGATACAGCGTTAAAATGAAAAGCCTTGGCCTGCATTTGGCTTGTCCATGGTGTAGTGAATAGGGAGGAAACACTTGAATGGGTTGCCCCTTCGTTTGCTGCTGTATAGTAATCAGCAACTTTGGCTGCTAGTTTAGCGATTAGCCCATCCTTAATCTGATCTATTCTTCATGAAACATATATATAAGTTGTAGCAAAGGCCTCCACAGTTTAATGGGCCGGTGATTGGCGGTCAACTAGAAGAACATCAACTGGACCAAAGGTTTTACCTAATGCGCCTTTCTGCCAGAAACATTCTTGTGCCTGTGCAAGCATAAGTTGGATATAAACTGTCAGGGAGGCTGTGGAGATATCGACAGTTGGAGCAATCCTCAGTTCTGGAATAATCGTATCCCGTAAATGTTGAAATGTTCCTGCGGAATTCTAAAAAAGAATAAAAATAAAAAATAAAAAAATAAATACGTTATCGTTGTATTGACAGGAAGATCAACAGATAGTAACGCTCGAAATTTCTCGACGGGAACCCCGTATCGTACTTGGAAATAGGAACAAGCACGCTTTAGTCCTTCGACTGTGCTTCTATTCTCATTGTTGCCGAGCTGACTATACATAGCCCCGATGTTGAAGCAAATGCATGCTCGTTCGTAATACATGTTTCTGAAGGAGTCTGTAATTCCAGATAGGTGCATTGGACAAGAACTGTAAGATTCTAGGCACTACTTTGTATCGTCTACTGAACGCAATACATTTACTTTTTTGTAAAGAACCGGCTTCTCCTTACACATCTTTTTGTCGGTACTGTTGACGAGTGCCCAGGAGAATTCAACACCTGTCTAAAAACATCACGATAATTTATTGATAAGCAGGTCAATTGACCTATAATTGAAAATGTGGCCACTCATCAAGAGGATTAATAGTTTATAACTCACATCAATAGGAAATTTGGAACTGATAAACACAAGCTGTGCATGGTACCTATTGCGACATAGTAAAGCAAAAATAGCGTCAATGCTAAGCTGTTGTTGATTATAATTAAAGATGTAGATGAATCGAGCAGCATAAGACCCACTTTAACAGGCGGTTGAGAGCATTAAGGTGAGGCTCAAGGTTGACGATATCAGCTCTAAGCTCATCAAGGACACGAAAGTCATCCTGGTAGATATCTGGATGCTCCGCATAGGATGTGGAGATATAGTCGCTAAGACTCTTTGTCATTGAGAGTGGCTCTGTCCGTTTAAAATCAATAGCGAGAAGGTTACTCATGGAAGATGCCATCCTGTATTGAATTGGACAAGAAAATATACAAGGGGAAGAAGAGAGGGTAGTTAGTATATACTTGTGAGAGAGAGTAATGAATTCATGTGTAGAGAAGGTCATGTCAAGTCGCAAAGTCTTATGCCAAGACGACTCTCACGTGGTAAATCAGTTTGGATGTTCGCGACATATGCGGTTTGCATGTAAAAAAAATTATTTCCTTGAAAGCTTCTCAAGTAAAAATGAAGCCATCCAGCGCACTGCATCGAATCGTCCGTGCTCCTGGACACGACATTAATATTTTTGTCACAAATCTCTAATGCGTTATGCGTGGCTTGGAAAACTATCCATACTTAGGATGTTTAGCAACAGGTCATTGAGGCTACTATCTAGTTTCTACTTGAAAATGAACAAAGCCTGTTAAATATCTTCAAATTCTTCAAATTACCTGAATAAATAGAAGCTGACATAGCCCAAATACCATCAGATCCTTCAAAAAAGAACTATGTTTTTTCAACTTAACAGCCTTATTAAAGCCTGCTCTTATCCGAACACTCGTCTGGGGAGGGAGTAATGTTGCATTAGCAGTCGTCTCAACATAAACTTTTATTTAACGAGGATCTATGGATTACAATAAAGACCTTACCTTGGTTCTCGTTGCTTACTATGCTCTTGGTATATTTCAATGAATTGTGCCCTCTATATGGCTAAATCTACTACTGCGCTCCTCTTGGTACTCATTCTCATCCTTATCCTCGTCCTCAATCTGATAAGAAGGATCATTTGTATACCCTGCTGTCATTATTCCTTTAATATTAATTTTGTATGATGAATTGATAGTTAAACAAATGACAATGAAGGTGAAAAAAAGACGCCTTTGTGGCCATAGAGCACAGCATCGACTGAAAGATGCAGATGTAATATTTGATTGGCAAGTTGGTTTGGTGTAGCAAAAACCTTACTCGTTGCACTGGCGGAGGCCAGTGTACCATTTTTCTTTTTTCGCGAGGAGTGATGAAGAGTAATTATGGCCGGTGCTTTTTTTAAGTGTATGCATATAAAAAACCCATATGTGCTGTGCTTGAATATGCATTTTCCACTCTATGGCTGTGTAGTCGCGTTCTTTTCTTTATATCTCTTTATTGTTTTTCTCTCCCTCTTCTCCTCCATCGTTCCATGCCTCTATTGCCTTTTAGCGCTCTCACTCCCGCCTACTTTGCACAGATATCATCTTTGTAGCTCTTTCTCACACACACATAATTGAGTCTGTCATCGTAGCCATGCTCTGCTACTACATACGGTAGGAAAGAAAGCCTGCATTTTGGCCATCCGATTAACCCACCTCTACCTTGCATTTATCAAGGATAGCTATAGATCAACAAGGATGATAGGTTTTGCATCTCTGCCATACAGGCCTTTTCGGAAATTAATCGCGTTTTTAAAAAAACAACGACCAAGCCAGGCGGCTTGTGATGTCGGGCGGACACGGCTGATCAGTCTGTATTAATGGGGCAGTAGCATGCACCGAACATAGATTGCCCCAACCTCAAAGCGTAATTGGTGTTTGTTGGTCAGCGCCATGGGTTGACCAGCCGCACCAGTATCGCACATGAGCGATAGGATGGTATGAATATGCAGCATATTTGTAGATTGGGATTTAAACAACCCCCAGTAGACCACCTTGCGCTTAAAATGGGCATCTTTGGACACTGATTGAAACATTCAGATGCTGCTTGATTAATCGAATACTGCTTTGATTTATTGAATCCCGGACCATGGCTTGTATTCGGAATTCGCCCATCTGAGGCAGGCCTTCCATTGCTCACGCTCTGGGCGCCGCCCCACCAGATGCCCCTGACCATGTCGTTCGCCGTATAGTCTGCGCCAATGGTTCGGCATGTTTGCTTTTAGGAACCTGCGACCGGTGCTTCTTATTCTTCCCAATCTGCGAAACTTTAGGCCCTACAACATCGGCGATGTGATGTCTGTGTTCGGGTTTTCGTCACCAAGCCAGCTCGTAACCCTAGCCTGTGTGCCAAAATAACGTCGGAACAAACGCACCAGATTAGACATCAAGACCAATGCAATGATTATTACGTACCGAGACTTAGGAGTGCACCTCAGGGCTACTTCCATTTTTATTCATAAGACCAGAACATTGGGTGACGGTCATGGCGGGACCTCAATAAAAGGCTCCTGCCCTGGCAACAATAATAAAAACAACTTTGATCTCCTTGACTTAGCTCTTACCAGAAAACATCTCAATGATCATCAAAGGCAATAAGGAGATGGAGTCTAATGACATCATGCAAGAAAGAGTAACTGCGTACTGCAAGGTCACTGAGAAGTGCATAGGGCTCGATGGAATTCTAAGCAATTCGAACAGAAAATCAGGATATTTTGTGACAAATAGGCTTCGGCCATCTCGAAACTGCTTGATCCGCCAGATATCCAAATACGCTTTGTAGATGCACCAATTCATAGATTCTCACCGAAGGCAACAGTCACCCCTCGCACGCGTGCATGAAACACCAGTTGCAGAAGACCATACGGAGAGAGGCCACAAAATCCTGCAGTAGACGTCGTATCATTCGAGCACAAATATCCTTCAAACGGCTAAAATAAAACCCATCCGCATCAACTTTTTTTTTTTTTTTTTTTTTCCATCTACGCTTTGGTAGAAACAAGTCTACCTTCACCCAGAACGTAGTATGACGTCTCCAGATCAAGGTTTCGCTCTCCACTCCAGTCATAGCCAATCATCTCTAAAAAGCCGTCTTCATCGAGTAGATCTCCTGCTATCGCACAGCCCACGGTTGGCAAAGATAATCCATCAGGAGGATCGTAACGCATCAATACTGATACTCTGTATGCCCTCCATCGTCCGAACAAAAAGCTTGAAGCAGAGAAGCTCGATGAGGATATGTCTGATATTGAATTTTTCATTATCCAGAACAATAAGGAGCAGCTCTATTCTGACTCCCTACAGTAACCATGCCCTCTTGGACCGTGGCTGTTACGTACCGAGACTTGGGAGTGCACCTCAGAGGCATTTCTATTTTTATTCATACGGCTATGTGGCGGTTATAGCGGACATGACAGGAGGTACAGAAGGTGTAGCCAAGAAGATCGAAAAGCATAGCGTCTTCGGAATCGGCCAGGCTCAGTTCACGGGGGCAGATAACAAGCATGTCAAATTGTTGTGCCGTTTCTATAAGAAATTGAGTCAACTTTATCAAGGTATACGGCCGCCTCCGGAACTACTCTAACCTTAATCCTTCTGGATATGCTTAATAGGCAAGGGAGATTGGGACATACGCTCGTGGACATACATGAATACTTCACCAATGCCAAGTGCCCATGCCTTAGCTGCAACGGCGTCCTCAGAAACCTGAAGAACCATAGCAAGTATTGTGGTGAGTGGGGCATTTACATGGACCGATACAATGGGTAGCGAGAGCATGGCCTACATCCTCGATAGCCACCTTCCGCTACTGACACACGTCACAAAGTACATGCCTGTCAATGCATCCTCAGCTTCCCCACTGACTATTCTCCTGGCACTTCTTCTGGATCCTTCTTTGGTCCCCGCCACCGCCGCGCAAGCACCTGCTAAATGAAGGAAACAGCAGCGGCTGTAGGTAGAGTAGGAAGACAGGTCGCTATCAGCGCCTGTATAAAGCATTGAGGTCAGGAATCCTCTTTTTTTTTTTTTTTTTTTTTTTTTTTAGGTCGTAATAAGTGCCATGCCATGCACTGGCCATCACTTTTTGTTCTGTAGACGTGACACATGACCTGAACAGTTTTTGGTGCTGTACAAGGCGGATTTAGATAAAATGTGGCTGTGTTTTTTTTTTTTTTTTTTTTTTTTGGACATGTGGCCACACGAAATAAAAAATTGCATATTCATCTCTTTCTTCAAAATATTTAAAATTGCCATCATGTCTGTGATTCTCGTTTCCTCTGACGGCCAGGAGTTCAAAATCGACAAGGAGGTGGCCGAACGTTCGATCTTGATCAAGAACATGCTTGAGGATGTCGGGGAGTCCGACGCACCCATCCCTCTCCCTAACGTCACGGCTGCAGTGTTAACTAAAGTCATCGAGTACTGCGAGCATCATCGTAACGATCCTATTCAAGTTTCAGATGAGACAGACGACCCCCGCAAGCGTTCAAACGATATCGAAGAGTGGGACATGAAGTTTATGCAAGTCGATCAGGAGATGTTGTTCGAGATAATTTTGGCTGCCAATTACTTGGATATTAAGCCATTGCTTGATGTTGGTTGCAAAACCGTTGCTAACATCATTAAAGGCAAAACTCCCGAGCAAATCCGGAAGGCCTTCAACATCGTTAACGATTTTACGCCTGAGGAAGAAGCACAGATTAAGAAGGAGAATGAATGGGCTGAGGACCGTTAAATGAGTTATAGTTTACTGGATTAAACTTTTTATTAGGCTACCAAAATACAATCATAATGTGCAAAACTTGTATAAGTATGCTTGACGTAGGATGTAAACTAATTACTGAGTCCAAATCCCCTCGCCTTTAAAACTGCTCATATCCCCTAATGCTTCAGAGATAACACCGTCTTCAAGATCTTCGTCCATAGAGGCAGTAGTCGCTCTCTGGTTAGAATTTTCATAATGACTAATAGAAGACGATGGGACGTATCTTTCACCCTCTTCCATGTCTCGTTCATCTATTTCTTGTCCTTCTTGTTCTTCCCTTTGTATCTGATCTTCTTCTTCTTCTTCTTCTTCATCATCTTCCACCTCCACTATCTCCTCCTCCCACTCTTCTTCCTCTTCTTTTTCCATCTTCTTACGTAGCTCCTCTATACGCCGAAGCCGATCGCGCCCTAATGCGCCCATAAATCCAAGTACAAGAGCCATTAAACTATTTTGCTCCACAAGATGGACAAGCTCCCAGCCATATCTGTCTGGGATGACAGATCCTGGCTTTGGCATCTTACACATCCAAGTGTCGTTTGGTGAATTAGAAATACTGTTGCTGTGTACACCTGCCCAGTCTGTACTCATGCCCGCGCCGAGGGAGGGACTGGAAGTTCCTGCATTAATAGTCACTGTTGCTGTATTCGATCCACCCGACCGAGGAGACGTCACTGGCAGAGTATGACCATCCAATGGGATTCCCAAGCCCATGGTCTGCGGTGGCACGACCGCTACAGGCATTTGTGGTGGGCCGGATTGTACATTGGATGGTACTGGTACCACGTCACCATCCTCAGGGACCTCAACGCCTAGCAGTTGTTCTCTTAAAATCTGTAGCCCAATTGATTGCTCCAACCCTGTGTGCTCATTCAATCGTACTGCGTTTTGCCCTTTTACGAGGAGCAGACATTCTGTCAAGGCTCTCGCCCACTCGTCTTTTTCAACGCCCGTAGAAGCTCCAAATAGGTAACGTCGTCTTGTTCCTAGATCATTTAGCAATGAGATCTGGAAGGTATGTCGCATAAATTGACGCTCAATTGCGATCACATGCTTGGACGGCAGATTATGTAAGTCATAGTACTGTTCAGGTGTCCCTTTCTCCGCTGTGATCTTTGGTTGAATGGTCAAGGTTTTTTTCCCGGGCACCGAACCTATAATCCTAAACTGTTGACTACGATGTGACCCAAATTCGAGAATTGAGGGCTCACATTTCAAGTCTCTCCCTCCCAAATGAATTGAAAAATGTGGGTTTAACACCGGTATGGTAATAGTAATAGAGTCTGATGGAACTTTGAGTGTCAACCTTGGCGGTAAGACAACAGGTGACATCATAATAGGCCAGAGCTTTCGCGAGCTCGACGGTATCGAGCTTGAGTTCCCCGGATGATCATCCAATTTTTCAGAATCGATGTCCAGAGGCTGATGGCTGATAGATAGAAAGATGTTGTGAAGGGTGTCCCGAGGGACGATTCGTTGTTGGTCTAGCAGCTGGAAGTTCTCAACAAAAGAATCTTTTGTTGGCTTCGGAAAAACCGTAAGATCATCCAAGTCCATTAACTGGCATTTCTGCGTTATTCGCGATGTTGAAACAAGACTTGAGTCCATTGTTGGCGTTGAATTTACTGTAGGTGTAGAAGGATGAGAATCTGCCCGAGGTCGAACAAGTATTCCAACCTCATCTCTATCTTTTACGAGACTAGCGCCTTCGTTGTTGTGGAGCTGAGCATTGAGTACGATCATGGCAATGACGAGCTTATGGGCAATCGAAGCATCAAACACAACCACGTTGATGTTCGCTTCATACCAGCGTTTAGTAAATTCCTCCAGCAAATAACCCACACATCTATTAGAGCGATCCGTAGAGCCTCCACTACGAGGCACACTCACCCTGTCTGGGAGGCTAAGCCGGCTTAGCAGTGTCCTAAGAGCCTCGTCCAGCAAGACTCCTGCAAATTGACATTGATCCAGAAACGCTCGGTAGACATGCTTATTCGCTGGATCAGAAAGGAAAAGAGCCAGCTGACTCTTTGATAGCTCTGGTGTCTTAAACAGGAGATGTGCCACAGAAATATGGTCAGAATGTAGAGCACGTTTTTGAATAAAGCTCTTAATGGCACGATTTGGGTCCTGATCAAAAGTATGGATGAACTCTGCAAGGATAGGAGGGATCTTGCGATTGCCATGAGGGCCAGCTTCCCCATTCTTGGAGTCGTATTTGTCACGAGTGAGACTGAGGCTAATCTTCTTCAATTCAATGACTTCTTTAACTTGAAAACGACTATCAATTGTAGGGTGACCCTCTGACATATGCTTGGTAATCAATAGAATATCGCTAAACAAGAAGAGGTATCGATCCTTGACTGTTGATGTGTTGATAACCTGCAAAATCTTGCCATGATGTATACATTTGCGCGGTGGATTGCTTAAGGACACAGGCTGTCTTTCCGTAACAGATACGGGTTTCGGAGGCAAAGGACTATTTTTGAAAGACTTTTTTGGGGGCTGAACATGAGGAGTGACCTTTGTTCGTGCACGAGGTCTGTCAGGCAATGCTGTGGTGGGTTCAGGAGGAGGCGGAAGAGGCTGGTTGACGGTCTTAGAGGTTATTGGAGGTATCGATCCAGAATCAAACACACTAGGCCGCATTTTTGGTGACATTAATTGAGACGGCTTTGGTGTAGATGTTTCTGAACGGGGTGAAGGCGGTATAGGTGAAAGTGGGTGTATAGCGGACTGGTCTTTGGCACGAACAGGTGACTGATATGTAGCTGATGAACAGAATAAGCTCATTAGTTGGATAGTCTAATAATAAAGCAGATAGTAGACACGATTGCACAGTTCACAATGTCCTACCAGTTTCACTGAACATAGGATATCCTTTTTTGGAGCTGAAGGATAGCCGTGTACTTATTGGTAACCTTGCAACCTCTGTTTCTGTTTCAAGCTCGACCTGATTTGCCGTATCATCATCATGGTCAGTTTGCCACCGAAGTTGCTCACTATCTTCGCAGTTGTCAGCGTCACTCTCGCGCTGGTCGCTATCCGATTCACTAGGCTGATCCAGACCCACAGTCTTGATCCAGTTCTTGGCGTGCTCAGACGCTGGTGATCCAAACACAGGAGAATGTGACAAACTGCTGCCGAAGTTGCTACTGCCGTTATTACTAGACAACCTATCATGGTGTTTCGAGCCAAGACGAGATTCAGAGTGTTGAGACGACTGTCGATGGCCTTTACCGTGCAGTAATGAGGGCCCTGGAGCCGCAATAGGTTGCTTCTTTAGCAAAGCCTGAAAACTTCGCTCAATTTCTGAGCTATTGAACTTTACGGAGGTAGTTGTGCGACTACCATGTGAGTTGATATCTACAGAGTTCCTTCCTGCTGACAATGATGCTCCTGAAAGTGATGCTGGCTTCATGTTTAAAGCGGATGAGGATGCACGGATAGATGTTGAGAGCGCAGGTAGGAGTGGCATGGAGCACCTCTGCGGAGAGGCGGAGATGCTTCGAGAGCCATTTGTGGAAGGGTCAAGCAATGAGATGGAGTTGATGAAAGATGAAGATGGGTTAGTTGATTGGTAGGACAAGGGTACAGAGTGATAAGAGCTGGCGCGTGTGCGCTGAACAGGCGGCGCTGTTGATGGAGGTGGAGATGGATCAGACATCGTTATAGTAATAATAAACACACGAAGTACAAGCGGAGCGAGAGGAGGAAGAAGAGAGAATGGTGTGATGAATGACTGTGTGAAACATCATCCACTTTCAGTTTCATTAGTAGACAGTTCATGAAAAATACATGTGAGCTGTTTTCTAAAATTGCAGATTTTTAATATTTCAATGATGCATTAGCCCTGTTGGCCAACGCCATTTTATGTTGTTGATTTTTCTTGATCAATGCTCCGCTGTTACCGTTTACCACAGCCAAAAATTCACTGGCCAGCCTATCCTTGAACTTCTTCTCGCCTTTTCGTTTGTCACTGGCCTCTAAAATCCATACGATTGCCTTCCTACGTCTTTGCCTCTCTGTCATCGGATTAGGGACCTGCAATACCTTAGAACCTTTCTTAATTGGCGTCAATTTCAGAATAGGACTAGCCAACTCAAGCGCATCCAAGATCACTTGATAAGGATCCGATTGAGTTCTAGATCGAATTTCTAGTAGTGTATCTGCCACAAAGCGTTGTGCACGAGCTTTCTTTCCGTCTTTCATAATCGTATTGACAAGTTGTTTGAGAATTGGATTATCGTCCATCGAGCGGGCTAATTCTGGTAACACAGGGACAAACTCAGCGAACGCAGACGACATGTGCCTATCTTCAACACCTTCTGTCTCCAGCTCATTGTCTATGTTTATCTCAGCTGGTGGTATTACTGATGATTGTTGTGTTTGTAAAGAGGGTCCAATCTTGCTTTGCATTGAAGTGGCAACCATGGGAGGAGGTAGTGGTTTTGATGGTGTTGTGGCAACATTGGGAGAGCCTGTCAGTGAGTTAGGGCGACTGCCAGTATGAAAGAATGCGACCGACATCCTGCCTACATGAGTTCCAGTCATGGGCGATTGCTGAGCCCAAAACCTCCCATTGGAAACTAATCCTAATCGATGGATAGTGCGAAGCATGACAAAGTATTGCTGAAAGGTGACAAAGGGATTGAGGAATAGATGAGTTTGTTATTACGGATCCATAAGCCACATGTTGACCGGAGTAGACATGCAGTCCACTGATAGAATGTTTTGATTGGATATGTCTACTTCAATATCAGGAGACTGAGTGTTATCCCAATGCAGCAGGAGCTTGGCGTCTGAAGAAATCCCTCGTCAGCCACTCTGATATTATCCTTGTTTGCATTGTTGAGATTGGCCGGTCAAGCATACGCTATAGGTGCTAATGACCCTTACTAGTAGTATTAGCATTATATATACGAATATGACAGTAAAAATTGCCCATAAAAAAGGCAGTATCCAAGGAAGTTTTGGATAGACGAGAAGTATACAGTGAATAAGATGATGAATATATTATTAGTCCGTTTATTAAGATATCTCTCTTTAGTATGCTGTGAGCCATTACAGTAGCACCTTGAAAATGGCGGTCATAATGTGAATAGAGTGCTGTAAAGATAGGTTTTAGTTGAAGACAAGAGTGATGGATATCTTTTTGGGTGAGACTACCTAACCATTGCAAAGAATCCGATCCTCACGCTCTCTGAAGTAAATACGCAAATTCATTGTCTTCATTTAATAACAGTATTAATAAAGAAATGATTTTTATTTTTTTATTTTTATTTTATTTTTTTTGAAGCGCTAGCTCTCGTCCTCCATGTCGATGTCACGCTCGCTATCGAAGAACTCATTTTGGTGATCGCGTGTACGCTGTTGTTCCTTTTCTTCTTTTCCCTTAGCAGAGTCAGCCAGCAGCTCTGCCTCTTCTTCGTCATTCATTTCCAGGAATCCTTGAATATCTGGAGGTATTTCTTGCATCTGAACACTGGGTGCACCATTTAAAAACCTGAGGTGCTCCAGAACTTTGATCCTAAGGTTCCGAATATATTGCTTGGTATTCATGTTTTCTACTTTTCCAGAAAGATGTGGATGAAGCTTGTAATCTGGTTGAAAATAATCGATGTACTCATGGTATGGCAAGTCATTTGAGACTTCATGGTCCACTAAAATGGATGTCTCATAAGCCCAGCACCTTGCCACATTTCGAATCGTGTATCCTCCTCCACCAAGCACTAATAGCGGTAACTTAAAGTCCTTTATGAATCGAACACATTCTCCGTGCGCCTTTATAGATAAGTTGAAGCATCCTAGTCGATCGCATCCTAGCGAATCTGCGCCACACTGTAGGACGATCGCGGAAGGCCTGAATGAATTGATAACTGCTTCCATCACCGACTTGAATAAATAAATGTAGGAGTCATCGTCAATACCATCTTTGAGTGGCACATTCAGTGAATAATGCTTCCCGATCCCGCTTCCAATCTCGTCGATGTCTCCAGTTCCCGGAAAGAAGTCACCATTGTATTTATGAAAAGAAACCGTCATGACTCGATCCGTCGCGTAAAACGCCTCCTGCACTCCGTCCCCATGGTGAATGTCGATGTCAACATAGAGAACTCGAGGGTAATGTCTAGTTATTAGTTTAATAATTAAAATAGCTGGGTTCACTATTGATGGCCCTCAGATGCGGACAACACATCTACTCCCAAGAATGATACTCACCTAAGTAATTCGAAGATCCCCAGAACAATATCATTAACATAACAAAAGCCTGATGCCTCAACCCGCTTAGCATGATGCAAACCTCCAGACCAGTTGATACTGATATCAGCAGAGCCATTAGTCAACTTGCGGGCCGCATCCATAGTCGCGCCAGAGTAGATCTTGCAAAAGTCAAACATGCCGTCAAAAACAGGACAGTCATCCCCGACATTATAACGACTAAAAACTTTACTGAAATTATTCATGTTTTCTGGTGTGACCCTGAATTTCATTAAATAAAAACATTGTCTGTCAGTGGCTATGCTTCATAAAGCAAAAAAAAAAAAGCAGTTTCAAAACCAAACCAACCTTTTTAAAAAATCGATGTAATCTGGGGCATGAAAGTCCATGATCTCCTCATCCGTTGCCCTACGAGGCTGAAAAACTTCCATTTTCTTGTGTAGATCGTACGCTATCACCAGATGGTTAGTCAAAGTAAGTCGATGTGGCTTCATTGGATGCCGCTCCTATCATCCATCAGAAGCGTACCATGGTTTCAATGATAAATTCACAAAACCAAGGCTAATAACCTAGACATAAAGATTCCCAATTTGCTTTTCTAATTTCAAATGATCATACCCCATAGTGATAGTTTCCAACTTCCTCATCATGGAAGTAAGCGACAATGTCGTTGGAATGATTGGCTACACGTTTAGAAAGACTTATGCTTCTGGTAGTAGGCAGAGCATTGGATCTAGTCGAAAATGTGGAACTGGAGGTCGAATCGGGTCCATAATGGACTACTGTCCTTCGTGACATTTGCTCTCACTGCACTATGCAGAATACTCTCTTTTTCTTTTTTTTATTTGAGGGATAATATGCCGAGATGTAAATGGAGGAGAAGAACGATGCGAAGTGCAATGAAGTGATGCAAAAAGTTTGTGGAAAATGAAGACAAGAATCACATTAGTACAGCTGTTTGACGGAGTGAGACCGTCACAATAAAAGGCTCTGATCACTGACATTTCATAACCTTTGAATAGGCGAACCTCATTCCAGTTTATCATAATGTTATCTTATATTTCGAAAAAAATGTTCTATTTGACAGGCTTGGCTAGGGTATATCCAGCTCCATACTCATACAAGAGTCTGCTTTTTTCTTTCTCTCATTGACGACTTCACAAAAGCGCAGTAGATCCCATACTGCCCACCATACTTACATATTGCTGTAGCGCCTGCAAGATGTAGTTCGGATCATTTTTTAAGACCTTAGTCAGTCTATCATACACAGCAACATATTGTCCAGATTTGGCCATGTATAACTGCGAGAAACAATTCTAAATAAAGAGCAAAAAGAAGGTATGGATTAGTTTTCGACCAAAAAAAATGCCAAAGCAGAAGATTTTATAAAAAAAAAAAAACTTACCTCAATCCTCCATATGCAATTCTCAGCAATGCGTCTAAGGTCATCTTGATCCGCATTATCTCTGATGGTTAGCGAGAGCAAAGCCAGGTCTTGCTCCGTCGCGCGTCCATATTTGGACACAGCCCCTGAAACAAGTCGCTCAAGACGTAAGCATATGCTCTGTATCACCCGCACCGAAGTCGGATCCAAGCATGTCGGTTGTGTCAATACCTCCTGCTATGATGATAAAAAGAAAAAAAGAAAAAAAAAAGCATATTACTATGCATGAACCAGACTACCAATTGTACCTTGACATGCAGTTCGTCTCAAACTATAGATATCATTTTACAGTTCCTAAGACGGGAGTAGCTGCAACACTCTTAGCCTCTGTTGTGTAACGCTCAGCGAGTAACCGGGTGTAGAGTAGATGCAGGCTTTCTGGGGTTTCTAGCCCTTTTAGCTTCTTTTCACCAATATCGATCACTACGTAGCCGAGCTTCATCATCTCTCGAACATGCTCAGCATCCGGAAAGTCAGAATATTCCAAAGAAGAGTCCGAAAGTATGTTCTGCATCACCTTAACTACTTCACTGCTGACACATATTTCTCCACCATCAGCCGAGGCGCAAATTCGAGCCGCACGGTTGACCATCGTCCCATAGTAGTCCATTCGCCGTGTCACTTCATCCCGATGGCTTACGGGTTGTCCCCAATGGATCCCCATACGAACAGAAAGCCCTTTATAGATGGGTTGATTAGGATCCGAGGCGCTAAAAATTGTCTGACCATCCTCAGTATCTAGAATATCCTGCGGCCAGTCTGCGGATATGAGTAGTTCCTGCACCTTAAAGCACCACAATATGGCAGCTGGCACACTCGAAAATGACGCCATCATAGCGTCACCTTCGTTTTTGACCTCGTACCCACCAATAGAGCGGAGCTGGCGTCGCATGATGTTAAACTGCTCCTTAATCGCAATAGCCATGGCAATAGGCATATCTTCCCACAATCTGGAGGAGTTCTTGATGTCTGTGAAAACCATGGCAACATCGCCTTGTGGAGGCTCTATCTCGGGTTTTAAGTATTTCAACTTGATAATTCAAGTAAAAGCCATGAGTACTCTCGCTCACTGAGAAAAAAAGAAAGGAGGTTTAACAAATGAAAGTGACGACTTCACTTACGGCATCAATCGGACCTTCAGTCGGCTTTGGCCTCTTTTTATGCTGGTGATATTCCAAAGTATCCGAAGGCTCCTTTTTCTTGAATAGATCTCCAACTCCTACTAACATCACAACCATATGCTCACGAGCACCATACGAAATAGCAATATCCCTCAGCTTTTGAGATGCGTGCATCAAGTCACCATAAATCCTCATACCAGCCTTAGCGATGTCCACTGCAGTATTATAAGACATGACATCCCAGAACGACTTAGAGGCCATGATCAGAAAATCGTCATCCTCCGTCAGAGTGGTGGTCTCAATGAATGGGTTTGAGTTGACAATCGGAATAAGATGATACTGTCCAAACGATCTTGAAATATCTAGCTCGTCATTCAAAAGCCCGTTTTCGCTAACAAATCCACCAGAACGCTTAATCCGTGCCGCTTCTGTTGGGTTCCAAGGAATATGCTTTTGTGAAATCACATTAAATGAATCCGATTTCTTGACTAATACAGCAATTGTGTCCCCAACGTTGGCCGTGTATAAAGTCATTCCTTTGATATAAGCTACGAGTGCAGAAGCTCCTCCCCTGCCACCTTCCCCTTTAGCAAGTGGCCAGAGCTCACGATCGAGGCCCAAGAATGTGCGCCGAAGTGCACTAACAACAGTGTCAGAACCTTCTAGTTTTTCCAGCTCGATTTTGAAGTACGCGCCGAACCGATCCTTAAGATGGCTAGTCATTCGACAGCTTGATCGAGACTTTCCAGATCGGCCATCAAACAGGCCGAATAATACTTCATCATCCTTAGTCTGAAATTTAGGATGAACAAGATCCCAAATGCAAAGATTTTCGCCATCGCCTAAAGTATCAGCCATACCATATGACATATTATGCAGAGTGGATGTCGATGTTCTGACTCGTTTATCTACGGTATCATCTGGGACATTATCTGTGATAGTAACATCCATTAATCCAAGAATTCGAAGACAAGTAAGGTTACTGAATTCAGACAAATTTCCTGGGCGAGATGCTGTCGGTATCGTTTCAGCTGCCTGCCGTTTAATTTGAAGGCGCTTATTTCCAGACATATTCAGGTACTTGAGTTCAAGATTCCAATTCCTGATAATAGTATTAGATAATAATATACACTTTGTAAGCTCTTCTAAGTGAATACTGTGTTACCAACCATTTTAATCACGAATGTGTTTTCTTACCAGTTCCAGTCATACGGCCAATTTAAGATGTTGTACTTCAACATATTACAGCCAACATCGAGCACCTTAAGACGATTGATCTTTCCCAACTCTGCAGGGAGCGTCGTGAGCTTGTTTCCGCTGACATGCAATACCTGAAGATTGCGCATCGACTCGATGTCATCCGCAGGTAGGTTAGTGAGTTGATTTCCACTCAAATATAGCTCCTGGATGTTACCTGTGTTTGGTATTTGGCCTCGAGGGATCTCAGCAATAAAATTATGACTTAAATTTAAAATCTTCAAGGCACAAAGACGCGATAGGGGATAGAAAACATCGTCTGGCAGCCGATTATCAGCCAAACACAGTGTTTCCAGTGTGGTTACCAGTGGGGGGATATGGTCGGAGCGACTGATGGGGGATGGACCTTGAAAATGGACAGGCGCGACAGGCTCCATATCGTATGATGTTATTGATGATGATGATGCTGTAATGAGTGACTCATCGCCCGCTTTAAGACTATAGTTTCCTGGTGGATCTGGAAAAGACTCAAGAATGTTGGAAGACGCGTTGAGATACTTGAGTGAACATTTCCAGATAGCTCCGGGGAGCTCTCCAAGACTATTACTACGAACGTCCAGATCAATAAGGGAGTGAAGCTGTGCGATGTCATCGGGTATACTAGAGAGATTATTATACGCAACTGAAAGCGTTCTAAGTTTCTTGAGCGCACCAACGGTCGACGGAATAGAGCTTATACTATTGTGATCAAGTTTCAGAATTTCCAAGCATCTTAGGTGTTCAAACAAGGTTGGAGCCAAGTTGGAGAGCTTATTCGAAGAGAGGTCGAGGAAGGTAAGTGTGTTGCCGGTACCTCGTAGATTGATGTCAGTCATGTTGCATTTCACAATCGAAAGTCGCACCAGCGCGCCAAATGCATTGTTGAGGACAACCTTTGTGTTGTAGTCCACCAACAACTCTTCAAGAGCTGGAAGTTCGTTCAATGCATCTATATTCAATATGCCGTTCTGGCGAATATCCAGTTTTTGTAGAGCCGTCATTGTCTCCATGCTCTTAGGCAAAAACGGCCCGATCTCGTTGCCGTATAAAAGTAGCTTCTTCAGTCGTACGAGATGACTGATTTCATGAGGGATTTCTGAAATGCTGTTGAAACTGAGATCCAGCTCTTCCAATGATTGAATTGTACAGAGTACAGCTGGCACCTTCTCAAAGTTGTTGCTCGAGAGATTAAGGATGCGCAGATGCTGAAATTCCTGAAAAGCATCCGGAATGGAGTTTAAGCGATTGCATTGAAGAATCAAAGTATCCAATTTGCGAGCCTCTTCCAAATGAGCCTTTTGAAGATCCCTAATGCGATTGCCGCGAACGTCTAGGATCTGAAGATTCAAAATGTATCGGACATTGCTTGGAACCTTATCCAAGTCATTATAAGCCATTCGAAGGTCCCTCAATGCGCTACAGTTCTGCACAAAATCAAGCGGTAAATCCATCCGCTGGTTATGCGAAATATTTAAACGCACAATATCTTTGGCTCTTGAATACAGGAAGATTGGTATTGTGGGTAAGCATTGGCGTTGCAAATTTACATCGGCATATATACTATGTGCCGGGAAATCAGTCTCCTAAATTTGACATATTATTCTAAAAATATTAGTAATTTACGAACGATATTGTAATACTTTTATCGCCCATAATTTGTCTATGTCTATTACCTTGACCAATGGAAGCCCACTCTCTGCAAATGTGAAACGGCATAGGAATCTATTATCCTTTCCAGAGAGTTCGTCTAATTTGTCTTGATCCGTATATCCAAACTGCACGAGGCATCGGCGCAAAATGCTGAGAGGCCTTTCGTTAGGGCCGAGTGGACGAACTAATTCAAATAATGACGGATCTGTTAGTTGAAACAAAGACAGAGAACACCTGTACTAATGTAACCAAGTATAAATAACATACCAACGTTATTTCGAAGGATATATATATGATACTTGGATGTGTCGGGCTTAAAAATCTTTCGGCCAAGCATTGCGCTCAATTCACTTGCTGTAATATTATACCGGCAGTTAACAGTTGTGTAAGTTGTGTCTGGCCGGAAGATTCTAATCGTTGACAACTTCCTTTTATCATAATCCCAGCTTTCATCATCGCTCTGCTCCATGTCATCAGATGTAGGGTCCTCGGTTTTCAAGGCAAGTGACTTTTGAAGGGGACCTATAGTTGATCCGGAAATAGACTGAACACCCCAGCTCTCAGGGGCATGCCAGTCAGCACCACTAGCTGATGTAGGCTGAAGTTGACGTAGCGCATTCTTGGGATCATCTTTGACACTTATTGGCCCTGGGAAGTCGGTTTGGTCTACTACAAGGTAGAAGAACATTACACTTTCATCAATAATCCACCTTTGCATCGATGCCTAAGTTGCAGTAATATTAACCTTCACTCACCAACATATCCTGGGAAAATTGAATCTTGCTAAAGATATCGTAATTAATATAAAGTGCCATGAAAAGTTAGTTTTAAGAAAGTAAGGAGGATCAAAAAATATCTAGATCGGCCGTTCAACGAGGATTACCGCATGAATATCTTTTTTTGACGTTTTTTTGCCAATTGAGAAAGGAGGCGGATGTCTTGGATAATCTCCTCCATCACTACCATATCTTCGATCAAAGGAGCAACCAGATCCTATCGATATATCTTGTTCAGATAACAATGCAAAGCCCTGTGCTGAGGTCAAAGTAGGCGGTGGGAGTATGGAAAGCGGATCTTCGGCTGAATATTTGCGGGATAACTCTGGTGACAAGAATAATGACATCTGATATTTAGAAAATCAATCGATAAACCAGTACGTCTAAGAGCATAATAAAATAAAACTTACGATCTAGAGTAGGGTATGCTGATGATGACGGAGTCGGAGAGGAGGAAGCAGGATGATGAGTCTTTTTCTTGAACAGGCCAAACAAACCCTTCTTAGGCTCTTTGGCAGGGCTGGCGATATTATTCTGGAGTTCGGCGAGCTCTTGAGGTAACCCGGGACGGATCTCATTGAAATCGGAAGATCTGGTACGTCTGTGACGGGACTCTTTAATGGATTCTGTCTGCTGATATGTGCGGTGTTGAGATGGAGTGGCAGGGACAGGATGTTTGCCAGGACTGATACCTCCTTGATACTGTCGCTGTAGGAAAGAGTCGGGAGAAGGTGACCGCGAGTATGACTCAGTCGAGCGTCTTCGGCCTGAGTCTGAGCTGAATGGGTGTGGAGCTGGGCGGTACTGATATGGTTGGGAAGAGTTTCCAAGACTGCTGCTAAGGATACCGCTATTGCTAACATAACTTGAGCTGCTGGGGCCAATGTGGAGCGTTGTTGAACTCGAATAAAATGTGTTCAATGTCGTTGTGCTCGAGGCAGTGCCGTTCATTGGAATCGAATTCTTGTAACTGCCAAATGATGTCTTGCGAGTATGACTGATGGGTAAGTTGTCGGATGAGTCTGCAGTTACAGGCGAAGGAGGCCTCGATGATGAACGAAAAAATGAGCGAATGCCACCAGAGTCCCCTGCCTCCTTATTAATGTTTTTTCGCTTACTACTGGCTGAAGTGCTATTTCCTCCACTCTCAGCATTGGCATAGGGGTTCACCAAAGAGTTTTGTGCGATCGCATCCAATGGATGGAAGACATGGCTCCTTCCATTATGGCTGTTGTTCCTAGGGCGTGGTCGATGCTGCTGTGAGTATTGTTGCTGTTCTTCTAAAGCATGATGAACAGGGAAAAGCGAAGGTGAAGATGATTGCCCGTTTCCGTGATTACTACTTCCTGAAGCAAAGAAGGTGGATCCGACTGAGGGTCTTCTGGTACTAATGCTGGATGTCAAGCCTGGGTCTGCCATCCCGCTCTCTAGTTGACTCGACGAGGATAGAGATGTAGCAGACACGGATGCTGAAGATAGTTTGCGGCCATCGGTCGTACCAGGCAAAGGAGACATAATAACTGTTACTGTGGTGGTTGATGAAGGTGATGATTGTCGTAGCGTTTGTCAAAACTGACAAGAAAATGCAGAAGCAGGTTTTTATTGAAATGCAAGAATGTTTTAATTTTTAATATTTCAATAGTAGATGCGCTGCTCCTCCTGATGAACATCAGGTCGTTGTCCAGCCAACCAAGTTTGCATCTCTGGTGATACTAGCCCAAGCCCAAAGTGAAAATGACGCAGCTGAGGAAACGAACTGGCCACGACTGACATTTCACTTATTCCTAATGGGCTCTCTTCATGCCCAATAATAGACAGATATTGAAGTTGATTCAAGCAGGGCTTCGCCGTCTGCTCATCGTTGTTGCCAGCCTTTCGCAGTCCCAACAACTCAAACCCATTTGTGATAGATGCCATCACCTCATCGGACCCAATTGCGAGGTGCCTCAGAAAGCTGAATTGGGATATCCGTTTAAACATGTGAACTTCAGGTGAGCAGCTGAATTCGTCATCAGTTGTAGTTGGCTTGTCAAGTCCCTGTGCTTCCAACTCAATAAGACCCAGACAACTCCATTCTAATTGAAATAAGCTTAGATCAATTTGTTGACACCATGAACATCTAAAGCTCTTCAGCGTCGATACATGCTTCAATAGCCGCTGAACTGACTCTTGCTTAATCTCTGAACACCAGGAAATGTCGAGTTCTAGGAATCCAGTCTTCTGAACAGTGAACTCTCGAGCTCCACCTAAATCATGTAATGTCTCTAACCATCTATCTACAATGGCGTCCAGAACTTTGCTATGAAGGTTGGATTGTGGTGCCAGCAACGAGCGGAACCCCGGACAACATCGCACGACTTGTACCAGTTGATCATTGTCGATAGATGATAACTGACCCAAATTTAAAGAGGTAAGCTTCAAACAATATCGAGGAAGTAACGACCATTGGAACATGTCCCATGGTTTCTCGAAGTTCCCTGATATGTCTAATGTCTCAAGGCCATGGCACTGCATTAAAAGTGGCTCTATGACAGAACTCGTATGATAAACACCTATTTTCGAAAGATTCAGGCGCTTGATGGATATGGTTGGTATTATAGAAGACTCTGTGGCGCAAGGCGAGCTGGTAGGTGTTGTAGCATCCTTTACTACACTATTTGTCTGACTATAAGTTTTGAAGAGCTTAAATCCAAGCAGGTCCAATCCTTCGAGGCTCAAGTTAGTCAATGTTGCGGCACGAGCAATCAAGAATTCTCCCAAATAATCTGGTTGTAGATCCAATTCTTCTGTCGTATCTGTTGGCTCCACTTCCTCTATCGCTACATAACTAAATCCTTGATCAGCTTCAAGCATCTCATCTGGATCAACATCTGTATTGACTGAATTTGAGGCCTCATCTAAACTCTGGACATATAAAGATTGTTCATGCTCAGAAATCGATGGCACATCACTCTGTGAATACTCTGGCATGTCATTAATCATGGCAAACTCCTCGAGACATTCGAGTTGTGTCAAAGGGCCAAGCCAAGACAAGCTTTGACCATAGCAGCAATTGAGCCTTAAGATCTTGAGATTAGGCAGACAGCGAGCCATATTGTGGAGTCCAAACACATTAAGTGATTGTGCTAGAGTCAGGTCAAGCAGAGTTAACTGTGGACAAGACTTGTAAAACAACATGTGATCAAATTGACCGACAAGTGTAAGTGAACGAACATGGTGGCCCCGATGTAACAAGCCGTTGATGAAGCTGCTCTTGTGAATTGGAGGCATATTCAATTTGCGCCAGAGGTTAGCTGTGAAAACAGAGCCCCAAGTCTTACAAACAAGTGCTGAATGGAGGGTGTCGGTGTGCGAGACATATGTGGCTATTTTTTCCAGCAGCTCCGGTAATTGCAGCACCTCATTAGAAGGGCTGTTCGACGATGATGACGGTAATGACTCCGATGCTGGAATAGATGCCATCATTAAGACAGAGGCATGGATGAATTGTGAAACGTATCACCTGTTACATCCATCTCATAATTAAAGTTGGACTGTATAAAAGCGATATTCTTCCAGTCGTCCTGTCACTGTCAATCTCGATCACTCTCCTATTCCGTGATCTGCTTCTACCATGATCGCTTTCACGTCAGCTGCTCGTCGTCGTCTTTGGGCAGATCCAAAGAAATCACCTCTGTTTCGTTTGTGCTGCCCAGCTGCATAGTCCTGATGCTCTCAGGTGGTGATGCTTTATTCTTTCCCAGTAGACTGTGACTATGTAGCGTTTTAATAGCATTGATAAATCTATACACTGCATATCTTGCAACGAATGCAATTGTCTTGAAAGTATCTTTCCAATCATTGACTATGTCTTGTGGCACCAATCCATGCTAAAGGCCTTGGACTGTCCAGATAGCTCTTTTCCCATCGTCATCTACTCCTCTCCATGGTCGTGATACAATTTGCCCGCCTGTGCGTTAACATTGGTCCCTTGCTGACATGTTCCTGCCTTGGCGCTTGCCCCCGACGCAACTTGTCCCCACACAGTTTACTCCTTCGCTAGGGTCTTCTATCCATCGCAATGGCTGACTTTAATGTGTCGAGACCAGTGGAAATTGCAAAAGTAACCATCTTTTCTATTGCCGTTTTTTCAATGCCAGTGTTTCAAAGCTCGTTCTTCTTCATACGCCGCTCCATATACCATCCTTAAGTTCGGGTATCATCCGCAACTAAAACACTCTAATAGTAATAAGCGTAGGACTGACGATCCCACACAAGATGAGTCACCCCATCATCGATGTGAAAGCCACTTGTTGTCCACAGTACTAGATAACCATCAACATCTGCATCTACCCGTCCATTGAGATCTCCCAGACATATGTGTATAATGGCCCCAGATTGAGCTGACTTGCAGCTTCTTTATATTCATATACATTGTGATACTATGCCAGCTACTCTTTGTAAAAAGGCATTGCGTTGGGAGAAGAGTCATCAACTTAATCGTCTCGGCCCAAAGTGACACTTATATTAACTGAGTTAAAAACATGGTTGTATCGTCGTCGTCGTCGATCTTATACCATGCCTTTCAGGCAGCCTTCTGAGTCAGCTACAAGTCAGCAAAGGAGAATGATGCACTGTGGGCTCAGATCACCAGAGAGTGATGATGGGAAGTCATCTCGGAGGCACATTTGCCCAAGATGAATTTGTAAGGATGGTCGAGGTAATGCTCTAATACCCACAATAGCTACTTCTATGATTTGACTGATCATAAGCAAGTCCCAAAGGAAAAATCAATTTTAGGTCATTTGAAAGCGTGAGTATAGTACGGACCCAAGGATCAAAGCCAAATCGTTCGCACCTTGGTTTGCCCACGGCTGCAGTAAGGCTTTCAAGGTAGACGCTTAGAATAGGATGAGGATGCAGCGATTGATTTCCTACATACAAATGATTTAGGATGTAGGCTTATTCTGATGTTAGTGCCGCATGAGCGCAAACTAGCACCACTTGGGCGCTGCGAGAATTGCCTTGGGATCGAATCCTTGCATCAGAGGATCGCTGCATTCCAATGTTGATTGGATTACTACCACAGCAGTACATGTTAGCAACTATTTCATCAATTATCTTTGAGGTTGCCATTCGACATCGCTAGTCCTCTTTTTGGTTGCAAATGATGTTAGTCAGGCCTGGAACCCATTCGAGTTTATATCAAGTTCGAGCAGGAAGCCGATCAATGTAAAGATTGGTAGCTGGACTATAACTCTGCCCTTTTTTACATGACGACCCAATACACAACCAAACTTATGACTCTTTAGAAGCGAAGAGCTGCTACAATAGATCCTGAATGCTAGTACTATAATCATATCTTACTGTGCAAGTAGAGTGCAATAGAGACACAAGGGCGTAGACATTTTGAAATTTCAGGGCTGTGCACTGCACTAATCTTATTGGCGTTAAAGTGGACAGATGTTGCGGCGTGAATGAAAATATTTAATAACAGGTAATTTTCCCTTTCTCTTTCTCTTTCCATCATCATACTTTCTTCAACCGCTAAATAACATCTTTTTCCATCTCTTTTAAAATCAGTTCTGATGGCTGTTTTCTTCCATTTGGTCTGGTCTGTGATCATAATCATTCTGATCATCATTGTCTGTGTCATCCGGCATAGACGCAGTGCTCGTTATGCAGAATCTATCAAGACTCAACAGGCTGTTGTCATGACCGTAGACCCGCCTGTGCCTCTGCAGTCCTTTCCTGCTAATCCCAACCTTTACTACCCTCAACAACCGCCCGTTGCTGGACCTGACTATCCAGTTTCTGATCCAAATCAGTCTTACCAATACCAGCCTTATCAACAACCATTCCCACATCAGCCACCACCTTCTGTTCCTCAGCAGCAACCTTATCCACCTTTTTCATCGCAACCATCTACACCGTATCAACAGCAGCCGTATCCTCCTTCTGCTTTTGAGCAACAGCTCCCTCCTCAAATACCCTTCCAGCAGACTCAAAATGTCTATCCGTCAACACAGCAACAATCGTTTCAGCCAGCAAATTATCCACTTATTCCTTCATCCGCTGGCACCATGACCTCACCTCCACCTGCTTATTCCACAGCCAATTAAGTCTAAGCTAAAATTATTTTCCCAAGCACCACTAACAGGACTAACAGCAATTTCTAGGCAAATATTGCATTCTATACCCTTACACCTGTACTGAGGAAAATATAGCTTCGGTTCTCGAGTCAACGCAAGCAACAGTGTTGTAGTATATAATACTAAATGCTAGATCTTTAAGAATTTATACACATAAAAGCTTTACAATTTAATACCGAGTCACACTTTAACACATGCTGTGGTGTATTTTTTTCAAGTTGCTATAGAAGTTGGTTCCTGATTCATATCACCACTATCAGATATTAAAGATGAACTTGTAATTTCTTGTGATTCCTGATGCATATTATTGATGCTGTTTTCGAGCGGCATGATTCGACCATCGTTTGTATGAAAGATTTGATCAAAGTTTGACATTAGCAATGCAAACACCCCGGCAGGGATCCCAAGCGTTGGTGAAAAGACAATACCCACATTGCGAGCCGTCATTTTGTTTATATCAGCATTATCCACGATCTCGATCAGATGTGCCGTCAAAGCGCGGAGAAGTGTATAGTTGGCTTCAGGAAGGGATGCAACTAATCGTGTCAGCTCCTCAACTCGATCCGCTTTGTTTGCAAGTTCTAATAAACACAATGAAGTTGGATGAATACGGTTGAATTTAATATCCTTTAAATGCTACTTTTAAGGCGAAAACATTGGCGCGCAACGCTTTAATACTTACCAACGACCTGAAGAAAGTCTCTGTGCAATTCCCGAGTCAATACTGAAGATGGTAATTCTCGTAGAAACAATTTCAAAAGGCCAGCTACTGCATGAATATCGTAATATTCCTCTTCTTGTAAAAGAGGCACATCACCTTCCTGATTAAATCGCTCTTTTAGGCTCTTGATCACAGCTGCTGAGCCGTTCAACCGGTAAATGCCCTCCTCAAATTGAGCTTTATGTGCATTCAAATACTCGATACATCGATACACAACTGCTGGGAGCTCATATCCAGGTTGAATTTGAGCCTGCTCGATGGCTTGCTCCAAACTTACACCAAAAACTTGGCGTTCAGAAGTAAATGGCGGTGCCTGTGACCCAGGACCGGGTGCTGTCGCCTGGGCTGGAACCGTGCTTATATTTCCAACCCCATTGCTGGTACCATTGCTGGGGGTATTGCCAGCACTCATTCCCAGAAACGTTCTGAGCCTTGAAGAGTCCTGTGATGACAGAGTTGATCCTGGCATTTGGGGGCCATTTTGATTAGTTATAACTGGCATCTGTGGCAATGGCTCCTCCTTCGTGCTCTTTTTAGCCCAAAATGTCATTCTTGACTTTTGCTTCTTCTCGGATGATTCTGGGATTGACTGATTTTCTGATAACGGCTTGGAAGGCACATGCTATCCCAAAAAAAAAAAAAAAAAAAAAAAAAAGCATTCAGTCAAATACTCCTATTGTTCCAGGTTAATCACAAGTGTACATGTTCACTTACATCTTCCTGCAGAAGCGATTGTGATGATGGATTCCTTGATGGCGGAGACTGTTGAGAGTTACTGCCTTTTTGATTTGATGAGAAAGCATCTACTGAAGATCGCTCAGAAGAAAACCTTTCCTCAACATTTGCATTTGGTAAGGTAGGAGACTGAGATATTGATCCATTGCGGCCTTGTGAGTGGAGTTGCGTAGAATGAGACGCGGGGATAGTACGCTGCTGTCTTTCGTACGCTTCCCGATTTAGCAAGAGCTTCTCATTCCCTTTTACTGGCTGTAGATCTCTGATCGGGGTTGCACTCAACTTTTGAATCTCATGTATTTTTCTACCAGCTTTCTCACGCTCAATATTCTCAGATGCCTCTGCAGGATCCTTTCCTACATATATCATCAGTGCATCCACCCAGTCATCACGTTCCTCGTCAGTCTCGGCACATAGAACATGGCGAGTGACACTGTTTGGATTCTTTTTGGCATCGACCACAGTTTGTCCCTTCTTGGGCTCCAGAATTAAGAAAGCGTGCCTATAGGAATTAGGGTCATTTGCGCCCTCTCCTGCTCCTTCCTGTAATTTATCTTGCGATTGCTGGCGTCCTATTTGGGCATTTGTAAGTGCGATAGATCCCAGGTGATGACCATCCTTCTACTCATACAAAAACATAAATAAATAAATAGGTTAGGAAACGAAGGGAACCTTTAGAGTATATTATATTCAAGGCATAAGACCTTACAGTGTCAAAGTATTCAAGAGCGGGCCCACGGAGAACAAAGTATCGTGTCTTCCAGCCCCCAAAATTCTTGCCACGTTTAGTTAAATAGCCAGCTTTAAATCCGGAACCTTTAGTGTCCTGCCTCTTTTCTCGTTCCACGACATTTGTACTAAGGAATTCACAAAGATCACGTGTATCTTTAATGCGAAGCGATGTCACTTGTTGCAAGTACTGTTCGAGAGCTATTTTGCGTGCGTCCACTTTGGATGGTGCATGCGTACTGAAAAGACTTTTATCAGGTAGTTTGGGCAAAGAATTGACAATGTTTCTGGACTGTGTAATGCGGAGCTATTGATAGATAAGAAATAAACAAGCTTGATGAATGTCTCGAATTATATAAAGATACAATGGGTGATCAACTCATAATATGATTGTCTACCTTTGAATCGAGATTGACGAAATCAGAGTATTGCTTCTCAACTCTCCAGAGCTCTTCGTCTTCTTTATGCGGTAACATACTATCCTCTTGCTCGCCATGCACTTCTTGACCAATCGATATCAAAAAGGTTAACTGTTCTCTACCTCTGTCATTCGTGCTGATGTTACTGCCAACTACAAGAATTGAGACAAACTCAAGATTATCCGCAAACATGCTGAAGGCTTGCTGGTGTAGCGTTGTTGGACGAGAATGGTTCGGTGATGACGGTATATTCGTCAGCGTATTTGTGATTGACGAGTTGTTGGAGGGTGTAGGTGAGGCCACGCGATTTATACGCCCATTCTCGCCTTGCTGGTCTCTAGAACCCTGTCGATTAGGGGCGAATGCTACACCATGTCCACTACCTGCATCGTCATCAGTTCTTTGATGAGATGTTGATCGTGCATTGATTTTAGGATAGTCATCGAATGTTTGCACAGAATCATTCTCTTGAATTTCAGATATATATGAGAGCTGGCCTCCGCTCCGATCCATAGGGCCTACATATGCATTTTGGTCAATACCTTCGCTGGAGGTACGGGCGAAATCCGTGCTATCAGCGCTAGTTACCGGGCGTATTTCGTGGGCATGGATTGGTGCAGAAACATTACGACGGTTTCCTCCATGCACTGGATTTAATGCAATTCTTCCGCTATGGCCTATATGAAAAAACATCGAGTTAGTTCTTGTTGGAGTGTAAATTATTTCAATATATTGCGCCGATACTAGAATATTCAGATGTACTTTGGAGTTGTCCCAATAATTGGCTCTGGATCTCGAGTTGATTCTGAATATTCTCCATAGCTACGGCTTGACCTAAAGCAGTGGCATGATCTTGATATTCTCCTCCGGGAAGCTGGATAGGGGCAGAAACATTTTTGCGGTTAGGGCTGCTGAGCTTGCTCATAAACATCCTGAACTTTTCGGCATCTTGGTCGATGATGGCGGCAATAGGCGATGAAGTGGCAGAGGATGCAGCAGTATTAACAGGGACGTGTTCCTGTACTCCTTGTAATTGTGTTGTAGAGAGTGGGATAAGTGGGATTTGCGCTGATATGTTTTTACGAGTTGATGGACCTGTATCAGCATATGGCTCTATGCCGGATGATCCAGTAGATTCATAAGCATTCACTGATCTAATCGAGACCTTGGATGCAGACATGACCTGCACGTCTTTGTCCTCTAGATCTGACTGAAGAGATCCTTCGGGTGACATTGAGGATTGATCAATCTTTTTCCTCATGGCCACCGGGCTCTTCTTATCGGACACAGGTTGCGAGTCGTCCTCGTTATCTGACACAGCAGGCGAAGATGAAGTATCAATATCTTTACGCTCTCTCCTTGGTGATCGAGGCGGAAGATAGGGTAAGCCTGGCGAAAGAGGCCCAAAGGCCAGATTGGCCGACACATTTCGGAAACTAGTTGGGCTTCCTGAGGCTGGTGAATGTAGTTGCCCTAAGTGAGATCGACAGTCATGGCGAGTTAGAAACATTTATTGCCATCTCTCCGTGAGCTAGGGTCTAGCTAAAGCGGTTTAACAGGATATTGGGTATGGAAAATAGAAAATGTTCCAAAGCCCAGTATCAAATAAAAATAACAAGCTTTGACTTGTCATTGACAACCTTGAGAGTCATCACGGATACTGCCGATGTCAGGCCATTAATTGTACAAATAAGTATTTGAAATGAACATAGGTATGTATCTGTTTACCTATCTGACCATAAGTATTGAGCGTTACTTGAGTGTCTCGGTCAACACCCATAGGTGGCGAAGCAGTCGTAGTCTGTATTTGTTGGGGTGAGTGGTCTATAGCATTAGCAAATTGGGTGTCTGAATCGAGCCTATTTTGTGATCTTGTTTCGTCTTCCAACGACTTGTACGACTGGCTGTTTTCTTCTTGATTATCCCTGTTATTTTCATCATTCAGGTCGCTGTCACCATTGGAAAAAGCCAGTGGAGAGGATTCAGGCTGTATCGCCTCCTTGGGTGTTTGTGCCTCCTCTTTCAGTTCTGAAAGCAACTCTGATTGAGGTTGCACGGTATCTGTTGGTGCTTGAGGAGCTGATGATAGCGAGGGCGGGGGCATTTTAAGATCTTTGTCAACGGTGCTTATGTGCTTTAGTATAGTCGAGGACGTGTCCTGTTCTCGAGCCTTTCTGTCAGAGCTCTTATTGGAGGATTGGTGATGACTATCCATCTGAGTATGAGCAGTAGATTGCGGAAGATCGCTGTTTCTATAGCTTTCATTTTCAGCAGCGACGTGCCGGAAAAGATCGCGCTCGGCAGTGAGTTTAGCATTATCCTTTTGCAAATTTTGAATGATAATACGCTGCTTCTCAATGATCTTCCAGAGCTGATCGTTCTGGGACCGTAGAGTGTTACGGTCAGCCGTGACTTGCTGCAGTGCAGCCTCAATGGGCAAGTCTGGTGCACCCTGAGGCATTGTCTGATCTAATCGAGTGGCTTGAGACATGAATGCGATACAACACTAGCAAAGGAAATAGTAATGAGATTAATGTCAGGACGAGAACTTCCATCGATTACATTCTCCCTCTCCCATCCTGAATAGACACATTAATCCACAGCTCCACTAAACATATACTTTTTTTTATTGTTAGTATGGCAGCTATTGACACCACGTTATTTCTCATGTTCGACCTCCCTCCTCTTTATTGTCATTATTATATTACAGTTTGTTAGCCTGGTTATCAGAAATATTCACCAGGACTATGTAATAGTTTAAATAGTTATTTCTGAAAGATTAGAATTATAAATGCGCCGATATAGAGCGTCATTATTATACCTAGTGGGCGTGATTATTGTCAATGAGCTGTGTAGAAAGATGGTATATTAAAGTGGGCCCCTGAGATAAAGGAGGAGTCGCTTGGGCACAGTAACAACGACACAGGGGAAGAAAAAATACAAATGGGTTGGTTTTAATAATTACGTGAAAGAAGAGGAATGAAAAGCGGAGATGGGTATGAAATATAAGGATTGTATATAGCTGTTTATCTTGGTAAGTGAGAGAGGGGAAACAGAAGGATGTGAAAGGGGTAGGCTGAGAGGGTCGATGAATGATGGATGATGAGCGAGTTGGTCAAACAGACACACAAAACAAACAATTGAGACGTATTCAATTATTGTAAAGTTTGATGGCCTCGAATTTAAGTTTACTTTTATCAAATAACATTTCTGCCTCCTCCTTGTGACATGATATGAGCTCAAGCCTAGGCTGTCTGAACATGGTCATGTTCATATACCCTGTGTATCTTGTCTTGTGGAACTTAATGCGAAACGCCATGTGCGCATGTGGCGCTCCATTTGCTATCCTAGATGAGTGAAAGAAATGAAAGGATGTATATCTATTCAAATGAAATGTTTTGTGGACCGTATACAGCTCAAGTATTAAGCAAGACAGAGTCGGTTCATTGGAGAGTGTGTACCTGTCTCTATCTAAACTTGGCCTTGTTTAAAGAGCTGTTTCAGGTTTTTATGGCGTCACCGATTGTGTTCCTGAAACCACTAAGAACGAGATCCTTCCAAAGGAATTATCGCATCCCAAAGAATCTACACGTCGGGTCATAGCCAGGCGAGAAATGTGACTGCTACCTGACAATGCTTTGCGCAAGCAGCAAAAGGCAATGACCAGCGTTGGATGGGTCTTCATTCTTCATTTCATCCCATCATCCCATCATCCCATTGATCTCTACCCTGACAAATCCAGGACTGATTATAATTACAAGCATTAGTTAACGATTTGCTGCGCCATCAAATATAATTAGAAAGTATGCAGGATGCGTCGAATGATGTTCCTCTCTCTCAGGAAGAACGCGAGAGGGTAAAGTTCAAAATATCATGATATCCATGCCATGAAATTGCACCGTAATAGCAATATATTTTTCATTTACTTACAAATGTCAACACATGGTTGTGGTATTTGTTCAGATCCGTATGAAGCGTCTTGAGAAGCTTCAGGGGTCATACAACTCACAACAATCATCTGGATCCGAGGGGAACGCACCATCAAGTTCCATCCATGGTTCGGCTTCAAAACCTGAGGCAAGCTCATCGTCATCAAATACTACCGCTGCAGCGGCTCGCACATCATCACCAATAACAATTCCCAACTTGCCAAAAGGAGCATCAATCCCTCCTACTACTCCCTCGCCGAAGGTAAACATTATAAACCAGTCTATAATTGTGTGTTATTGACTTATCGGTGGATCAAGTCAACTTATTCTTTGCTTCGATACAGCCTGCAAGCCCCTCAGCGCCAAAGCAACCAGCACTGACATTTGAAGCATGGCAAAATGAGGCTTTATCCCGTATTCTATGTGTTTCTTTGGTGAGTCATGGATTAATATATCTTTATAACTTCTCATATTCAGCATTGTAGTGTTGCTGAATGCATAAATCATCGATCTGCTTATAATTACTCATGACTGATTAATGGCACCAATAGAATGAAAATGCACCAGCCCCTATGCTCTATCTATCCAACCTGGCAAGGGAATTAGCGGAAGCAAATGGTAATAATTTAAATAAAAAACAAAAAAAAAAAAAAGCAGAACTTGTTGAACAATAGGTTTTATGAAAGATCTTAACGTCAAACAATCATTTAGAGCCACTTGTTATCAGTCAAGGCTCTTTAGATAGGGTTCTTGTGGATCGCATGTCAGTTGACCCCAATGATGAGTCAAATGCTCATCTTCTTGATCGTGGTCAGCTTCGGTATCCATTATTTGACTACCTTCTGGACTGCTGGAAACGCTTGGAGACTGTCAAAATCCAGACGTCCCGCTCTAAGGTATAAGATATGCATTTTATAAGCGAACTATATGAGTCGTGTATTAGTCAGTTATAGCTAAGTATAGATCCTCTGATTCTAGCTTCCTGCGAATGTGATTGAGGAGCGCGTTCAGTCACTGAATACCTCCAAGTCTTTGCTCGTATCCTACGCCGGGATTGTACTTCAAATGCCTGATATGTTCCCTCAAGTTCAGAGGTAATGTAACATCGATATGGTCTATAAGATAATACAACAATGTAAACATAAGGCCATTACGAACCATTCATCTATCCAATTTTATTAACCGGTACATTCATCATAGCTCGACGCCTTTAGGAGCTACACAGTTGGTAGAGAGGCTCTTTGCAGATCAGGATACAGCAAGTGGCATACCAACTGAATTTTTAAGAGACGTTGCAGCCAGGTTCCAAGGTGATGGCTTGGAGGATCTTGTTCAACAGCTTGTAGCAGGGATTGGAGCCCGTGCCAGGGCTGCTACAATTTTGACAGACTGGAGAACCCCTTTTAGAGCTCTTTTAACTCTTATTGAGATTCCAGCTATTGCTTCGACCCTCCCATCGATTGCCATTTGGAATCCACCTAATGCTACAGCACGTCAGATAGAAATAGTATCTGCTCTAGGCCCTTTCTTTAAGATCTCAGGATTTTGCTCTGATGAGGTATGGTTTGCATTCTTTTGAATTGGTTGTCCTGCCTGATTATTTTATGACCTGCGCCTAACCATCCTTTTGATTGTATATCCACTGCAATTTATATTGCAGCCATCGGTTGCGGAACTGTTTGGTTCAGGTTTGAAGAGGAATAAGGCAGATTCAAATGGCGCCTTTACTTCGATCCGTGGGACTGTGCGTGGCATCCAAAGTTCACTATTCCAAATTGTGAATAGTCTCATTCGATCAGGACCGGAATCAAAAGGGAAGATGTTGGATTATTTCTATTCCATTTTAAACAAGAATGAACGTCGAGCACAAATGCAGGTTGATCGAGCAACGGTCTCGGGCGATGGCTTCATCTATAATATCAGTGAAGTTTTGATGCAGTTCTGTGATCCCTTCCTAGACAGTGGCCATACTAAGATCGACAAGATTTCGCATGAATTCTTTAAGGGAAAATCCAAAATTGACATTACCAAAGAAACAAGAATATGTGCATCAAAGGAAATGACGGATAGTTATGCATCTGGAACATCAACTTCTGCTATCAACTTCATCTCAGATATATTTTTCCTTACATTAGGCTTTCACCACATCGGTTTATCAAAGATGTATATCGACTATAAGCGCTTCATGAAGGATTTCTACGAGATTAGAGATCAGTATGACCGCCTCAAAGAACAAGAGACTTCTGGTCAACTTTCTGTAGAAAATGGACTATTGATCAAACGCTATGAAATTCAGCTGGAGAAGATGATTACATTCCGACTGTCTTTAGAATCTCAGATCATGGACCCTATCATTCTGGCACACTCTTTCCAGTTCTACAACCTTGTTATGGCCTGGTTACTTAGGATGGTTGACCCTACTCACACCTATCCCCAAAGTACTATCCAACTACCATTACCTGAGAAACCGTCTGAAGACTTTGCGAATCTACCAGAGTACATCATTGAAGATATTGTGGAATTTTTTCTCTTTGTCCTCCGCCACTCTCATGAGACTGTTGGATCCTCCACATTGGATGAATTGATTACATTCACCATGGTGTTCTTGATTACTCCAGGATATATCAAAAACCCATATCTGAAAGCCAAGTTCGCTGAGGTAAAATTCTTAAGTTCCATAAAGTAACTAATCAATTAAGCACTATTTACCTATACTTATGGCCCCTTTTTCTTTTGATAGATCTTGTTTTACATGACTCTTCCTTATCGGGGCCAAAGAAATGATGATACTCTCGGTATGAAGCTCAATACGCATCCTATGGCTCTCCAGTGTCTGATTCCCGCGATTATGAACTTTTATGTTGAGGTTGAGAATACAGGCCGTAGCTCCCAATTCTACGATAAGTTCAACATCCGATACAATATTTCTCAGATTCTCAAGTTTGTGTGGAAGAATCCTATCCATCGTGACATGGTTAAGGCAGAAAGCCAGTAAGCAATCGCAACTTTTATTTCGAAAGTTTTCATGCATACCTAGGTAATAGGGGTAAATGTTTAAAAAACATTTTCGATCCACTCAAGCTCAGCTCATTGCTGTTTTATTATGGACTATAGGAAATCAGAAACATTCGTGCGCTTTGTCAATTTGTTGATAAACGATACCACGTATCTCTTGGATGAAGGCTTAACCAAACTTGTGGAAATTCATGGTATTGAGGCAGAGATGGATGACAAGGCCGGATGGGCTGCACAGACGCCACAATATCGGCAAGAGAAAGAGGGAGTCCTTAGGACAGCGCAGCGTCAAGCATCATCCTATATCGCCTTGGGCAATGAGACAGTGAATATGCTAGCGTACTTGACTGAGGTTATTAAGCAGCCCTTCTTGACTGCTGAGATTGTCGATCGATTAGCCACCATGCTTGACTACAACCTTGTAATATTGGTCGGAGAGAAGATGTCGACTCTAAAGGTTTGTTAGGGCCCATGTCCAACAATAGTTTTTTTCTTTTTTTTTTTTTGTATTTATGTACTCAAGCGCTATTGGAGACATTAATCCGTTACTTTTATCTGGGTGGGGCCTTTGTATTTGATTTAGGTTAAAAACCAAGAAGAATACCGCTTCCAACCCCGTACTCTTCTTTCAGATATCATATCAGTCTATTTACATTTGGACTGTCCAAAGTTTATCGCAGCTCTAGCTCGGGATGACCGAAGCTACAAAGCAAGCATCTTCCATAAGGCTAGCCGTATTTTAGAAGGACGTAATCTTAAAAGTCCTGACGAAATTGCCCAGTTAACAAGGCTTGTCCAAAAGGTCGAAGATATGAGACAGCAAGGAGCAGAGGACGAAGAGGAATTGGGCGAGATTCCAGAGGAATTTTTGGGTATACATGAGAATCTAGCTCTGATATTAGTGGCCTGAAGAAGTATGCACTCGATCTAATTATTCTCTTCCTTTACTGATGAAACAACTTTAGATCCGCTACTGTTTACTCTCATGGAAGATCCTGTTTTATTACCTACTTCCAATATCTCTATCGACAGAAGCACCATCAAATCCCATCTATTATCTGACTCGACAGATCCATTTAACCGCATGCCACTCAAAATCAGTGATGTTGTTGACAGTAAGTCTATCATCTAATTATTGATAATGCTTGGTCGATGCTTTGTGCAGTAAAAGAAAGCAATGCAAACTTTTTAAACCCATTTTTGAATTTATTTGATAGATATTGAGCTTCGTGAGAAAATTCAAGCTTGGAAAGCGTCTCAAAAATCCAGAAAGCAACAGCAGCAAGTAGAACAGATGGAGATAGATGGCTAGCTTGGCTATAGTTTAAGAAAGTGTGTTGAGCTTGTAAAAAAAATTGAATCATGATCTATTTATTTGAATCCATAGCATATTTCCTAGACAAGGAATTATCGTTTTTTTTTTTTTTTTTTTTTTTTTTTTTTTGCTCCAACTACAAAAACCGCTTATTGGTGGTCGTTCTGTTTTCCTTTTTGACATTCCTTGACTTTTGATAGGGAATAAAGATCATATTGGATGGTAATGTGGTCTTATTCTTCTCGAACCATTCTGCTACGATATGTCCTTGTGGATTCTCAGGAAGAGCGCTTCTTTCCTGCTCAAGCCTTTGTAAGGTTGTAAATACGTCCCTGAGGTTGTGGATTGAAGCAATTTCTTTA
This sequence comes from Lobosporangium transversale, assembly GCF_002105155.1. Lineage (NCBI taxonomy): Eukaryota > Fungi > Mortierellomycota > Mortierellomycetes > Mortierellales > Mortierellaceae > Lobosporangium > Lobosporangium transversale. The sequence goes on along the minus strand of NW_019028981.1, from coordinate 1,685,500 downwards.
TTGGGGATCTCATGTCCTGTAGAAACCACGCATGCTTTCAAGACCTATAATTTTTTTTTTTTTTAAAAAAAAAAAAAAAAAGCATGAGCAGATACCATGGAATACAATCCAACATAAAACAGAAAGAAGAGCAAATTGAAAATAATAAGTAAAGAAATCGTCAATAATATCAGCGATAAACGATGTATAGCTTCTTTACCTTGAATTTGAGCCGCGGATCATTTCCTAACTTGATTTGGTTTAGATAAAGACTTGAGCTGGTGTCGAGGAAAGGTGATGCAGCAGATCGGATGGATTCCTCGAGTTGATCTGCGGTTAAAATCTGGCGTGCACTTTTCCAGCTGCAAATAACATGTTATAAAACAAATTCTGTACTTAGATGCAGCAATATGTATACCTTTTTTATTTTATTCTTCTTACCTTGGTGCAGGTTTCTTATCCTCATCCTCTTCAATTTCAACGTTCAATTTCCCAGCAAGTTCAGAAGCCTTAACATGTGGCTGCACAGGCTTGGTCTCAGTTTTAGCAAAAGGGTTCAGCCTTGAGAGAAAACCTCGCTTTTCCTCCGCCAAAGCAGGGACTGTGTGAAGTGATGCGGCTGGAGTTGAGCGCGACAACTGTTTTGTTGCAAGTGTGGCAATCAATGACCTTGTGCTGTACATGTCTCCTTGTATAAATATTATGATGTGTAAAGTGGAAGAATGAATGTTGACAAGGTTAATATTTGTCCACAAACTGACGTCTCATTTGCCGGAAAGGCCCTTTTACCTCATTTTGAGTACGTTAAATGCTACAGTCGTTGTGGCTTAATGTTTACATCTGAGCAGTCCTTTGCTTTTTTTTTTTTTTTTTTTTTTTTTTTGAACCTTCAGTCCGCACCACACTCCCTCTCATCTTAACCAACTAACCCTATTCAACAACACATCAGCGCACATGCCTGCCAGTACACGAGGTATGTTCCAGGAATATGAACTATAAATACTTCTGCTTTTCAGGTCCTCATTTGTTTCTGCCCTGGAATTGACTTTTTTTTTTCTGTTTTGTGTTATTATTTAGCATCCACAGCATCAAAAGCAGCTACAAAGCCTGCCTCAAAGCCCGCTTCAGCAACTCCTACCGCTAACAGCAGTAAACGAAAAGCGACTACACCTGCCATCAGAGATAGAGCTACAAAAAAGCCTACCACAGGCCCTGCCAAAAAGGAAATTAAAACACCCGCTAATCTAAAGAAGACTACTACAACAAAGACCACACCGGGGAAAATCGTCGGCAAAAAGAAAGCTGGTGAGAAAAATACCACAAATACTATTGAAACACCTGCATCAAAGGAAGAGCAGAAGCTAAATCAGGAGCAGGAAGAGCAAGAGAAGGATGACGATGAAGATGAGCAATTAATGGATGATAGGGCATTACTTAAGGACATTGATTCTAGTGCTGATGAAGATAGCTCAAGTGACGATGATGATGGAGATGAGGAAGCTAAGGAGGATATGTTCGCCAGTATGAAGGATGAGATTTCACTCAGCCCAAAGGCGGCAGCAGCACTCAAGAAAAAACTCGCGACAATTGGTCAGCCAAAGGTATTTTCCTCGTGACTGATTAATCATGACGAAGCGTCATAAAGATATCGCTTTCAAATCTTTTGAATATACCGTTCCAGTCTTTAACCTTCAGCCATGAATTTACATGAATACTTTTATCTCTTTTTCTAGCAGGAGGAAGTAGTTACAGGGGTTGTTTATCTGGGTCGTATCCCTCATGGATTTTATGAAGAACAAATGAAGGCCTATTTTTCTCAATTCGGTAAGGTTCTCCGACTCCGTTTGTCGCGCAACAAGAAGACAGGGAAATCCAAGCACTACGCCTTTATTGAGTTTGCATCACAAGAGGTCGCAGAGATCGTTGCAGATACCATGAACAACTATTTGCTTTTTGGGCACCAACTCAAATGTAAGGCCCTGCAGCCATCTCAAATCCACCCAGCCATGTTTTCGGGCGCTAACAAAAAATTCAAGGCAATTCCTTGGCTCAAGATCGCTAAGGAAAAGCATAATGCAGAGAAGACGACAGTTCAATCGAATCAAATCAAGAAGAAGCTGTTGAAGAATGAGGCTGCAAAGAGAGCTAAATTGGCTGAGTTAGGGATCGATTATGACTTTCCTGGTTACAAGGCTTCAGTACCTGAAAAACCAAAGCACACAAAGTTCTAAAAAGTTTGTGATTGAAGAAGGATGCTATTATAATGTCCCATTTCGTGTTTTTTTTATTATTATTACTATACTTTTTTTCTTTTTTCTTTTTCATTTCCAATGAACAAGTTTGCATTCATATTATCATTAAGGGAAATCTATCTATGCATGAGTCGGTACTATTAAAGATTAAGGATTAAAGATTAAGGATTAAGGATTAAGGATTAAGGATTAAGGATTAAGGATTAAGGATTAAGGATTAAGGATTAAGGATTACGAGTGATTAAAAGTTCAAATAGCTGTTCATCTAAGTCTATGTGTGTAGTTTTTTTTTTTTTTTTTTTTTTTTTTTTTTTTTTTTTTTTTTTTTTTTTCGTTTCGTTCATGCGGCGGCAGAGACCATCGAATCTGAACGCGATCGTGGGATGATCCATACGTCAGCATCCAATTGACCAATAATAGTGCCTTGTCTAGACCGAATATCATATACTGAAGGCTCTAATCGCCACCCTTCCTTCACTCCATCTCTCTCTGCCATAGAGTGGTATCCACCAGCTGCTGTTCGTGAGTCGCCATACAACGGCTGCTGTTGCCGTAAACCTTCAGATCTCGGATGAAGAGGCTGCGTTGTAGGTGCAGTCTTCTGCATGATGCGACTCAGGACTTTGTGCAGCGGCAGCTTGGCAGATCCAAGCTCGACCATAGTCTTTCGTTTACTATTCAGTTTCCAGACCTCAATGGAAATGTTTTCAACCATACATGCCGCCATGACTTCAGGTGTAAGTTGTAGCTGACAATTCACTTTAAAATTGAAGTGTTGTGGGTGCACTCTATTCATTCGGCCTCCACTTTTCTCTGACTGCCTTGGATCTCTCGACTGTTGTTGTTGAAACCTTTGTGACTGATGGCGTTTAGGGCTATGCAGGCCTTGATGATGACGATATGTACGTCGGGGCCTCTTCTGGAGGCGGGATTGCCGGCCGCCCATATCTCCAGAACCAAACGATCGAGGCCATTCATCCTCCTCTGTTTCATTTGAGCTGGTATTTTCCGAGCTAAAGCTGGTGCTACCTTCCACAGATGAATGATATTCCGGTACCAACAATGCAGACATGCTTCGACTTGGGAACAAGCCTGGGATATAATTGAGCATATCGCCAGCCTTTGGGTTCATCCTTAACTGGAGTCGATCATTAGAACTGAGTCGTCTACGACCATGTCGACTCGATCGAGACTGGTCCTGTGGGTAGGATTTTGACTTGCGTGGTCGACGAGGCGATTGCTGAGATGGCCAGTCGGCAGCTGGCTGATACCTAGGAGGATGTCTTTGAGAGTATGGCGAATCATGTGTGTCTGCGAAAGATGGCTGATTAGGTCGCGGTTGTCCTCGTTCACCTAAATCGGATGTCGATGGCCCAGTTCCAAAAGAATGATATTGTGGTTGCATTGACTCTTCTTGAACCATTCGTAACCTAGCTAAATCAGACCTAGGAGAATGCCTATCAGGCTGTATTGGTTTCCCAGAGCGTCGCAAAGGCCTAGATGTCGAGGTAGGCACAGGATTGCTCAATTGCTGATTTGTATAGCCTTGACGGCTCTGCTGTTGCTGTTGCTGTTGTTGCTGCTGCTGTTGTCGTTGCTGCTGATGTTGCTGTTGATGTTGATGTTGTTGATGTTGTTGATGTTGTTGATGTTGTTGATGTTGCTGTTGTTGATGTTGTTGATGTTGCTGTTGTTGCTGTTGTTGCTGTCGCTGCTGTGGTTGTTGCTGATGCCGCTGATGTTGCTGCGTATCACCGCCATATCGTCCATGCGCACTAGATGAGGGAAGAGGGCTTTGCCGAGGGAGTGTTCGCCCCCGTTCCGATCGAGTTGATCGAAGGCGTTGTGAGGTCGAACTGCTGTCGAAGGTGTTGTTGCTAGGGTCCGCATCAGTGGAGTCCTTCCGGCGTCTAGCTCCTTTCAAAAGCCCTCGAGAGGTGAGGTAGGCCGTTGGAATGCTCATTTCTAGGCTAAATTTAGACTTGGATGGCCAATACGGAAGAACCTCGTGATATGGCATGAATTGTTCATTCCGATGGCCACCATAGCTACCATTATTGGATCGAATATTTCTTGCAGACATTGAGCGTACTTCCTCAGGATCTAGGGCTAAGCTGGTTCTCATACCTGTGGTTTGTATACGGTATACGGTATCATAATGGGAGTTTTAGATTACAACTGAGTACTGCTGGCAATAGCCAATGATATACTCCAATTATTTTTTTCTTATTTTTTACATACCCTGAAGTAGATGTTCTCCTCGAGCAAGTACAGACTCGAGGCGGCCGATAGCTGCTGCTGTTGCGCCAGCTCGTGGTCGAGAGCGAGTACTTTGGCTATGAGTGTTCGTGATATTAGTTTCGCGAGAAGCCTGTGGGCGAACTTGTCGTGTATGGTTGAATGACTGAGGCTCCCTTTGCAATCCATGCTGAGACACATGAACCCTAGGATTGGCGTTGTACATCATAGCACTTGGGTGTGCGTGTGTCTGTGTCCTTGCCGCTGCATCAGCATTCGCTGCGCTTGTCGCTAAACTTGCATAGTATCTACCTGTGTGCGACAGATGTTCCTCTGATGAGTAATCTTCTTCATCCTGAGGCCCACGTCTATTATTTCGTGGATTTGCACCTCTTTGCCATTCATGTCTGTGATGGCTGTCATCTTCACCATATCGCATAGAAATTCGGGGCTCACGCCCATGGTGCTCTGCAGGATGTTTATAGTCGAAATATCGTCGATCTGAAGATGGCTGAGGTGGGGCAACATTGTAGTGTTGTGGCATGTATGGCTGTGGAATTCGTGAATGGGATGGGGCATGATTATGGGTTTGAGGTCCAATAGGAGGATGGACAGCACCTGTGAATGGGTATGGACCATGAGATGGCTGGGGGTATTGTTGAGGCATGGGGCGTGGGTCTACTGGAAAGTTTGGACGCAGATGAGGGTTATGATGGTTATAATGGTTATAATGACTGGGCTGACGGTTATAGTAAGGTGGTTGGGGGTGGTGTGCAATAGCGCCGGGTGCATTTTCGGCCAGTATCGCAAGCATAGAGTTCGTTGAAATGGAGTCTGAGTCCTCAGAGTCATCAGCGACATCAGAAGTATCTTGAAACCATGCTTGAAAGACTACCATTCCGAGCACCACGCGTCTTTGAAATAGCCTTTCCTGTTTGAACTGAGGGTTATCGTTTTGTAGGACGGTTGAAAAGGGGAAGACACCTGAGAAGGTACCGTTGATATTACGGAAGAGATCAACCAAGTTGGACACCGTGGCGAGCACAGACAACTCTGGCGTGATCTGAATCTCAAGAGTGAGTGAAGTCATATCTACAAAGTAGCTGCGTAATTGCTCTAAGGAGCAACGAATTGGATAAGCTACAGTGATAGGGTAAGCAGCGTCAGGTAAAGAGGGCAAAGGTTTGGCCGCTGTCTCTGGCTCTACCGAATTAACAGGAGTACGAGAGGTAATAGTATCCTTGCGTTCGTGCACAGGAGGATCGTGCCTCTCCGTAGTTTCAAAAGCAGCGGTTTCTCCTTCTCCGCCTGTGTCCCCGCTTTTTGTCGTTGAAGCTGGGTCCGAAGCACCTTGATCCGTAGATCTTGATTTACTTCGTTTGAAGATTTTCAACAGGCGAGCTCCACGTCGTAAAAATGATGGTGTTGGTGGACGCATGTGAGCTTGCGCTAACGCCGGGGTGGATTCTATTGGAGGTTGTATGGGTTGTGTCTGTGTAACGACTCGCTTTGGATCGATGGAGATGTTAACAATACCGGACTGCCCTTGTTGCTGTTGCTGTTGTTGTTGTGGTTGCTGCTGCTGTTGTTGTTGCTGTTGGTATTGTGGTTGCTGATGTTGTTGTGGTGGTTGTGGTTGTGGTTGTGGTTGCCCTCGTTGACGTTCAATTTCAGCAATCTGTTTTTGTTGACGCTGTCTCAGAAGCGTTTGTCGACGAGCAATTAGCTCAGGAAAGGGACTGTTCAGTTTAGGATAGACTGAAAGTGAAAAGGCACTGTCCTCTTTCCACCATCGCATAGTTACTTGCAGCCTTTGTGGTATAATGACTTCAGCTTTATCGAGAACATCAATTAATTCGGGGGTTAGAGTGATAGTAGGGATACTGACAGCAAGGAATCGCTGAACCAGACCCTTGACATTGGGTGGTAATGAATGAGGATCATGACTTGAGGCTGAAATGGAGGCAGAGACAGAAGTAGACGGCGCCCCAGATTTTGACATTGCGATTCCAGATCTGCTGTTCTTGCAATGTTGCTACTCCTTCAACCACACGGAGCGTTAAAGACAATGAGAGTCGAATCGAATGTGTGCGTTTTATGGAAGGTGTAGTGCAAGTATCGATTTAATTGGACTAAAACATCGAAGTGAGTAAGTGAGAGACTACACTCGACTGGTAGGATAGAAAGGAAGGAACTGGATAAACACGAGAAAGAGTGAGGAAGAGATGGAATGGATGAATAGATGAATGATTGAATGAATGGATGAACGGGACGATTACTTTTCTCTTCTTTTTTTTTTTTAATGCACCAGTTTCGTCTGTTGTTTTCCCGACAGACGCTGTTATCCTGCCCTGCCCTTGCCCTGTGCCCTACTCTGCCTGTCTTGCTCTTGTCTCCTTTTTCCTTTCTTTTTTTTAACAGATTATGTATAAATGTTTGGATGAATGGATGAATGAGTGTATATGTAATGCCAAAAGGGCTCCTTTCTGTTTCTTTTTCTCTCTTTCACTCTCTTTTTATTTCTTTTTTAGCTCTCTTTTTCTGCAGTAGTTCCAGGCTTTGCAGAGAAAGAGAGCGGAGCAAAGGAAGGTATAGACATTGGAGTGAGGAGTGAATATTTTGCGTGTATGTTTGTATGTTTGTGTTTGTGTTTGTGTATTTGTGGGTGTGCATCAAAAAAACGAACCTTCAGACAAACTCAATTGCACGTCATGTTCAAACTATCGAGTCAAAAAGATGTTGTCACACATGTCTCCTTCCGCCGAACAAATTATTCTGAATATAAATAAATAAAAAAAGAGCGTATGAATGAAGTCATGGATCATATTTTTTATACAAAAACACATCAGTTTCAAAGATATTTTTTTGTTTCTTTGAATAAAATAGCTTCGCCTCTTTCTTTTTTACATCCTGGATGTGATTCGCTGTTAGTCTGTATTCGGTCAGGTCTACTCATCTTTTTCTTATTCAGATCATGGTGGTACAGATCCCTTTTTTTCCTCCAAATCTTGCACACACGCACAAGCCTCTCTTGTGTACAAGTAACACCTTTCTGTTCCAAGAAATAATACAAAAACTTTGGACCTGATCCCGTCTTTTAAAAATATCAGAACCCGAAACATCTTAAATAAGACATGTTAGGTTATTAACATCAGGGGAAACATTCCACACGTGACTCGTCTTCTACACTTCAAGCATTTCTTTTTTGCTGATGGCAATTGCTTCTGAAGCATGACGATCAAGGTTGTAGCAGTAGCAAATGTTTACCTGAAAGAAGGTCTTTGTTCCCCCCCCCCCTACGCAACCTCGATTGTAAATAAATAAGAAAAGGTTAGAAGCATGCAGCAATGTCGCACGCTCAAAAGAAAAGAGCAGCTTTTTTCTTTTCAAAGAAGATTAAACGCATCTAAGCTGCATGTGCCTCGATTTTTCTCTTCCTTCTTCCTATTTTTTTTTTTTTTTTTTTTTCTCACATACTCATCTTGAAAACATTTACACTTTCACAAACCAGGAAATGGAAGTTAAAGGCTTATGGCATACTTGGGGCGTGAATATAAAATAAACATCTGCACCCATCCAAACTCCTCAGTCATCTTGTCCCAATTATAATCCATATGGACATCTTCAAAACATGTTGTTTTCTGCCCTGCTAGTTACATACACATCTTTCTAAGTATGGAGTCTGCAGGACATTGATTCTTCATATCTATGGCCCTTTTTTTCAAGAGAAGCCCCCTACTCCATCAGCGGCAGGGGGCTCTTGGACTAAGCAGGCACAGCTCAAACCCTCTGCAATGTCAGCAAAAAATGTCGATTTTATCTCGGCAACATAAAAATAAATAAAATGAATTATAAAAAAAGAAGTACATGTCATGTTCATTATTGTATATATAAAATAAAATGTAAAATAAAATGTAAAATAAAATATAAAATAAAATGTACAATAAAGTGAAGTGTATAAAACATGCAAAATGATATACCAGATTTTTACGCTTACTCACGGGCAAGTTACGATCGTCTATGTTAAGTGTAGACACTAAAGCTATTGCTAAGGACTATTTGGATCGCAAACTCGCTATCAGTATGAACTTGATCGTATCGGTTCATCCTAAATGGTGTTTATTACAAGCAGACCAGGGCTGAATATAATACTACTTCTACATCGCTCACGCCACCAATGAGGGAATTATCGAAAGACTAGAAAACGTGAAGGAACATAAGATTAGTAAAACTGAGGCGCATCAAGAGTTGAGGCAAATACAATGTTAGTAATCATATGTTTGAACTCAATGTCCCAAGGCATCTTTTTTGACAAACCCATGTATCAAACTGATATTGTTAAATTGTTAAGTGAAAATAGCCCGTCATATGACACCATTTACAAGGATAAGGCGGCTTTCATAATCATCTTTCTGTCTCTTTGCAAAGCGAAACCAGTTATAAATACAATTCAAGGCAGGCAATGGCTTCTGAGTAATTCGTCGGAAAGCTTTTACAATATCTCCTTTTTCAAAATTACAGGCAATAAGAGGAAATTACTGAACATCATTTGCCCTGCTGTCTCAGTTAATGATAAAGCAACATCACCAACGAGCTCGAATGTGCTCAAGTAGTCAATATGACAAAGGGAGGTCTCAGGCTCAGCTTCCAGGATTTAGTGGTAAGCAAAAACATGCTGTTAAACTATCGGTCCCGGTTTGACAAATCCTAGAAGTGTAACGATCGGGAAAAAAAGAACGCCATATACAAGGGGCGAGCTGCTGGCATCTATCATATCATTACTATCTATCGAATACAGGAAGCATATAAAAAGATCACTTAAATTTTACGAGAAGGCAGTGACGGTCGGGTTGATGGGATGTTCATTATAATGAGAATTCATCTCTGCCATTATATCATTAATGACAATGTTAAAAGTACAAAGGAACAAGGGTTAGGAATCTAATGATTTACAAGTCGATTCAGCTCAAAACATTTCTGCGGTTCAAAGCTTCATTCCTTTAAGCCAGATCACTGGATCGCTGGCCCCTGTTTTGCCCATGCAACACGGCTTCGTAGCGTAAAACTCTTTCGAATGAATGATGCTTTGAAAGCAATGTTCCAAGCTTAAGCGGAACCTACGCTTGGGATTGTAGAGCCATATTGCTTAATTCAGGATGTCACTAGTATTCCGCTTTCCAGTCTGCTTCTGGATGTTTCATCACGAACCTAATTATTGACATAACAAGCTATGAGAAACAACATAAATGCCAACGCAATCAGTTCAGAGCCATGACGATAACATAGGGGAGCGTATGACAACATATTGAAGCTATCAGATAAGGCGCTTTCAATCTGAACGTGGATGTTTTTTAGGAGGATCCATTCATACGAACAGTATCCGCCTTCAGTTGCTACCTTCTTAAATTGAATAACTTCACACCATCAAATGCGGATGGATAGCAGCGGACAATCTACCTCCTAGGACCGCATCTTCTATCGGTGGTGCTTATTGCCTCTCTACTGAAGCTCGGAGTGCTGTAAAGATGAAGGAGGATGCCATTGAACTTTGGGATATGAATCCAAATTGGTCAAAATCTTGAAATTGGTTCTAGGCAACTTTGTGGAGTTGGTTAGAGCAAGTGCGTTAGTACCCGATCGCCATAGTACAGTATCAAGAGCAAGGAAATGATGCAAGATAACGCCCTGTTTACCTGGCAACACAGACCTTTGTGTGGGAGGATCAGAGCGCAACCGACAATTTGAGCACCGTAACCACCTCATCTAATACAGGATCTGTAAATGACATCGTAGGCGGTCTGCTCTCTCCTTGAGGCTTTGGTTTCGGCTTTGCTGAGTATTCCAATGCACCAAGACAAGTGAAGCTTGTCTTTATTATTTATGAATTGCTTTTATAGCTTATGCCCTAGAATATTAGCCTTGGCTGTAGGTAAAGCCTTTTGGCTACATCGTGTTGAATATCACCCACTAGTTTGAGATCCGTCCAAATGTGGCTGCATTACGTGCGTTTGCGCCTGATGATGACGTAGTTTCAGTGGATTTTGAGTTGCATGTCAGTGGTCTATTCTCCAGTACTCTGGTGTGCCAAATACTTCACCCTTCTTCATACCTGTTACACATCTGAATTTCAACACCCACAATATGCCTCCTGCAAATACTATCAAAGGTATCACGATATTTTATAAACTAAATAAAGCATTTTTTTTATCCAAAGTGTCGTGGAATGTTAAGGCAACTAATTATTTTGCGACATTATGAATTTAATAGTAAATGTCAAATGGAGTGGAAAGAAGTTTGACGACCTTGAACTTAACTTGGATGAACCTGGGTTAGTCTTTAAGGCACAGCTTTTCGCATTGACAGGAGTCGAACCTGATAGACAAAAAATCATTGTCAAGGGTGGTACTCTTAAGGTAAATATAAAAAAAAGAGAGATAGCAGATTTGTGATGTTTATGATTGAGTATCACAGCTGCTTATATATTTCACTTTGAATTTTAGGATGACGCCGATATGAATAAGCTTGGTCTGAAAAATGTGAGTGTTTTTGCTTGCTAAACAATCTGATCAATATGATCAAGTCGCCATGATGTTCAAAATCACTAATTGATCCTTCGTCGTGTATTCTATTTAGGGCCATACTTTCATGGTATATGCCACAATTATCCGTCTATTGCATTACCTGCGAACGAAGCCTTTAATAACACTTACCTACTCAACTATAATATAGATGATGGGCACTGCAGGAGAGCTTCCAAAGGCACCAGAGAAGAAAATCCTTTTTGCAGAAGATATGACGGAGGCTACTCTCAATAAGGCGGTATGTATAAAGAAAGTTGAGCTAAAGACAAAAGAAAGCGGCCTTAAAGGGATTTCTGCACCCTCTAACCTACTTCCGTCATTGTTAACATAGATGGACATCCCTGTTGGACTGACAAACCTAGGCAATACTTGCTACATGGTATGATCATGCAATAGATAGTCCTGCTACATTGGTCAACCTAACATGTGTAATACTCACATAAATCTCATAATGGTTCTCAAATTTTAGAATGCCACCCTTCAATGTCTTCGCGCTGTTCCAGAGTTGGTTCAAGATTTACAGAAATATCAGGGTGGGACGGATAACTTGGATACTGCAAGCAACATGACAGCATCCTTGAGAGATCTTTATAGGCAGCTCAATACTTCTGGTCATGATGTATTGCCTGTAGGATTCCTAACAGTAAGTTGAGACGATACATATTATTATAAAATAAAGCGTTCCGTTTTTTTTTTTTTTTTTTTTTTTTTTTACAGGTGGTATTGTGTATTTACTCTAATTATTTCGATTTTATAACATCACCACAGCATTTACGCAGGGCGTTCCCCCAGTTTTCTCAGCAAGGACGCGATGGCGTATGGATGCAGCAGGACGCAGAAGAGTGCTGGAGCCAACTTATTTCAACTTTGAAGGCAAAGCTTCCTCCACATGCTGAGGGAAAGCAAAACGTGGTTGCTCAGTTTATGCAAGGAGAATTTACTACAACGTATGTGCACAAAGGCAATAGTGATGATTTGAAGTAGTTGACAAGGCTGCAAACGAGTGTCTTATAGCGCATTATTGTCATTTTAGATTGAAATGCGATGAAGCACCAGATGAGGATGTAATTATTACCAAGGAGCCGTTTTCCAAGCTTGATTGTCATATTTCCAGTAGTAAGTCTTGCTTATGGACTGTTGAGCCTCTACAATACTTTATCCAATCCACAAAAGCACAATTCTCAGTTTATTTGGCGAACAAATGCCTCATGTTTTAACCGATAGATGTCAATTACCTGCACAACGGGATTTTGGAATTCTTGGACCAAAAGATTGAAAAAAACTCCCCAACTTTGGGCAGATCAGCTATCTACTCAAAGTCTCAGAGAATCTCTCGACTGCCTGCTTATTTAACTGTCAACTTTGTCCGGTTTTTCTGGAAGGCAAATGAGCAGGTCAAGGCCAAGATTTTACGCAAGGTTAAATTCCCTTTCGAGCTTGATGCTTCCCAATTTTGTACTCCAGAGCTTCAATCTAAGCTGACAAATACCAAAGTGAAGCTTCGAGAACTGGATAATGCCGAGGCATCCTTGAAGCGTCGGAAACGACTGGACAAAGAAGCTGGCCGTGAGGAGGCGAGTAAGACCTCAGATGAACAAAAGGCTGTCGATGCTGCCCTTGAGGCGTTAGAGCAATCTTTGGATCCAGAATTGGTACAAGATGTAGGCTCAAATCCATCTGGCCAGTATGAGCTTGCCGCAGTACTTACGCATATTGGACGAACAGCTGACTCTGGACACTATATTGGTTGGACAAAAAAAGGGGATGAAGATGAATGGTACAAATATGACGACGATAAGGTCTCGCCAGTTTCAAAGGAAGATATTCTCAAGCTTGATGGTGGAGGTAAATCTGGTGTACTTACATGGACTCACTATTTTGATGACAAATGAAAAACAATAATAGTAATTGACTCTAATGACCTTAATTTACACTTGCTACCACAGGAGACTTCCACGTTGCTTACTTGGCGCTTTACCGTGCACGGAATTTTGCTCGCAAGGCAGCAGTAACCAACAATTCACAACCCTAAAGGTGTTCATGTCTCATGTAACACTTTTTTTTTTTTTTTTTACAAAATAAAATTAAAAATGTTGTCACGTGGTTATGTGCATGACTTGTCACAAGTCTCGTATTTGATGTTTTGTTTCTCTCTCTCTTCCACATTCTCTTCCCTTCCTCTCACCCTTCCCTTCCTCTCACCCTTCCCTTCTCTCACCCTTCCCCTTCCTTTCCCCTATCCTCCCCTATCCTCCCCTTTTTACGGCATCTGTATTCTTTCGCTCGATTTCTTTTTTTTTTGGCCATTTGATTCATCTGAGCATTCATTCAGTGTGATTCTTGTTCCGCAGCAGCTTGGTGTTCATTTTCAGCTTATATTGCCCAACTGCAACTTCCATGATGATGAACCTTAAGACGACTGCATTACTTGGAAATATTACTCGTCAGACTGTATCAAGGCAGCTGGCCCCCATCTCCAATTCTAAGAATCAGGTTATCAATCTCACCCAGCGCACCGCACAGCCTACGGGCGCTAATACACCTGCCAATCCTGTCCGCTCCTTTTCGTCATCACAAGCCAATAGAGAAAATAACAATGCCAATACAAACACTACAGCTCATCACCACGGCCAAACACACTATTATAGCAACCATCATTTTGCTTCGGGACATAGATTTCAAACTCCCATTGCAGCCAATCTCAATTTTTATCAACAGACATCACGAATCCATAATCATCAGCCTCTTCAACAAGATGGCACAGTTAATGGCAATGGTGCAAAGTCGCCCCCAAAGCATAGTGAACTCTCTAAGAATGCCTGGGATGCCATTAATGGTCAAGATGCTAGAGCTGTCTTTCCATTCCTACACGAGATGCGTCGGCAAGGCTTCTATGCTGATGCGGCTCTCTCAAGTCGAATCGTCACACAGTTTCTAAATCTAAACAACCCTCAGGACGCTGAGAGAGCTCTTGCTCTTCTTGTTGATTGCTACCATAGTCAAGGGAGAAAACAGAATTTTTCACAGAATCAAGTCTTTGTCGCACTAGCAAGGGAAATTGTTAATTATAGTAGCGATTTCTCACAGGCGCTCTCTGTCGCAAAATTGCTTGATAGGTAATGAGCCATATTTGGATTTATAGCGATATTCATACGATGTAGTAACATTTCGATGAGGCTTCATTCGTCTTTAGTTCTCTAGTAACCATCAAACAAACAACATACCCAAAAGAAAGAGTTGGTTTAATTGAAAGCTAGTCAAGACACTGATTTTGGACTGCAATTTTACTCATTTATATTATGATAGACATGACTTGTTGGCATTTTCAGAGCTGGCTGACAGGACTCTGAGGACTTATCGTCAGTTGAAAGCCTCTACAGGGCTTGAATCAATCAAGGCGATGCTAGATTGTTCAGATCTTGAAGCGCTGTTAGCGATGCAAGCGACACTCACGAAGAGCAGTATCCGTTATCGACACTTGATTGAGATTCTTTTGGATGGCAAGGAGATGGATATTACACCCAGTGAAGAGGCTTGCTCAAAGATTTCACTTTCTTTCATGACACTGGGAGATTATTCGGGACAGCTCGCATGGGATACAGCTGTGCAAGAAATATATCCAGGATTTAAACCCAATATACCTGATAACTTTCAAGTAAGCCAGGATTCTCCGCAGCAACGACAACAGCAGCAGGAGAAACAGTCGCGTCAATCTCAGACCCATTACCGCACTCAGGCTCAGCATCAACATAAGCGCCAAGTATCCCACGGCAATAGCAGCACTAGTAATCGCCGCTCACTTAAAATGCATGATGCGCAGGGATTGATTGCTCTTCGATATGGTGATCCTTCAGAAGCGATTATTCGTGCCTGTCGCTTCGGATACGCCGCTGTAGCGTTGGAAGAAATCTCAAAGATGATCAAAAATGATCAACTACCCTCACCTCAAGCTATCGCTGACACAATCCAAGTCTGTGCAAAAAGAGAAAAGGAAAGGGCGACTAATTATCATGAATTGTATGATATTGCCAGGCGTTCATTGGATACTATTCAGGACAAAACCCATCGTCGGGCAGCTGAATATGAGGTCTATAATGCAATGCTCGTCGCTAATGCCACCTTGGGAGATATGAAAGCTGCCAAAAAGAACTATGATGATATTGTTCAGCTGGGACAGTTTCCTGATGCAACTGGATATGCGACATTATTGATTGCAACGACTACGGGGGCGGTAGATGAGGCTCATGATGCACTCAGGATTTTGGAAGAAGTCAAACGCCATAATATTAAGCCAAATATTTTCTTCTACAACGTTGTCATTGGAAAGCTTTCTCGTGGGCGCAAGATTGATCGCGTTTTGGAGGTTTATGAAGATATGATTATGAACAAGATTCGACCCAACGCTATTACTTATGGAACCTTGATCAGCGCCTGTACAAGGGTTGGAAGCGAAGAAATGGCACGGAATTTGTTTAAAGAAATGACCAATAGTCCCAATTATCATCCGCGCCAGGGACCGCACAACGCCATGATTCAATTTTATGTTCGCCAAAAGAAAGATCGAGAGGCAGCATTGGTGTACTATCGAGACATGCTTGACAGGAAGCTTTCTCCTACAGAACATACGTACACATTATTGATTGAGGCTTTCGCGTGCATTCCACCCTACGATATGACTGAGGCCAATCGTCTTGTTCATTCATTGAAAAATGGGCCCATTCAAGCGACTGAATCCCACTATGGAGCGCTAATTCATGCATATGGCGTCGAGCACCGAGATGTTTGCACAGCTGAAGTCGTCTTCAATAATATGTTGCAGGCTGGCATCATGCCTAAGGGGCCTGCATACCAATCTATGATTGAGAGCCATATCATTAATAGAGATGTCCGTCGCGCTATCGAACTACGAAATGAGCTTGTGGCATCAGGACACCCCTCGAGTACGTACATTGAGAATACGCTGATCCGTGGCTTTGGTCAAGCGCAGGATATTTTGGCTGCAGAACAGATTTTCAACGGCATGGCGGATTCACATTCGAGCAATGGCAATACAGCTAATGTTATTGTCAAGGAACCCTCGACTTTTCAGAGTATGGTGTTTGCGTATCTTGAGAACAACATGCTCGATCAAGCTTACGCTACTCTGGATATGATGAAAGAGCAACACTATCCAGAATTGGTCATTAAGCCTGTCGAGGAAGCGATTCATGCTGTTTATAAAAACTAATAACCGCTACATTTGCAAACCTCTATCTTCTCTCCTCTCTCCCCTTTACCCTCTCCATTATGGTCTCCTATATTGTAATTTCTTCTAGTTAAATGGCGATAATGTAGAATTTATATTTATATATATACACTTAAATATTAAGAAAGAAAAATAAGTATTTGTATTTCTGATCCAAACTTGAGATAGTAAAGCTAAAAATATTAGTCGAAAGAGTCTTTCTCTTAGGACTCGTAATCACGCTTATAAATCTCATCAAACTTGGCTCGATGTTTCTCTGGACAAAATGCTCTGACCATTTCTGCCTCCATGATGTGCATTCTACGTCCAATCAAGACCAAAGAGTGCAGAGGAGCTCCAAAGTCCACTTCAAGGAGCTGTTCCATTGTTCCGGAAATAAATAATTGGGTTGGGGTGCCTAGTCGCACGCATCCGATCGCTAAAGTGTCTGGTCCATAAGCATTCTCTTTCCTCTTTTCTTCCACCTCGAGCATCTGTTCCAGACAAGTGTTGACTGTCATGTAACGGGGAGGCTCGTAGATCAACCTTCCACGAGCCATGTTTTCTAATGATTGTTCTTTGACTTTGATATCCAAGAGACAGAGCGTATGTAGTCCAATATCTCTGTTTTCCTTCACTCTACTGTACCAGGAATCCGGACGCCAAGTCTCTGTGAACCAGACCATGGAAATAGTTTGACCAAAGTTGTAGAGTTGTAGACCACAGGCGCCGATGGCATTCATGATTGAAGCATTGTGAATGATCTGAACAGGGATGTTGAGCTCCTTTGCACGGATGACAAGGTCGGTATGAGTCGTGGCTCCAAAGGGATCCCCGACGACTAAGAAAGCCACATTGACATTCTGAGCGTTCGCAAGAATTGTATCTGAATCAGATTCGACCATCTCACGATCAGCCACTGTCACTGGCTTGCCATAAAACTCTTCCTATATTTTATTATTGATGGTATTAATATAAATAAAAAGTTGGTGTACATCATATCATATCATATCATATCATCAAAAAGCTTGTCGTTCAAAAAAAAAAAAAAAAAAAAAAAAAAAGGGAGGGTCAGACATACGAGCTTCTCCTTTTCAACCATTAGGATTGAAGTGTATGCCTCTAGGTAAATGCGCTCGCATGATTTGACAGCATCGAGTCCTTTGACAGTAATGTCGTGTTCATCAGACAGACCAAGGCCAACAATATAGAGCATGGTGGAGCAAGAAGAAAGAAAATATGAATTAAAAAAAAAAAAAAAAAAAAAAAAAAGATCAAAGATCTAAAGAAGGGAGATTGCTATTATGGAATTATTAACAGGCAAATATTCCTTAATTGCAGAAATAAATAATATTGGAACTTTATTTATGAAAGAGCAACAAGGACAGAGAAAACAAAGATTTCACTATAGAGAGGAAACGTATCCTAATCTCTTGTGGATCAAGGTATAAAGGCTTTTTATTTATCGCCTAAAGTGAATTACAGACAGACGATCAAAAAAAAAAAAAAAAAAAAAAATAAGAAAAAAGGACCACTATCCTACATCCCATGTCAATGAATGGAGTATAGATAGAGTTTGATGTTTTGGATTATAATGTGGATGCGAGGGATTAGTATCCATACAGATTTGCTACCTGGTGGTACATGAGTGACAACGAGTAGTACACACTACTGGTTGTTAATGACTCAGCCAGCTATGAATATATTTGACATATTACTACGTGTGGTCACTGGTGGCAAAACTTGTTGTTCAGTAGGGCATCATTAGTATATAATAGTGGCACTACCGAATTTGGAGTAATAATGCGACCGGGGAGGAAGTTATAGAGACCCAAGCAGAATAGAGGTGAAAGCAATAAAGGGGAAAAGAAGGAAGTGACCTTGGGATCTATCAATGGACCGATGTTAATGACCTATGCACTAAAGGGAAGTGTTAGAAAATATTATAAGCCACTTACAACACTTCATTTCATTTTTCCTTTCTTCTTGTGTGGTTGAAAACATTTGTCCATAAACTACTTTTGATCAACGTACTGCAAAGCCGCAAAGAAGCTGGAAGTGGATTTGACATTCTTTTAAACAACAGACCGATCTTCATAAAATACGGCTCAAGAGGCAATTAGGCCTTCATTATGGCGACACCTAATGTGAGTCGCCCATTTCTGCCCAGAAATATCCTATTGACACACGCATCATTATGGCTGTCTTTCTTATGTTCATTCTTTTTTTTATTTTTATTTTTTTATTTAAAAAAAGACGCCAACAATACCTCCTGTTGCCACAGGATCAGAAGGAGAGACTGTGACCCATATCCAAATGGCAGGACTGACAGTACTGATGATTAAGACGAAGGATCAAGTCATATATAAGTTACCCGATAATATGTCTGTCCAGTCATTGAGTAAAGAGCAGAGAGATAGACTATTAGCAGAGATCAATTTACTACATCATCAGCAAAACACCGTCCAAAATATTGCAACAGCACAGGCCAAGACCCAGACCCAAACTCAGACGCAGCAAGGACAAGTTCAATCCCAACAACAACAAGCCCAATCACAGGGCAATAGACCTATAGCGCCGCTTGGACAGATGAATAATAGCCCTGGGCCTTCCCCTTCAACGCCTTCAGCATCTTCACCAACTACGCCTACTACCCCTACCAGTAGCAGTGCTCTAGATGGATCACTAAAGACAACAAGACGCTATAATAAAACTGGGAAATACTCTAAAAAAAAGCATGTGCTACAAACATCAGATCAAAATGATGATCACAAAGGGAGCACTGTAGGATCAAGTACATTGGGAAGTGGACAGCCTTACCCTACTCCTCAGAGCAAATCAAAAACAACAACAACAGCCGTGGCAGGACAAGGATCTCAGGCACTTGTTTTCAATAATACTAGTCCTCAGGCTTATCAGGCGCTTGCTACGGCTTCAACCACTCCATCATCACCAGCTAAGGCTCCATCATCGATACTACAGCAACAGAATGCTTCTGGGGGACTATCAACGCAAGACCAAAAGCGTCAATTTAAACTTCTTCAGGACATTCATCAACTTCATCAGCAGCTTGAGGTTCAACAAGCTAGTACCAACACTTTCCGCGAACATCAACTGACAATTCAGAGAGTACTTGCACAAAACAAGCCTGTAGATACAAGGACTCAACAATTGGCGAAACAGAATCTATTGGATGCAGAAAAAGCATTAGAGTTGCTGAGGGCACAACTTAAGGATAAGGAAGCAATGTTCCGACAACAGTTCCCAGTAGCGAGTCAACAATTATTACTATTACAACAGCAACAACAACTACAAGCTGCTGCTGCCGCCGCTGCCGCCGCTGCAAAAAATACGGTAGGTACAACACCAACAGCATCAGGCGCAGCAGGTACAGCACAAGATCCTTCGTTTCCCTCATTTTCTACGACATCGAAAGCTACATCAGAAGCAGATGGTCCCAGAGCGGTCGAAGAGCGACTTCAACAACAAATTGCAGAACACCATGATAATGTTCGTGCTAGTATGGCGCTTGAAATCCAAAAGACGCATAAAGAAGTTAGGAGACCAGATTATCGAACGCCATTCTCGTCTCTACACGATGCGATCGAGCGCTTGTTACCATTTCATGTCTTTCAGTACCCACCACAAGATATTGAGGCGCACGCTACGGCATTTGCTAATCGGTCGAAAGGTGAGAATTTGTATTAAAGATGCTTAATCGCACTTTTTA
Source organism: Lobosporangium transversale (assembly GCF_002105155.1). NCBI lineage: Eukaryota > Fungi > Mortierellomycota > Mortierellomycetes > Mortierellales > Mortierellaceae > Lobosporangium > Lobosporangium transversale. Next base: position 1,665,496 of record NW_019028981.1, on the reverse strand, counting down.
ATTTCTAAAAAAAAAAAAAAAAAAAAAACTAAAAGCCTGTTTGTCTTTCTCTTTATTCCTTCTTTAAGCTGATCTTGATACAAGGGCTCTTATGATCCACAGGAAGGCTCACGATCTGTATAAGCGGTATAACAACCTCGTCAAAACGAATGCAACAAAACCAACCAACACCAGTCCTTCAAATGCACTGGACATCGTTGCCCTCCGCTGTAGTCTTGAAGATGAGCGAGAGGAGCATAAAAAAGTTTCAGATGAAAATGAACTCATCCAGTCTCAAGCAAGATCACTAAAAGAAGAACTTGAGCGTCGTCAATTCCAACTTTTGCAGCAACGTAAAGCAGAGGCAGCGCTCATTGAACAGCAGCAAAAGCTCATACTTGAGCGGCAACGTCAGGAGGAGCTTGAAAAGAAACAGTTGGAACAACAGCAACAGCAAATGATGGCGCAAATTCAACAGATTCGAGAGTTACAGCAGCATCAGCAGGTAAAAGATCAAACAAAGAATGCACAGTTGACAGAGGAGCAAGAGGCAGAGAGGAGAAAAGAGGAAGAAAGAAGGAAAATGGAGGCATTACATCAACAGGAGCTAGAGAAACAGATGCGGATCAAACAGGAACAGATGATGCAAGAACAACATCAACTGGAGGAAGCTGCACGGCTGGCCGCTGCGGCGTCCACATCCACATCATCGTCAACGTCAACGTCAATTACACCAAAATCAAGTACAATGTAATAATAATTATAATAAAATGAAATTTCTATAAAAATAAAATAAAAAAATAATGCATCTACTGTTTCAATTCAGGGATATTGTAATAAAGATCCAATGATTCAGGATTGACGAGTGTTCCAGAAGGAACGACTGTTTGACCAGAAATGATCTTCTTGACAGCGATTTCAACCTTCTTTCCATTGATGGTGTAAGGGATATCTGCGATTTTGAGGACCACGGCTGGTACATGACGAGGGCTAAGCTGGTTTCGGATATGGGTCTTGATTCTGTTGACCAATTCTAGATCCAATGGCGCATCCATGGCCTTGCCGGCCTCTCCAGCCACCTTTAGGAACAAGATCACACGTTCATCTGTGCCATCTGGTGACGTTTGACCTACGCACAAAGAGTCCTCTACTTCAGGATAAGTGTCTACAATGTTGTAGATCTCTGCAGATCCAAAACGCACGCCACTGGGGTTCAAAGTTCCATCGGATCGTCCCAACATGACGATACCACCCGTATTGGGATTGATCCAGACAAAGTCGCCATGGTACCAGACGCCAATGTAGTTGTCGAAATAGGCAGCCTTGTACTTTTTGTTGTCTGGATCATCCCAGAAATAGACGGGCATACAGGGGAATAAGCGAGAGCAAACCAAGTCACCGGATGAGCCCAAGACAGGTGTCTTTGGAGCAGTCCAGGCCTCGATCTTCATGCCCAGTGAGCGGCATTGGATCTCGCCACGATAGACAGGGAGAGCGGCGTTATGGGATGCGAAGAGTGAGCAGATATCTGTGCCACCGGTAATTGAACCCAAGAGTACATCTTTCTTCACATGGTCGTAAACAAAGTCAAAGCTTTCGGGCTTCAAAGGAGATCCAGTTGAGTAAATGGAATGAAGAGACGAAAGGTTGTTGAATTTGTTGGGGAAGTAGTTCACGTCCTGAATGGCTTGGATGTATTTGGCACTAGTACCGAAGGCCGTGATCTTTTCTTGCTCTACCAGATCCCAGAGTGCGGAAGGACCTGGCTTGAAGGGCGAGCCATCATAGAGAACAATGGTTGCACCCAAGGTCAAACCCGAGACAAGCCAGTTCCACATCATCCAACCTGTGGTAGTATACTGGAAGAGGATATCGGATGAATTCAAGTTTCCGTGAAGGATATGCTCCTTCTTGTGTTGGAGTAACATGCCACCTGCGGAATGAACTATACACTTGGGTTTGCCTGTTGTCCCTGACGAGAAGAGGATGTATAGAGGATGGTTGAAGGGTAGGGGTTCGAATTCAATCAATTCCAGATGCTGGTTCTGATGCTGGTCCTGACCCTGATGTTCTGCTGATACAGCTGAGAAAGGCTCAATAGATTCTCCAGAGGTGGCAAGGAAGTCGGACCAGGTAAGACCATTTTCGACAGAAGAGGCGTCGCATGGTGACGATGGAACGAAAGGGATCAAGATGACCTTTTCCACCATTTCCAATCCTGAGAGAGCGTGAAAATATGATAATAGCCATGTAAGTATATAAGTAAAATAAAATAAACGAAAAAGAGTGCCTCAAGAATACAGCCAAGAGAAAGAGAGAGAGAGAGAGAGAGAGAGAGAGAGAGAGAGAGAGAGAGAGAGAGAGAGAGAGAGAGAGAAAGAAAGAAAGACATTGAGATATTAATTATTTACCTTCCAAGACCTGACGCAACTTTTGAACATGATCATGAGGACGGCCGTTGTAGACAACAGCATTGACCGAGAACAACAGTTTTGGTTTGATTTGAGAGAATCGATCCAGGACACCCTTTTATAAAAGAAGTAAAAAGAAAGAAAAAGTGAGCTGATTAAAGTCATGGAACTTTAAATGAAGCTGATCAGATCATAAAAAAAAAAAAAAAAAAAAAAAAAAAGCAGTATACACATGTAGCCCATCCCAAAACATCCAATTAAACCCAGGTCCGCATTTATTTGCAAAAAAAAAAAAAAAAAAAAAAAAAAAGTACGTTTGACTTACAATAGTTCCAAAGTCAGGAGAGGTAGAGCTCCAAATGGCTCCAATGGAGGCAGCAGCCAACATGGCGATGATGGCTTCTGGACAATTAGCAATATAACCTGCAACACGGTCACCCTTGACGACACCAGCCTTGCGCATAGCTTTAGCACATTGACGGACTCGAGTGTAGAGTTCTGCATAGGAGATCCTCCTTGGGGTCTCTTGCAATTCTCCTGTGGCGATGATGGCTGTTTTGGTCGTATCCTTGCACCACAATGCGTTTTCTGCAAAGTTCAAACGAGCGGATTTAAACCAGATTGGGAAAGTATCCATTGGAGCTGATCCATCGACGACCTTTATTTTATTTTATTTTATTTTATGTTTTTTTTCAAAGAGAGGAATGTCAACATTGTCATAGCCATGGTCTTATAGACAGTCATAATCATAGTCATCAACAATTTGACAGCATGATAGGTAGTAGTTAATCAAGATCGACTTACGGGACCTGAAGGAGGAATGGAAGCAATAACATGAGTGTAGTCCCAGACAGCCGTCCAAAATTTTTCGATTTCATCCACAGACCACTTCCACAGATCATGGTAGTTGGCTATCAGGATCAGATGTGAAAGAAAATCAAAACATTAGCTTGAATGGAACAAGTACAAACACAATGACCAATCGATTTCAACGTACCAAGGGCTAGGGAATGCTTCTGGTTGATGTAGATCCTAAACTTCTCCATCTCTGTGCTATCCAGATTTGAGGGTTCCCACATCTTGCGTGGATGAGACTCCATCCCATGATTGTCGAGTGGGGCAGTCATTTTTATCTTGCTGATTCAATTGAGTGGAGAGAAAAGTAGAAGAGAGGAGAAGAAGAGAGAAGAGAAAGAGGGAAAGACAAGGGTGATAAAAGGGTCAACTGAGTATGGTTGAGTGAATGAATAAAAGAAGAGTGAAATGGGGATGAATGAATGAATGAATGAATGAATGAATGAATGAATAAATAAATGGATGTGAATGTGTGAATGAAAGATGAATAATATGAGATGAGGAGGAAGGAAAGAAGAAGTGAATGTTTTTTTGCTGGGTGCATCCCTGATTAGCCCTATCAGACAGTGGCCTGACACAAATGTTTATTCAACCATTTCTGTCTCCGCTGGCTTTTTGCACAAGGACCCATTCTCGCTGGTCTCTATTGAATCCCTATCCTTTGTCTCCTCTTTTCCTTTTCACCTCTTCTGCAATTTAAATTAAGAAGAAGAAAAAAGAAAGAAAAAGAAAATATTTGGGGGTTTAATGGGGGATTAAATGTGTCCGTGGGTCTTTGTGTTGTGTGCACAGGCATTAGTCACAGATCGAAGACCCAAAAAAAAAAAAAAATATTTATAACAATCCATTAGAGGCGTGAGAAAGTAGAATAATATATAAATTTTTATTCATACAGTTAATTATTTATATTTATACATCTACACAACAGTGGAAATGCTTTGCCCCATCAAACTGTGATTGACAATAGCCAGTCTCTTCATCTCCTTGACTTTCAAGCTATCCTCAACAAGGACTAACCTGCCACGTCTCTTTCAAAGACTTGACAAATCTCTTCACTACCATGCCACCATGCTGTTTATACATACACATATTACACATACATATGCATCTATATGTATATATGTATATATATATATACATGAACAATGCTATTTACACGTCAAATGAATGGGCATTGACAGCATGGATTCCCAGGCACCACGTGGCATGTTCCTCAATTCTCTCCGAGCTAATTTAAAAAAGCTTAAAAAAAAAAAACTAGAAACAGACGCAAAAGACCTTAGGAGAAACCAAGTTAGACTCCATCCGACTCTTGACGCAGCACAAGGATTTGAGGCTGGAAAATATGTTTTTGGGTCTGTTACCACCTCAATGCTTGTTTTCCTTCTGTATCTGAATGATTTTACATCTCTGAACAAGGCCAGTTTATGCGCGTAACCTTTGTGCTCATGTATATAGTGTACATATTAGAACCAGAAATCAAAAGAAATAGTGTATACTTGTCATTAGACATCTTTACAAGCTACAAAAAAAAAAGACCTTTGCCTTCTTAACACCATATCGCGTGAAATTGATGAAACAGAACGTCCATTCATTTAATGAAATGTTATAGACATGGGAAAAAAAAAAGTATGGAAAAGTTGGATGTTGTATTCAAAGGACTCAGCTAACTAATTCAGCTTAAACGACAGGTGGATGGGCTGGGGCTGTCTGAGCAGTAGCTTGATAATTATGCTGTTGAGGAACGGCGACATATGTGCGTCCGTGATATCGGTTATATTCTGAAGGCTCATCCCTGTACTTGTACACAATGTACCAGGCATAGCCAATGCCAGGAACGTGTCCGAGAAGCGTCAATCCAATGCTATTGCCCGTCAATGATAAGAAGTAAACAAAGACATGATCAATAAAAAAAAAAAAGCAGTGAGGTCTTTCTTTCATACTGAACATAACCGTAACCTATAACTGCGCGGTTTACAACACCACAAAAAAAAAAAAAAAAAAAAAAAAAAAAATGGCGCTTGCTCTTTGAAGCCTTTTTTTTTTTTTTTTTTTTTTTTTTTTATTCACAAGGGCTACATTTCCTACAAGCGCTGTCACTATCGTTTGGTGTCCTGTCCTTGTCCATGTTTAGCTTACCTGATGAGGAAGTCAGCTGTACAACCTCTCTTGAGGCCAACTATTCAAGAAGGATGTTGTTCAAGATACATTAGTTTCACATGTCTGAGACGTAGTATTTTCTTTTTTCTTTTTTTTTTTTTTTTTCTGCAGCAAAGTTAATGTAGCAGTTCTGTTTTAGTTACCAGCCTATGAGATATACACGTATAAAATAAAGAGAAACCAAGTTAGTGCCTGGACCAGAAAAAATTTAACATGTTCTTGGCAGCACACAAGTAATGAGGGTAGCTTTCACTTGAGTGACTTGTGAATGAACGAAAGCAATGTATAATGTAGTTTTCTCCTAAAACATTACCAAAGGTGGGAGGAAGAAACCAACAATGAAGAGGAAAATATCGGCGCCGCTGAAGTTAGCCATGGTTACTTGATATGTGCTATAGTATTACGTTGTCGGGTTGAAATGGTAAAAGTTGAGAGAAAAGAGAGAAGAAGGTCCATAAAGAACCAAGTGTTCAGCCAACTGGCGTTTGCTTCTGTGATGTCATCATTGAAGATTTCTTCAATGGTTCAGGCCATGTTCTGCTTTTGTACAACAATTGACTCACGAGGAATCAAAATATAAACTCTGTGCCTGTGCACACCTGCAACAAATTAAAAAGCAGATCTGTTATCATCTTTTTTGATTGGGTTCTTTCTCTTTTCTCTTTCCTCTCTCTCTCTCTCTTTCTTCCTCCTTCCGCTTGCTCCCCCACCCACGCTTCTCCTCTCCTCTCCTCTCTTGCTTCATATATTCTCCGTTTTTTTTTTTATTGTCATTCTCTTCTCACGCAAAAAAGCATGACTGATTCTTCGGGCCTGCCCTCTGTGAAACGTCCTTTGCCAGAACACATGAGACTGGAGATCAATCATGCCAATAGCCTAAAGAGTCATCAACAACCTGTCAGGCCTTGGCTCGTACAGAAGTTCGGTGGCACCAGCATCGGAAAGTTTATCGAAACTATCACCGGCACCATCGTACAGTAGGTTGAAATTCACATCATCCTCTTCTTACTCTACATCTTTCCATGAATGAACCTACCAAACCCGTCAGAGACAAATGTACTATTGTATTCCGAATCGAATGCAACTCGATGAAAAGAAAAAGAAAAAGAAAAAGGATGAAAAATGTAATCCAGATATTGAAATAAGCATTTTTTTTTTTTTTTTTTTTTTTTTTTTGATAGGTCATATCTTCCTTCATATCAAGTAGTCGTAGTCTGTTCTGCAAGAAGTAGCGAGTCCAAAGCATTAGGAACAACCAACAGGTATTATACCAACATTATCATGTCATGGCCAGAAGAAGAAAGGATTGGATCGCTATTGCGTCTTTTTATTCACTTCCCGCTCGTGTTGAGATTTGTAGGGAAATAATGGAGGAAGAAAAAAAAAAAAAAAAAAAAAAAAAAAAAGACAGTAAGATTGGAACTATAAATTGACACAGATGGAGCCTTTTTTTTTTTTTTTTTTTTTAAAAAAAAAAAAAACTAGGTTACTTCGTGCAGCTGCCTCAGCACTGGAGCCTGGATCGATCGAATTTATTGAGATAGTACAGGATATTAGGCTAGACCATCTTAACGCCGCAAGTCAACACATCTCCGACACTGACATCTTGAAACGCGTACAAGAAGAATTGAACCATGATTGCGATAGACTAAAAACCTTTTTACAAGCCGTCCAGGTCTGTATTTTTAACTGAATATCTCTAAACAAAAAGATGCACTGCTCTTGTTCGCCCATTCACTCATTTTGTATTTATTTATTTTTATTTTATTTATTTATTTATTTATTTATTTATTTATTTATTTATTTATATTTAAAATCATTCCTCTCCTGTTGCACTCCAAAGACAATTGAGGAAATCTCACCACGATCAAAGGATATCATTATGTCAGTTGGTGAAAGGCTTTCATGCAGGATTGTAGCGGGCGTGCTCGAAGATCGTGGCGTGGAGACTCAAGTCATTAGTCTAGAGAACGTTATTGAAGCCGTCTTTGATGTCAATGCGTTGGATCAAAATTTTTATGACTATCTTTCTCGAGCCTTTGCAACTGCGGTCTCCAAATGCGGCCATCGTGTGCCTGTTGTCACAGGTAAGGAAACACCATTTTACTTTTTATTCTTATTTTTATTGTTATTATTATTATTATTTTATAAAGATAATACTTTTATTATATTTATTATACAGTGTCAACCTACCTGACATTTACTGCTATTTGCTCTATATCAATAACACAGGTTTCTTCGGCCCTGTACCTGGGAGCTTGCTGACCAGCATTGGAAGAGGATACACGGATCTGGCTGCTGCACTTATTGCCGTGGGATTAGATGCTGAGGAGCTTCAAGTATGGAAGGAAGTTGACGGCATCTTCACCGCTGATCCACGCAAGGTGAAAAACGCACGTCTGCTTAATATTATCACCCCTGAAGAAGCCTCGGAATTGACGTTCTATGGCTCAGAAGTCATCCATCCGTTTACAATGGAACAAGTTATTCGTGCTCAGATCCCTATCCGTATAAAAAACGTCATGAACCCAACGGGATCAGGCACTATTATCTTTCCAGATCAGTCTGGTGAAATGACACCTAGTGGTCGTATGACCCCACCACCATCCTCAAAGGTTTTGCTAGAGAATGGATACCAATTAGATCTTTCGAGAAGACATCCTACAGCAGTGACGATCAAAGACAATGTTTGGGTACTCAATGTTCATTCAAATCGCAAATCGGTCTCACATGGCTTTTTTGCACAGATCTTTGAGACACTGGACAAACATGGTATTGCAGTCGATCTGATCTCGACTTCGGAGGTACATGTCTCTATGGCCCTGGAGGCCGGTGTGAACGAGAAAGAGATGGCCAAGGCAATGCAACAATTAAAGGGCATTGGAACAGTTGATGTGACTAAAGGAATGGCTATCTTGTCGCTGGTCGGCAAGCAAATGAAAAACATGGTCGGCATTTCCGGACGGATGTTTTCGACATTGGCTTTGGCAGGGATCAATATCGAAATGATTTCACAAGGTGCATCAGAAATCAATATCTCTTGCGTGATCTTAGAAAGCCAGGCACTACAGGCCATGAATGTCATTCACGAGGAGCTTTTAAGTAATATTGATATAGTGGCTGTTAAATCCTTTTCTTAGATGGATCAAAAAAAAAAAAAAAAAAAAAAAAAGTAGTTCAGCTGTGCTGGATCGTAATTATTTATCTAATCAAATATAAAAAAAAAGTTTATTTAGAAATTGAATGACTAATGTAATCAAGCGTTGATCATGGCTAAATCTCTCAAATACGATTCCACATTCTCTATTTTTTGTTTTAAGTCAGCTCTTTCTGCTCCATGATTTTTGCCAGTGAGTTTCTTCAATTCCTCTCGGGATTCTCGTAGCACATTATTAAGATACTCCCTGACGCTAAATGCATTCCTCCGTAAGAACTCCTCACAATAATCTTGGATATCCTTGCTTTGGTAAAGTTTGGCATGCTCACGAATCTCGAACACATTACCATGAACCACAAATCCCTTCGTAGACACAATTTCATCAGCGATCAACGCCTTCAACCTCGGGGCATCATATTGATTCGCCCATTGCAGCAGATCCATCAAAAATTCGCCTCGCATACTGATCGCATCTTCAGATTCAGGGATTGCTCTCGCATCATTTAGGACGGGACGCTCGTCTGTCCGAATGAGTTGATCTGTGTAAAGGAAGTGGATAAGGCCCCAAAATGCCTCAAAGCTTTCTTGTTCTTCCGACATATTAATGATCTCAACTCCAAGATCCGATGGATCTCTCGTAGAATATTGAGCCCATGTGCCTGTGAATCTGCGGGCAAAATATTCGTTCGTATGCACAAGCATGAATTTGTGCGCCAAAATCTCTTGGTTATCCGAAAAAACGAAGCGAACATCCATGAAGCCGTTGTGTCGGTCTTGTGAGACCCAACAGTTGAACAGCCGCTCCTCAATCTCACCAGGTCGACGGCCTTTTGGAACCTCAACGCTACCTTCTACATTTTCCATTTGTAGAGCTCCTGCAGTTACTAAAAACTCTCGGTAAGCTTCCATGGATGGATGGACAGCAGAAAAATGTCCAGTGTTGTTTTCAATGTCCAGCATCAAATGCTTTGGCCACAGCCAAGATTCTGGTCGGCTAGGGTCCTTGTCATTGCCATTGAGGATATACGGCCCCTTCATGTTGGAAAGTGCTCGAGAAAGTGCCTTCCTCTCTTCCTCGGACTGTTCTGCAACGGACTGGAGGGTGTCATAGATCTTGAACAGGGAAAGCTTCAGTTTCAGCTGTTTATCCGTAGATTTCCATGTTAGAGCCACTTTCTGGGACAACATTGATAAATGGTGCACGATCTGGGTGATATCGAAATCTCCTACAGAGGGATAGCACTGTTTGAAAGTACTGGACGGCTTGAGTGACTGTGGAAAGAAAGCGCACTGAGTCCAGCAGACCTCACGCCATTTAGGGTCAACAACCTTGCAGAACGGTAGGTATGCTGATAGCTTAGGCTTGAACTCATTGTAGGGCTCGTCTTGCATGACTTCAGCTGGGACAATCTGCCACTGAGGATCCATCCAATTGATGTTCCTGCAACTGCTGTTCCCGCAATTGTTGTAGATGAAGTGCACAAGTTGTACGGCTTTTGAGCGAACATTGGGAGCTTCGCTTCTGATGAGATCCAGGACATGCGAGGCACACTCCCGCACGACTGTTGAGTCATTTGAGTTCCGGAACGAAAACAATTGTTTCTTATTTTGAATTATGGCCCATATTTCTTGACTCGGGAATAGAGATTGTTCCCCTTCAAAGACCGTCGAGACAAGTAGGTCATCTGGGTCATAGAGATTGCTACTTACTTTGAAGGAACCATCGCGTGCTACAATGCATCTACTCCACAAAAGGAATCTTTTTGCCTCATTGCTGCCCTTACTGTTTGAAGTACTCTTGCTGATGATTTTGTTGAGCATATTAAAATAGGCCACCTTGCCGTATCCTTGGCAGCTAAGTGTGCCATTGATGAACTTGGGAAGTACTTTGGATTCTGCGGCCGAAACCAGATTCAGACACTGAGCTCCCATTGCTGCAAACATTTTGCAATAATCTGAATTTATAATATCTGGATACTGGCCGAGATTGGCCAAGTCGCAACCTCTCCCCAAAAAATATGAGCCACGAGCACAAATTAAAGGTTGCTCTTGACTAGAGCTTACTGTTAATGACGGCCAGATTTGAAGGATACCGAGAGGCTCTGCGTATTCCTTAAAGCCATCGTTCATCCTGCCCAGCATCGACCTTATAACCGCAGCTTCCACTTTTGTAATAGATCGGCCCGGCCAGTTTGCACACCTTCTAGCAATGCATTTGAGAATCTCCTCGTTCGAAGCCTTGAGAGATGCTTGAGTAAAGTATGGATGCCTTCTATTATCATCTGCACTAAACACGCCAAAGGCCAAATCCAAAAGAAGAGGACCCAACTTTTGCAAATTCACCTTGACCTCGCTATCAGCTTTTGAGGTTTCGAATGACACCTTGCACTGTTTCAGAGGTTTCATTGTCCCATTGAGCATTCGGAGAATTGGGATATCGCCGAATGCGTCGAGGTCCGAGTGTAAGCCCAAATATCGCCAAAGATTGTCATGCTTGTCCTCGGGTACACCATTTGGATGCTCTGCACAGAAGATGGAGGCAAATTTATTTGGCGGTAGTTGCTCAAGACCATAAGTCCTATCCTCGATCAGCCTCGTAAGGATGTCTTCGAGGCCTTTCGTCCCATAACCGTCTACTGACAGGTTTCTCGAAATGCTTTCCTGGAACCAACTCTCGTCCACCAGAAGGTCTCCTCCATTAATCAATTTTCTTACTTCGGGTTTTGTAACATAGCGTACAGGTGATGGGGACAACGGTACCCAGCTTCCATTTACCAATGGCAAAAGTGCAAGGCCATTGATGGGCTCCTGAATGTCCCTCTTAGGCTCGAGGATTGCACTCAGCGTGTACTGGAGGATCCAACGCCTGGCCTCGGGCTTCTTCATTTTTTCCGGTACAAAGGTTGGGTCTTCTCTGATGAGTCTTCGAACATAATCCTCATCGATGACAGTGAAAGGCAATGGGGGTTCGGCCTTCCAATGCTTCTTAATGGACTGCAGAATTAGAGGTGAGATTTCGCAAATGTGGACGCCTTTGCTGTAAATAACATCATGGACCCATTGACGCACCTCCGGAAATGCGCCAGCTAAGCCAGGGAAGACAACATCTTCTCCCGTCAGTGCTATGACTCTTCCGTCTTTCGTGCAAGGAAAGATTTGTTGATCGTAAGCGAGTCTCGAGAAAATGCCGATAAAAGATTCTACGTTGTCCTTTCCCTTAGTTGGCCAAAGTCCGAAGTAGCTATGCACGTTTAACTCGATACCACGGCCTTTTGAAGGCCCACGACCAATAGCACGGAATGTCCATCGGTGCAGATTTTTGAAAGCACGGGCTGTCGTTAGCGGCAAGCATTCATTCATCATAAAATTATTCCAGGATGCTTGGGGGTTACTTTTGTCTGACCCTCCTGCAAGGTTCTTGCGGTTTGATGTCAGCGCGAAAACACCATGGATATGAAATTTAAGGCCAGTGGTGATTGAGGTAGGTAAGTGAGTAAAAAGCCTACCCTCGTTTAGGGGCGAACGGAAGTCATTATATAGGGGGATAGCTTCAACAGCAAACAATTGCATTTCATATTAGGAGATAAAAAAAAAAAAAAAGGATTAGGATTACAACTTGTATAGAGGCTGCCCTTCCAAAATGTTAAAATATGGTTTTTATTCTTACCTATTCCGCGCTCTGAACTCCATTTATTAGCTCGGGCCTGCTCCTTTACTGGATCGTTAGTGTTTTCTGGGAACTCCGAATCGACGTGAATCAGCCACTTCTGAGGCTCCTTGGCATTTGAAGGTAAACCTTTAGTAATGATATCGACTATTTGAGTGGTGGAAGATGAACCACCTTCCGGCCGTAATACATTCTTTGAATTTGGGATATCATCTTCTTTGGTGACACACCACGCATAGTCGTCGTTACTATCCTTAAGTTCAATCTCCTTCATGTTCTTCAAAAATAGCATCCCTATGCTAGCATCTTCTTGCCAAGAACGCAGCATGTCCATAACCTGAATTATAGTCCATTCGCTTCCTATCCGTGTGTCTTGTGTCAACGAGTTTTGATTACCAAATGTTCGCAGTGGGATTCTGAAGATAGTTCCAGGGAAATGAGACTTCATATCGCATCCAAAAAGCCCTTTGTACGGTTTCCATTGATCGGCATAAGTATCACCTTTGAGCTCTAAAAAATTACACCTTTGGCCACCATGCGCTACCAGTCCTCTTGATGTATGACTTTTTGGAAGATACTTCTTTTTTGGATCGAAGAATACAATGTGTGATCCACTCAAGACGCTGGGCACATCCGTGAAGTGATATACAGAATTGAATCCTAGGCCATGACGTCCTATTTTAGAAGGATCATCACCTAGAACCATGAAGTGCGATATCCAAAGAGGAAAAGAAAAAAAATGAGAATATGTCACAAACATGCCAAATGTTTACAGCAAATGCACCTGTAGTCAAAACGAGTAAAGAACATTTTATCCGCTTACGTTTGTTTCCGAGTCCAAGTTTGCACAACGCTTGGAAGTCATCTTCTTTGAACTCAGCATCGTTATAGATAACAAGTGCTGGTCCTTGCCATGCAGACATCTCTTTTTCTAACAGCGATTCTTTACCATATGATCGTTGGTCCAACATGAATGTGCACTTGGTAGCACCTGCATCCGCCGCATTTTGAAGGAATTCCGTGAAGATATTTGCAGGATCATAGTCATTCAGGATGTTTTTGATACGATCTAAGATATCTTCTTCCTGTGCCCATGGTTGAAATGAAATATCTCTTTGATCTTCCCAAGCCTTGCTGGAGAACATTGGCAACTGGAGTTTTTCTGCCAAAGAAAGTGATATACGATTGTTGGCAAAGGTGTATTTAAAAAGTTCACCATTTTCGAATATGCTTGAATTCGTGCGGCGAAAGCTCACGTTATCAAAAACAATTTCGGTGATTTGGCATAGTCGATTTTCCGAAGTTGGGACCCAGAGGTCAGAAGAATAGTTGAAATCTTTGTGGAAGGCGATCGCGTCTAGTAACTTGACAAGTAAATCTATATCGTCTTTATGCAGCTCCTCATCATCTTTGTACTCGGAGGCAATCTTCGACATGACAGTCCTCAAATCACGCATACCAAGGCATTCCTGGACACCCATCGCCCGGAACAGCCTCGCAAGGTTCGATTGATTGACCTGAACAAAGTAAGGCTCTAGTTTGAAATCCATTGTGAAAACTGCTTTTTCTGTTGTGTAAAATGCGCCGTTGATACGAATCCAAGGCTTTGAGTTCAGAGCCGCTTTCATATAGGATAGCTCGTTCGGGCTGTTAACTTTCTCTTGGAGGTAGTTGTAAATACTGTTGATTTCAGACTCACTGATAGCAAGAGGAGCATCAAGCAAGCTTATAAAGTGCTCCAAGACCTTGTTTAATGGGGCTGGAGTGTCCCAACCCATGCGCTTAATCAATGCTTGGTTAGTGAAAGTGAACATTGCGAGTGGCATCTTTGAGCCCACTAATGATTGATCACTCATTGGTCGGCATTCTGCAGGAGAATATAACTCGCATTGTTTGTCACCGTCTATCCCTGCTAAGATCCATGGTGTTGTTTTGAGCACCGTTTGTAAGTCGCTTGACCAAAACTGTTCCGAGAAGTTTACGTTGAGCTGAGAATATAGGTGCACTAAAACCGGTCGGCAAGTCTCAACTCCGCTCGACTTTGTGCGTGCTGAAAGTGTAGAAATGCGTTCTACTACAAAGCTGGCATCAAATTTCGATCTAATACTGCTCTCCTTCAATGCACTGAAGATAGCTCCGGGAGGGGCATATTGGCCTATCGGAAATAAGATCTCATCGTCCAAAAAATATTCCGAGAGGCTAGGGTCGACAACGTATCTGGGGCTCAGTCGTTTGCTTGACCCATTTTCTTCAGCCATTTTTGGCCCTGACACACGGACGAAAGGCACATCTTGCAAGAGTGACACGAAATTATAATCCTTTGAGTGAATGTGGTACATTCCATAGAATTTGTGCATGATCGGGTCCCATTCGTCTTCATATTGATCGAGGTTTGACAGGATGTGGTGGTACCAATAATCAGATTCCTTAATGGGGATTATTTGAAGAAGTTTAGTAAGATGATGAAGCAAGGGTTGTTCATCTGCTAACAGCTGGATAGAGCGTGGCTGCCATGGGTATTCTGAATGCGAGAATCGATAGGCCACTCTCCAACTCCTCTCCATGGTTCCAGTGCCTTGCAGGGGTACAAGTGATGACATGTCGTATGTTTGAAAGATGGGTAACGACATTAGGGCCTTACGTTGCTCAATATGAAGGCCAACTTCAGTAGACAGCCATCGAGCAATATAATTGCAGATTACTTGACAGTCGGCTTGAGGCAAGCCTTTTAACTTGGCTTCAGATATCTTGGGTACGATCTCCAGAACCATGGAAGCATTTGAAACATCGAACACATAGTCCCCTGCAATACCTTCATGTCTCATAAAACCTTCGCGCAGCACGCGATAATCCAGCTGCTTGTCCAACACATCGATAAATGATTGTAGTGTTGGCTCTTTGCTGAGGTCTGATTGGTCAAGGTAGGCCACTGGGAAAGATTTAGAAAGAGGTGAAAGGCGACCTCGAGTGATTGGTAATAGGTGAAGCCCGTCGAGTCTCGAAAGCAAGCTACTGCCTTCTTTGAAAGAACAAACCATTTCCCAAAAGTCTTTGATCCATTGTGCTGTAGGGAAATCTTCCTCTGTCTGGTCAATGACGTTCACTGGTATACTCCTACCACTGTAAACAAAAGCAAAAAAGAGATCCCGGATTCTCGCTGCAAGATCAGGGATCTGTAAATTGCACCAAAAAGCGCTGAATCCTTCCTCGTTTCTGAAGGACTCGACTAAGTCTGCATCGATATCAATGTCGACAAGGCCTTCATTCGAGTGCTCGAGGACCTTGAAGATTTTAGGCGATGTAATATATCTGTAACATGTGGCCAGGAGATTGGAGGCTTGCTTCAGTATAGGGGTCATTTAAGGAACATAGCTTTAACGTATTCTTATCATTTTTTAAGAAATATCATTCACCTGCAATCCCTTTCATCGGAGCAAAACTCAACCCATGTGTCACCAGCCATAGGGAGCAATGGCAATCCTTCAAGGTCAGCGATTTCTCCATCTTGAATGCAATACGTCAGCATGTCGATCCTGGTTTCGTTGGAAGTAGATGATGACCACCTCTTTTTGGTGTCTCTTAAAAGGACTCTGACTAGTTCCGGGGTGAGGATACGATCCTCAAGGTCAAGGTCCTCGATTACCTCCTGAAGTTCTTCGAGGATTGGGTCAGGAAGGTCTACGACAATCTCATCCAACTCCTGTAGGGCTTTGAGAAGGTGTGGGTGACAGTCTAAATCCCGTCCTGCGATCCAAGATGAGCTGTAGCTCACCAAGCGCTGGTCATTCGATGTTTCACTGCCACAGAAAAACACAGCAAGGTCCTCCTTGCAAACAACTCGAAGGACATTGCTCAACAAATCTTTCCATAGCATGTCCACTCCAAGGCCTTCTCCACATGATGTAGGCCACAGGCTATAGTTTGGCCCACGTGCAAGACCTAGATCGGCCAAAAATTTGGCGTAAACGACCGGAACATGGGCTTCAAACAAATGAATGTTCCATTCCGACTTGATGTTCGCGGAGGCGTCCTTTGCAAAATCGTTGTCTTGATTTGTCCAAATCTCACGCCGGCTTTGTTTGACTGCAAAATGTCCGTTGATATGGACAGGAAATGGTAAAGAGATGCCGATAGGTAGGAAGCAAAACAAGCGAGGACCATCTACTTTAACACCAGGCATTGACGGTGCAGCAATCCCGACCCATGGAATGAGTTTGTGGGTGCTGAGGTCTCCTCCCGTTTGCTCAGTCATGTGCTGATGGGCCTTCACTACATTTCCAATAAAAGTAGTAATATGCCAAGCTTCATCTGTAATGGAGCCGTCAGCTTGAGTAAGCCTGTAAACGGGCTGGATCGAATACTCGAGGGTGGCTTCGGTGTCCTCATCCTCCTCTGCGTTGACATGGCTCCTTAGTTTCGAAAGCAACTGTAACCGCTTCTTTCGCACCTCCTCAGCATTCAAGATCTCTATCTCAAAGAGTTTCTTGGGGGTTTTATCAAGCGCTTTGCGTTCATAGATGATGATACGTTCAACATGTTTCAAGAACAGGATGCCGCGCAATGCTTCATCTCTTAGCTTCAATAGCATCTCCAGCACCTATGGAGGGATAATGCCAACAAGAATTAACCAATGTGGCAATAAGCCCAAAGGGATTAAGAACGATCCAATGGTGAATATGTTTGTATGAGCTCACCTTTTCGGTCGTGTATGCTTTTTTGGAGAGAAGTGAGTTCTTTGCCTGCTCTTTTGTTCTTAACGGGAATCGAAAGATAGTTCCCTCGTACGGTTTGGAAAAGTCAATGTCTTCAAGCACCGAAAAGGCCTTTAGTTGATCAGGGATATATTCCAACCCCCAGCGATCCTCCACAAAATTATATGATGCTGAACGAGGCGGGAGATCACGGTTTCGTCCATCAAGGATACGTTCATGGGGATCAATCACCATTAGGTCAGAGCCTGTGATGAAAGAGGGACAATCGGTAAGATGGTAAATGCTAATCAATTCAGGCAACATAAAGGAACAATCAGTTCATCAGCGCCCCAAAAGATTTTTTTTTTCTTTTTTTAACATGAAAGAATGAAGATATGAAATACACGGGTTTGGTTTACCTATTGAACCCTATGCCCATTTGGCCGATTTTCGTTTCATCATTTCGCTTTTCGCTCGCTGCAAGGTTCATCATAGACTTGAAATCCTTTTCTTCAAACATCGAGTCGCTTCCTGACAGCAACGCTGGGCCCATGTATTCATCCATGTCAGGATCTAAAAGCTTGAGCGGGCTTTGTTCAGAAGAGGCCGAAGCCGCGTCTTGATCTTTGGGTTTGTTAACCCGGTAATCGTGGTGATCAAGTAGATACCACTGTATTTTCGAACGGGCGTCATCGCTGTTCTGGAGTAACTCACGAGCGATTTGAGTCCCATCTGGATACTCGTCAAGAATACCTCTGATTCGGTTCGTCAAAGGCTCACGAATGTCACGGTGCTTTGCTCTGGACTTGGTAGAAGTCATGCTTGTTAAAAGTTAAAAAAGTACACTTGGATGTTAAAAGTGCGTAACCTTTCTGTTGTGTTCAGGGGATGAAGGTTGAAGAAGGAAACAGAGAAGGAGAAAGAGAGGAGTGAAAAAAGAGAAGTAAAAAATAAGTAAATAACAACGTTTAACGTTTAATTATAAAAGGTCACAGTCGTGTTTACTCAAAAAAAAAAACCAAAGACAGCATAAATCATGAGAGGGGGGCGAAGATGAAAGAGACATGGTGCATGATTTATGAACTGTAGTCAGTGCATTTTCACAAACACAGGGGGTGGCAGTACCCAACTGTGAAAATTTGGATTTGAATATGAAAAAAAAAAAAAAAAAAAAAAAAAAAAAAAAAGTTACTTCGCCAACCCTTTTGAGATGAAGATGGTGACACATAATCTAGTCTCTTTCTATCCAATCTTTGTGGCGGGGAACACATTGTGTTGTTTGTGTTTGCATTAACTGCTGTGCTGAGTAATGATAATAGTCATGAGGAGAGACAGGCATGCATTCACTCGGCGCTTTATATACATTATGGTAATCATAATTGTTTCACTGTGCACATCCATATCTATCTTGCTGTTGGTTAAGAGAATATTTGTACAAGTCATTTGAGAGAGATGTTTGACTATCTTTCTAAATGGCTTTTAGCCATTCTTTTTAGTGGTGGGATCTTTTTCTTGTCTTTTCATCATCCGATTTATAATCGGACTCTTACAACGACAAGATTTAGAGCTACAACTACAGCTTGTATGTTTATCCTTATAGCAAGTGATATCTAAAAGCTAATAATGAAGCCTTGCCACTCTTGCCATAAAGTATAAATCAGCTTCGATCCAATCGGGTATCATGCCTCGTTACATAGCTTTAGTATGCAAAAACCCATCACTCTGGAGGTCCTTCTCATCAATAAACGCCTGTCAATGATACGTGCATGTTTTTGTTCTCAGATTCTAAATGTACTTTCTAAATGTACATTACATGTATGAATATGTACACATGTTATGTACTGTACATATACAGTGGTAAATGCAAACCTTTTTTGGTGGCGTAAGAATCGTAGCTCAAAAGACCTTCTCAATTAGGAAAGAGCAATGGGTCACTTTTTTTTTTTCTTCTTTTTTTTTTCTTCGATAATAATTACTTCTCTTACTTTTATTCAGTTCACTTTCACACCTTACCTCATACGAAGTTAAAGTCCTTTTCTCTCCGTACAAAAAAAATGTCTACAGGGAATTTCAGACCAAAAGTCCTCATTGTAGGAGCAGGCTTGGGAGGATTGACACTAGGGGCAATCCTAGAGCGAGCAGGAATTCCATTCGAGATATTCGAAAAAGATATCACATGGAAGTCACTAGGCTCTGCTATCAGTCTCGGTCCTTGTGTTGTATGTCCTTTGCTTCATTTTTCTAAGAATTTATGGATAGAGAGAAAGAGAGAGAAGAAAAGATACAAATGCTAGTTATACTATGCTCTTGACTGCTTCTTTTTTTTTTTTTTTACTGGTTACTACCAAGTAGATGCCAATGTTAACACAGCTAGGGGTGATTGACCAAATTCAAGCAAAAGGGCTTCTTATGAAAGAAAGCACCTTGGCTAATGAAAGGATGGAGCTGTTAACCTATTTTGACTACCACTCCGGCACAATAGAGAGGTACTTTTCTTCTTTTTTATTATTTGTTGGAGAAAGGATAAGAGAGATGTAGTAAATTAAAATCTCTCATTTTCTCTGTAAAATCCTTCTTTCTCACTGGCATGTTCACTTCAAGGTTTGGATGGCCAGCCCTGGTCATTGCGCGTCCAACGCTTCATTGTATCCTGGCTAGCTTAGTACCAAAGGAAAAGATACACATGAATTCACGTGTTATCTCTTGCACCCAAACCAATGATGAGATCGCTATCCAAACCGCCGACGGAGAGACTTTTCAAGGGCATATGTTAGTAGGAGCAGATGGAGCGTACAGTTTCGTGAGGAAGGCCATGTACAAGGAGTTGAAGAAGCAAAACAAGCTCCCCATCTCGGACGAGGAGCCCTTGAAATATTCCAGCACTTGCCTCTTGGGCCAAACACGTCCTTTGAATGAAAGGATTTATCCCCATATCAACGACCAAGCCTGCAAATATGAAGTTGTCCTTGGTATCGAAAGACCTTTATGTGTATGCTCTTTTCTTTTTCTTTTCTTTTTTTTTTTTTTTTTTTTTGATATTCCTAAAATCTGCCTCTATAATCTTTTTTTTTTTTTTTTTTTTTTTTTCTCAAGTGTGCCACTTTTACAACTGCAGAAAAGACAGTTTGTTGGATGGCAATGGTATTATTAGATAAAGACAAGCACTCAAGCCAATCTCAGGATACACCTCATCCATCATCAAATCGCAATTCGGATACTGTCGATGCATTATGTGCTCAAATACGAAACTTTCCCATGCGGCCAAATCTCACTATGGGTGATTTGATTGATTTAACCCATAAAGAAGCCATTTCTCATGTAAGGTTGGAAGAAAAAATCTATGAAACTTGGACAAGTGGCCGGATAGTTTTGATGGGCGATGGTAACAAGGAACAATATACATGTATATATAGAGAATATGATTGAGAATGTGAATGTCGGGAGAATGATGTATAACTATTGACCCCTTTTTCTTTTTTCTTTTTTGCTTAGCATGCCACAAGGTTTGACATAATCAATTAAAGGACTCTGACACTTTTCTCTTATCTAATATCTCTAAACGACTAAACTACTAACACGTTGCCTATGGACATATAAATGTTGCTATTCATTAATGTTCCAAAACAGATGATCCCGATTGCAGGACTAGGCGCTCAATCGGCCATGCTTGACGCTGTTGTCCTAGCCAACTACCTGCATCATCTAACAACAAATGATTCACAAGATATTGAGCGCATTTTGAACGCATATAGGAATGAACGATACCCTCATAGCAGAGCCTCTGTGAACAAAAGTGCTTCCATGGCCGTCGTCGTTAGAAATGTACCTTCTCTTTTCGCTTTTGCTGAACATGAACATGAACATGAGGAAGCGGACAAGAGAAAAACTCATTAGCTTCTTTTTGCTTTTTTATTCAATTCATTTTTATGTTAGAGCTTTGCGGGCTCGGTAGTGCGATGGTGGCTAAATCATATACCAAGGTGGCTTTGGCATATCCTTCGAGCCGAAAACGGAAATTGTCGTCCTCAGATATCGTTTTTGCCACTGGTTGAGGATAGAGGATACCTGATTAGCAGGCTCTGATTGAGACAATAAAACAGATAATGCGCGATCGCGCTACACATTCTATGCATTCATATTTAAATTAATACAGACGATGATCTTGAATATTTCTTCTTTTCCTTTGTCACCTTCCATATTATTTTGGTACGGCTGTAAGGGAGTTTATGCATTAACTACCAATGCTGATACTCAAATCCGCCTGCCTCCTCATAGCACTCTGTAATATGTGCTTAGTTTAATCTCACCCACAGTCTCCAGAGATAAACCTACTCATAAAGATGACAAGATTGTTCAGCAAAAGAAAGTTTTCCGAACAAAGGCCGATCGGCTTCCTCTACTTACTGCATTTCTCGCCGCAATCAACACTGCTATTTATTTGTTATTGATCGTCTATGGTGCCAAAAACTCCAAATATCGTAACAGCCACAACAGTCCGTACCTTTCTGCGGCCCTTACGCAGCTGCAAACAGTTAAGCCCTGGCATATCGCCGCTGCCATTGGAGCCGTACTGGGGTATACATTGAGAAAATGGTCCTATGTGGCCTTAGACGAGTCCTTCACTGTGAGTTGTTAAAGTTGTTTTTATGCAAGAGGCTTTGTAGATTCAAGCATGTGGGTTCCAGATAGAGTCCTTACATAAGATTCAACATCATATTTTAATTGCTTTTACTACTGTAGATTCAGCTGAAAGTCCGAGTAGGACAGAAGCTGATCACCCATGGACCCTACAGGTATCTCCGCCATCCGTCGTACACGGGCTTTATCACTACTTTCTTTTGCACTTGGTTGCTACTTCTTCACGAGGGCCTCTGGGATGTCATGACTACTTCTGTTGTGGACCAAATCAGGTCATCCTGGCTGAACACGACCGCTTTTGGAGCCACTATTTTGTCCTTAATGTCGTCATTGCCTGGAATCGGAGGGAGAATATGCTTTATGGGTTTAGCCACCATTATATTCAAAAGCTTTTTAGACCGCATCGTCATTGAGGAGGAGATGTTGAAGAGCCATTTTGGCAGAGAATGGGACAATTTTGCCAGCAAACGCTGGCGCTTGGTTCCATTCGTTTATTAAGAGATTTAAACAAACTTATATTTAATTCTATTTATTGAATTGATTGATTAAAAAAATGACAGGAAAGTATAAAAATAGGAGCAGAGAACATCAAGTGTGTAAAAATGTGTTAAAAATTGACGATTGCAATATATACCGTCTCCCCTTCCTCACTGGCAGCTGCTGCAGACTTCTTTTCTTTTTCTTCATCTTCTTCTTTTTGCTTTATGTTCAATCCATTTTATATTGGAGCTTTGTAGGCTCGGTAATGCACTGGCGACTGAATTATATACCAAGATGGCTTTGTCATATCTTTTGAATCGAACATAGAGTATCATTTCTACCAGTTGAACAAGGAAAAATGGAGGTACAAAAGGCTTGTGTATGTACCTTGTATGAACTAAGCGGACAAATACCAAATTTTCATGTGTTTTTTGTACGATTTCATTTCTAAATAAAATGAAGACAGACGCAATCTGGAAGTGCTCTCTTTTATCTCTTCTTCACCTTCCTTTTTTTCTTTTCTTTCTTTTTTTTTTTTTTTTAAACCTCAATTGTAAGCAAAGCTGGCGCTTTAAATGTTGATACTCAAATCCATCTGTCTCCTTTCGGCGCTCTATGGCTATGTTTGTAGTGCCATTCCACCCAAAGGCTCCATAGACAAATCCATCCACAAAGATGGCAAGGCTGTTCAGGAGAAGAAACTTTTTAACACAAGGGTCGATCGACTTCCTCTAATCATGGCATATATCGCTATTATCGAGACAGCGATTTATTTGCTGTTGATCATCTACGGCGCTAAAACCTCTGAATATAGCAACAACTACAACAGCTCATACCTCACTGCGACCCTTACACAACTGCAAACAGTTAAACCCTGGCATATCATCGCTACCATCGGAGCTGTACTGGGCTATGCATTGAGGAAATGGTCCTTTATAACTCTAAACGAGTTCTTCACCGTAAGTTGTTGAAGCAGAGGGATTTGTAGGTTCGAGCATGTCTGGATCTGCGCAAGGAATTAAACAAAATCCCATGTCACTATAGTTTCAACTAACCATTCGACCAGGACACAAGTTGATCACCCATGGGCCCTACAAGTATCTTCGTCATCCATCATATACAGGCGGAATCATCAATGGCATTTGCTTTTGTTTGCTCATCTTCCACAAGGGTCTTTGGAGTGTCATGTTTGCTTTTATCTTGGATCAAATCAAGTCTTCCTGGCTGAATACCACCACATTTGGAACCCGTATTTTGTACTTGTCGTCATCATTGCTTAGAGGAGAATGGCTTGTAACTTTAATTACCATTGTTATGGTTAGGGCCATATTAGAACGCATTGCCAATGAGGAGAAAATGATGAAAAATCATTTTGGCAAAGAGTGGTACACATATGCTAACAAGCGTTGGAGCTTGGTTCCATTCGTCTATTGAGATTTAGATAAAACTTTTTTTTTTCTTATAATTCTATTTATTGATTTGATTGATTAGAAAAAGAGAAACATGAAAATAAAAGTAGATCAAGAACATCAAATGTGCGAAAATGTGTTGACTTGGATTTTAGAAAGTGGCAACCGCAATACCGTCTTTCTGCACCACAACGGGATCTTCCTTCTTCTCTTCGGATGCAGCGGCTGATGCTGCTGCTGCTGCTGCAGACTTCTTTTTCTTTTTCTTTTTCTTCTTTTTCTCGCCATTAGTCGGCCCAACTTCCTCATCTGGTGAACCTGCGGCTTCATCTTCCTCACCCTCCCGTGATGGACCCTCGTTCTTGCTCTCCTTGCTGTCATTACCATTAGTGGTAGCAATGTTGCCGCTGCTCTTGTGCTCGCTCAGTTGCTTCTCTAGTTCAGCCACACGTGCGCTCAAAGTAGCTCGTTCAGACTCGAGTTGAGCCGTTGATACATTTGAAGCCTCAGTTGCCTTCTTAGCCTCAGCAGCCTTAGCCAATTCAGCACTCAAAGTATTCTTCTCCTTCTCAAGCACAGCGACAGCCTCAGTCTTCTTGGCGATCTCTGCAGCCAAAGATTCCTTCTCCTTGAAAACTGATTCCTTCTCCTTGATAATTGATTCCTTCTCTTTGATCAATGACTCCAACTCAGTTGTCTTGGTAGTCAATTTAGATGAGAGCTCCTCCCTCTCCTTGATTAGCGATTCGCGCTCCTTCTTAATAGTTTGGTGCGATACGGTTGCAGTGGCCAGCTCATTTGCAAGGGACTCCTTCTCAGTGATGATCGACTTCTGACTTGTCTCTTTTGCAGAAATCTCTTGTTGTAGCTCCTCGATTCTCTTTTGAAGAGCACCGGACTGATCTTCGGCCTTCATACTGTTCTCAGCTGCACGCTCTGTCAATTCGCTAATGCGGGCGTTCAATGTTTGCTGCTTCTCCATCAGAGCTGCAATCTGGTTGTTGGAGGTCTCTAGCTCCTTGGTCAGGTGATCAAACTGCTCTTGGTGAGTGCTGAGTGTGCTTGCATGAGTGCTTTGGAGCTCCGCAATCTTAGCCTTAAGCGCCTTCTCTTCGTTCTGGGCCTTGCTAAGGGCAGCCTCAGCAGCGGCAAGTTTCTCCTTAGTTGCAGACAGGTCAGTTGCTTTGACAGTAAGATCAGACTCTTTAGAGGACAAAGACTTGGTGTGTTCGTCTTGAATCTTTGTAATTTGTTCCTTGAGACGTTTAATCTCAGCTTCCTTCTCAGAAGTCTTGTCAGATCCCTTGGAAAGTTGACTACGAAGCATATCAATCTCCTCAATCAATGAGTGCTTTTCACCCTCAAAGGTTTCGGCTTGGCTGTGTGTAACTTCCTCAGCATGACGGACAGCTTCTGCATACTGTTCAACCTGAGCCTTTGAGTTTTCGAGTTCATTCTCCAAGGATCTGTAGTCAGCCTCGAGCACAGAGATCCTAGAATCCTTCTCGGATAAGATAATGGTGCATTTGTGATGGAACTCGTTGCGTTCTCTCATGGCTGCATCAGCTCTGTGCTCAGCTTCGATTGATTTGCGAGAGTACTGGTTGATGTCATGTTCAGCGCGTGCGAGCTGTTGCTTCAGATCCTGATTAATCTCGTTCATGCGCTCCAGCTGTGCTCCAAGATGAGCACGGCTCTGGTTAAGATCCTGAATTTGTCGCTCCAACTCTGCAACAAAGGCAGAATTTTCAGAAGCCCTCTGAGCCTGCTCTTGAAGCGCTTTGGCATTGTCCTTCTCAACAGCCAATTGCTTAACCAATAGGGAGTTGGTATAGTTGAGTGATTCCAGCTTAGAGTCAATTGACTTGGCGCGACTTTCAGTCTTTTTCGCCGCCTTGACAACCTCAGCGTTGGCTTTTAATTCTTTCTGAAGATCCTGGACTTGAGTTTTAGCCTTCTCCGACTCTGCACGAGCGGCAGCGATTTCCTGATCCTTAGACTTCAGCAATGCATGAAGAGCTTCAAATTCGTGCTTGGGGACAGAGTCTTCAGCGGCAGTAACGGGGATGGCAATAGGAGCTGCCTTTTGATCCTTGGCAACCAAAGGTATCTCTTGATCGACTTTGACGGGCTCAATAGTCCTAACAGGTTCGGTAGTCTTGGAGGGCTTAGCAGATTTAATGGTCTTGATAGGTTCATCAACCTTCACAGGTTTATCAATCTCGACAGGCTCATTAACCTTAGCAGGTTCGACGGCTTTGGGGACCTCGGTGTTCTGGACAGAGACAGTGGCTTGTGCGGATTCTTTCTTTGCAGCTTTCTTTGCCTTTTTGGACAAAGGTTTAAGTTCCTCGGTAGGGGAATTGGAAGCAACGTTAACAGGCGAAACCACAGGAGCCGCAACAGTGGTGGCGGGGGAAGGGATAGGGTTGGTGGCGTGGCTGAGAGTATGGGCAGGAACATGGGCAGGAGCATGGGCAGGAGCATGGGCAGGAGCATGGGCAGGAGCATGGGCAGGAGCAGACTCTTCAGTCTTCTTGATGGTAGGCTCTTCAGTCTTCTTGATGGTAGGCTCTTCAGTCTTCTTGATGGTAGGCTCCTCAGTCTTCTTGATGGTAGGTTCCTCAGTCTTCTCGGTTATGGGCTTCTCAGGTTTTTTGGCAGTAGGAACAACGGCAGTCTTTTCAGTCTTCTTGGCCTCCTTCTTAGCCTCCTTCTTAGCCTCTTTTCTACTCATAGGTGGTTTGATAATGGTGGCATCGAGGAGATCGTAGGGGTTAGAGGAGATGACTCTTTCATCGATCGTCTCATTGGTGCTTGACTCCTTGTCCTGATCAACAGTAGCTTTCTTTGGACGAGGGGCTTGAACAGTTCTATAGAGATCAACGATCAAATAGTGTGGACAAGGGTAGATATAGAATTAGTAAGTTTTATTCTTGAATATGTGTAAATGTGCAATCTCTTTATAGTGTTGACACAATAGGGAAGAAAGGTCGCATATGTACGACAACCTCATTCAACACCATAGTTCACTTTCTTTCTCAACACTGTTTTACTGATCCACTGAAAGCTGCTTTAAAGATTGGTTGTAGTGCTCCAGAATAACTAATCCTTTATATTCTTATACTGGCGATCCAACACCAAAAATATGCTTTTACTCATGTTCAATAAAAAAAATTTTGTGTTTGTTTTGTGTCCACACGGAATAAAACAATTGTTTGTGGAGAAGTTGAAACCTGTGTGATCAAAAATAGCACCTCTTTGGACATACCACACACGAATACATACATGACAGATCTTTTTTTTTTAAAAAAAAAAAAAAAAAGAAAAGAAAAAGAAAAGAATGAGGATAGACAAGCAGATAACTTACTTCTTTTTGGCCTGCTTGTTACTTCCGCGCTTGGATTCGATTTCATGTTCCTTCAAAAGCTCCTTCTGAGCCTGCTCGGCAAGAAAAGCGCGTTGTTGACGGGATTGAGGCTCGAAAAACTTCTGCAATAGGAAATATAACCCGGTCAATAGAGCACATGTAATGGCCGCAGTAGTGAAGTTCAAGTTAAATTCCATGAAATCCATGACAGCGATCGCGATGGAAACAAGATTGGGTGAACAGAGTAAAAAGATGATCAACAAAAAAAAAGATCTACACAGTAAAAAAGAAAAAATTGCAGAATGTGGCTGATTCGTCAGATGATCTGATGACGATTGACACCATGTTCATCGTCGTGTCATGATGACACTGGGCAGTCTATACTGATCAGTGCTGATGTTTTACCTTATGCGTCTCCTTTAGTTCGTTCTTCTTATTTTTTTTCCTTTTTTGTTTCTTGCTCGCTTCGACTGAAGTAGAGCCACGAAACAGAGAGAAAGAAGGGATACGAGCGGTATAAGGGAGTAAAAGACAGGAAAGGAATAAAAAAGAAAAGAAAAGAAGAGGAGCGGAACACAGGACGGGAGAAAGATATATAAAAAAAGAACCCCATCCTGTGAACACATTCAGCATATTTCAGTCACTCGAGTGCTGGCCAATGAGCATGTGTTCTTGCTTTTTTTACTCACTTAATAAACATTGTTGTAAATGCTGTGCTCTCAAGCCATGCTGATAAAGCCGTATTCATGTTCATAAATCTTCATGTGTGCGACGCATAGGCTTTCAGCCTTAATATTCAAGTCAAAAGAAAAATAGGATCAGAGCTTTGACCTCAAAACGACCTGTTTCCCCCGAGTTTTTACGCGTCTTAACAATTTGATTTTAAATCTGTCAATGCAATCAAGCAACTCCCTCAGTTTCTACAAGTAGAAAAAAGGCCATTCGGGATCTGTCAGATCAATAAAATGAACAGATATATCCACATGAGCGATCGCTAGAGGTCGTTCATACAGCATGCATGAAATTTCCAACCCCAAGCTTTGTTGGTGTCAATGGGAATCACACCGCTTTTATTCGTTGTTGCCGTTTGCCGTTTGTGTATCGTTTGTCGTTGTTCTTTACTTCATTATACCATTCATACCTCCTTATTACTTTTTCCGCCCACACTACCAACACCATCTCCTTGTCATCCCTGTGAATCACACAATCACACATTACAAGTATAAAATCAAAGAACCTGACATTTTCTGGCATATAAAACTTTCAGTGGCCACGGCAAAAATAGCGTGTGACAATGGCGTTCTTGACCAACATACTTAACCGGCATCAAACACTTGGTCCATATTCAACCATCTTATCCCTAGGAAAAGCTAGCAGCTATTTCCTCCTAGGAGCTCTATTAATTCTTGCACCCGATCCATACGACGCTCCCTCCGCCTCCAGAATAGTCTCTTCATGGATATATCCTTATTACGGCTCATCATCGTCTATTATAATGGCTGACGCCTCTTTGTTCCATAGCTTAAGGTTATTTACCAAAAGCCGCAAAAAGGGACATAAAATGCATGAGAAAGATACCTCCTCATCTTTCTCTGACGGCGTTTACTTTCTAGCGGCCAAAAAGGACAATAAAGCTGCTGAGGAAACAGAAACAGGAGGAAGCGAAATGGAGGACAAGGGATCAAACATGGTTATTGCGGCGCAATATGACCAAAATCCCATAATAAATCATTATGGGGCCAGCAAAGAGATGGGACAGTGGGATTTAGTGGGCCTTTCTGGTGTGAGTGCAATGCACGGTACGCTGATCCCCAACACCAACAAGATTGTGTTTTTGGAAAAAGTAGAAAAAAACTCGAATGCATACCTGCCCGATGACCCCACCAGCTACTCATGGTCAGTTGAATATGACATCGATGATTCGACCTTCAGATCACTACATATAAAAACCAATCTTTTCTGTTCAGCAGGTGGATACCGCCCAGATGGAGTGAGTACTTTCAGAACATCTTCGGACATGTATGTGGGAATGCACCTTCTTTACTTGTCTTTCTAATACCCCAACGTATCACCCGGGATACATCTATCACTAGACAATCGTGTCGTTGGGAGGCGCAGAGGCACAAGCAAATATTGCTGAAGGCTGGAATTCGCTACGATTCTTGTCCGCTTGCAATGCAACTTCCTCGGCATGTGATTGGGATACACGTGACGAGATTACGCTAGGAGTAGGGCGCTGGTACCCAACCGTCGAATCTCTTGCTGATGGTCGGCTGTTCATCATAGGTGGTTCAAGTCGTGGAGCATCAACAAACTCTGAGGAGATTGGTGTTCCATCCTGGGAATTGTATCCACCACTTCCATCAGGCCCAACCCACTTTTCGTTCTTAGAAGAGACACTGCCATATAACCTCTATCCAGTAAGACACACCACGAAATCTTTAAAAAGCACTCTGGATTTTAAACTAACGCAAAAACACAAAAAAACCGCTCCAACTCTTACCTATTTAGATGGTCCATTTGCTCCCAGATGGCAACCTGTTTATTTTCGCTAATACAAAGGCCATCATCTTCTCCACAAAGACATTCTCCATTATCAAAAATTTGCCTGATCTTCCTGGCCCACCACGTAACTACCCACTCTCTGGAGGCAGTGTTTTGCTTCCTCTCCGCCCCGAAAACAATTATGAGCCTGAAGTCCTCATTTGTGGCGGTGCGACAGACTTCAAATCACGAGCCGTAGGACAAGAACAGTGTGGACGTATAAAACCTTTGAGTACGAGTCCACAGTGGATTATGGAAAATATGCCATTTGGCAGAATGATGCCAGATTTGGTAATCGTTGCTGATGGTTCTGTCATCATCTTTAATGGCGCCAACAAAGGGACTGCAGGATATAGCCGTGCTAGCGAACCCGTCTTGAGTCCGGTCAGATACCAGCCTTGGGACAGCCTTGAGACCAAACGAAGCGATTCTCGATTCACAGTTCTAAACCCTAGTTACATTCCTCGTTTATATCATTCAATTGCCATGCCTGTACTGGATGGTCGGGTCCTTGTGGCGGGATCAAATCCTAACGCGAATACATTGGAGCTGGGTGAATTTCCTGTTGAATTCCGTGTCGAGATGTTTTCTCCTGGATACTTGTTTTCAGACGTTCCTAGGCCCTTGCTCAGGGTCGAAGCAACCATCGGACGCACTATAACACGCCCTATTGCGTTGTCTGTACAGGCACTACAAGATGCCAAGCTTAATCCAGAACGTGGCCAAGGCAGCGGTGACACTTTGGAGAATGTAATCTCATACGATACAGAATTTGAGTTTGAAGTTGAATTTTATGGTGAAGTTATGTCAGAAGCTCAGATCATTACACAAAAGGGCGGTGTAATCAACGATGTGCCCCCAAAGGTTCAAGTAAATCTTTTAAATGGTGGATTTTCAACCCACTCAACTCATATGAGTCATAGGATGGTTGGCTTGGAGATTGTAGGATATAAACGAACACCTGGTCAGCTTGATCGGCTAAGAGTGAAAGGGCCTAGGGATGGGGCGCTCGCTCCTCCAGGATGGTACCAAATGACCGTTCTTGTGGATAGGGTACCAAGCGAGGGTACCTGGGTTCGTATCCTTCCACCATAGAAAACGCGTAAATAAAAAAGGGCGGGCGTGGATCACGTGTAACGCGTCTGCTACGCGGTTTTTTCTTCATGCAAAAGTCATTTGTCCCTTCTTCTATCCATTCTGCATCAAATTTACCTTGACAAAATGTCATTAAACAGAATTGTTCAGTCAATCAAATTAGATACCAATGTCATGATTCCTAGGGTGACGACTGTCAAATACAGATCTGTCACGACTTTTCCCACGGTCCATGTATGGGCTCGAACACAACGATGCACAACTCAACAACAGAACCTTGCCACTGATCACCAGCCTAGGTTCATTTTTAATAAGGGTACACGGCGATACATGAGTGTCTCGAGCTTTAGGTCCAAGGATCTGACTCGTGCTACCGCTCTCGTATACTCTTCCTATGGTCGACCAACGGAAGTTTTAAAGTAATTAGTTGGCTTTTCTTCTCTGGGTATTGTTAGGACAAAAAAAATATAGAAAGAAAAGGCACACCATGCATTAATTCAAGATCATTAATTATCTCTGGCAATGCTCATTGTAGGGTCCTATGCCATACATTAGAGCCTCCATCTCATGACTCTGTTCAGGTCCAATTTCTCGCTTCACCAATCAATCCGGCCGATATCAATCAGATCGAGGGGGTATATCCACTTAAACCACCTATGACAACTCAACTCCACTCTTCATCTTCATCCTTTGTATCGTCGCCTCCTGCCTCAACCCCCGCTGCCTACTCGAGCAATAGCAATAGTGGCAGTAGTAGTAATAGTAGTGACTGGCCCCCTGTAGCAGTTGGTGGCAATGAAGGAGTCGCTAAAGTTATAAAGGTAGGCTCTAAAGTTGGACACCTCAAGGTCGGCGACTGGGTCGTTATGGGATCTGCAGGACAGGGAACCTGGCGCTCACACGGTAATTTCAAAGCCAAGGACTTGACAAAGGTCCGATCGGTAGAGAAGATGAATGAGGGCGCAGATTCGTTTGCATTGGATGTTGTACAACTAGCGACGTTGACAGTCAATCCATGCACCGCGTATCGTATGCTCAGAGATTTCAAAAAGTTGTCGCCAGGTACTGCAATTGGATTATTGAAGTGATGCGTATCCGCTAAACTGTTAGGTTTTAAACAACAAGATTTTTTTTTTTTTAAAAAAAAAAAAAAAAGAAAAAAGAAAAAAGAAAAAATCTATGCCTGACATTTATTGCCAACATCTGTACACTCATGTAGGTGATTTTATTATCCAAAATGGCGCCAACTCCGGTGTAGGCGAGGCCGTCATTCAGTTAGCCAAGCCACTTGGTGTCAAGACCATTAACATTATTAGGCACAGACCAGGACATGAGGAAGTCACAGAGCGTTTGAAACAGTTGGGCGCCACTCACATATTGACGGATGACCAACTCGGAAAACTTGAAACCAAGGAGCTCGTAAAGTCATGGATACAAAACAGTGAGGTTAAGCTCGGTTTCAACTGTGTTGGAGGAAAGCCTACTACAGAGATGGCTCGGCTACTCAGGTAATGAAGGCAAACAGTTGGCCTTGTATATATATGAAGCCAGTTTCTGGAAGCTGAGTACATGAGATATTAATATTTGAATAACATTTACTACATATTATCATTGATACTACTACAGTAAAAATGGACACCTGGTTACCTATGGAGCTATGTCTCGTCAGCCACTGATACTACCTGCTAGTTTGCAAATCTTTAAGAATGTGCATGCATCTGGATTCTGGCTCACTGCATGGAATGATGAACACTCTTCACAAGAACGCCAAGATATGATTAATGACGTGCTTGACTTTATGAAGCAAGGTCAGTTTGCTGAAATCAATTGCACAAGAAATCGATGGTCTGTTACAGAGTCGGATACCTCAGTCTTGGAAGAAAAGCTATTACAAGTGGTACAGAAGGCAACGTCTTCAGGACATGGCAAGCAGGTGTTTGTAATGGAGTAGTGGTTTCACTTGTTGATCTGGACATTAAT
This sequence comes from Lobosporangium transversale, assembly GCF_002105155.1. Classification (NCBI taxonomy): domain Eukaryota; kingdom Fungi; phylum Mortierellomycota; class Mortierellomycetes; order Mortierellales; family Mortierellaceae; genus Lobosporangium; species Lobosporangium transversale. The sequence continues at coordinate 1,633,060 of NW_019028981.1, read as the reverse complement.
AAAGCTTTTTTTTTTCTTTCTTCGCTGAATTTAAATACGAGTTTCTAAGCTTTATTAAAGACCAAATGATGAATATGTTTGTATGCTTCACTACAAAGGTGATATTATGATATATACATTTGTCTCTTTTGCTCTCCATCATTTCTCAAACTGTAACAGCTATACCGCTCATGTGTCTTGAGCACAAAACAAAAAAAGAAAGAGAGAAAACCAACTTTTCTCTCTTTCGTTCTTTCTTGTTCTTTTCTTTCTTATATATAATTCACAACGATAGGACGATTGAGACCAAGGACATTCACAACTCCGCAGTACTCATCATTGACATGTGCAAACTCTGCCTCCGTCAGAGGTCGAGTCTATCCAACCAGTCAGATACTGGAATATTCCAATGGTTTACTGTCTGAATCTGGTAACTCATCCTTTTGGCTCATTGTCCATAGAGTGATTGGCGAACACCGCTGTAAGTACCATCTGCACCCACAAGGATATTGCCATGGTGAACTTGTTTGCCTGATGTCCAAACAATGAGACTGTCACCCTCTCCACATAGGAGAGCACACGTTTGCCCAGATAGAACTTTTCTGAAGCGACCGAATTCATGGAGGATAGATTGTGAGATAATATAGTCGTTAAATCCGTTAAAAAAATCAATAAAAATAAATGATTGTGAGAAGCGAGTACTCAAGATAGACCCGATTAAAGATTTTTTTTTTTTAACTATCTGGAAGCCTTCATAGGGTTTGGCCTTTGTCTCGATTTCCTCTAGAATACTCAGCTGCTTAAATAGGCATCTATCGTTTAATGAATGTCCTAGAATTTAATAAGAAAATAAAAAAAAAAAATGAATATCATGTTCTTCTACACGCACCACCTCGTCCTAAACTGATTGCAGATCCAAGAGGTTTTAGGGCAGAAGACTTTCCATAGATCTCATATGGAATCTTAGCGTGCTCGAGAATAGCAGTCAATGCTAATCCTCCTAAGTCAGCTCCTACAATAAGAACTTTGGGCTTGGTCATGATATCTGAATCCAAGGACATTTACAAGTAGTTTGGTTGTTAAAATTCAGTATGAAGGAGAAAGAAAGAAGGTATGTGGGATGGAAAAGAAAAGTAAATGAATATGAGGATCAACAACAACGAGATGAGAATATCCGTCGTCATTTCTCCTGCTTCTCTTGTCTGGTCTGTCTGCACGCGACACTCATTCATCTTATCAAGCTTTTGGACATAAAGTCTACTGAGAAAAATTAGCAAGTTACCCAAGTTGCAGTTGAATTCATTTCATTGTGCAACATGCGCTTTTCTGCCCCTCAACATTTTTGAAGAACACAACAAAAGAAAGTGCATTGTAGCAAAGATGAGAAAGCTGACATTTGCAAGGTGCTTTGACATTGTGTCAATTGAACAAGGCTCTTTTTTATTTGCTTATCGAGCGAACATAAAGCTATGGACTCCATTGGACATAATCCACTTGTTGTATTCCACATTAATCATACCTTTTTTTTTTTTTTTTGCCACTTATATCAAGCAAGATAAAGTGTGTTTATCATCAATCACATCATTCAAACGCCTTTCCTTCCTTTTTCTTTTCTTTTTCTTTTTTTTAAGAGATCAGCCAGTGTGAATACAAAGATACCACATGTATTTGGTTCTCGGTGTATTAAGTTTTTAACATCATTTCTCTCAAAATAAAAAAAAAAAGAAAGAAAGAAAAAAAGAATGGCCAATTGCATTGATCATTGTATACAATGTTTGATTGATCATATCTTTGGTCAAGCCAAGTAACGTTTCCTTCGTGCAATAAAGAATTCAATCCAATCAAGAAATCTCGTCCCACATCGCACAGCACTGCATAGCAACATTGGAAGATTGTTTTTCCTCTTTTTGTTCCAGCGTCAGATCCAAGCTTAAGAAATCCTCTTGGATCCATGTCTCCCTATTACCATTTTTTTTCCATATCCTGGAATATATACAGGTCCAAGTAACATGTAAAGCAGCTTTTCCATTAAATCCATCTTTATTTCTGAGAAGCGCGCGCTCCAATTGAAACGAGCATAGAATTGCCTCCCAACTATTACCCGAAAGCAATAATTTAAGCGACAAGAGCAGAGGCAGTGGCAGACTCGCTGTAAAATTAAAATAAAGAATAATAAAAATTAGAATTAATATAATTTTTTTTTTAAAGAAATAGTAACCCAAGCAATTGGAAAAGTATTCTGAACTTCTGATCCTATTGTCCCATATCAGAGAGAAAAGGAAAAAAAAGACTTACTACTTCCAGGTGGGAGGGAGCTGACCAGCGGTCTTGTAGTAGCGAGCAAGACGGTGGATACGGGACTCGATCAAAATGAGGCGGAACTTGCCGTCGCAATCCTTGCGGTTGCGCTCCAAGTGCTTGCGAACGGAGACAGCCTTCTTGATCAAGTGGTAAAGATCTTCAGGAATCTCGGGAGCGAGACCGTTGGACTTCAAGATACGGAGAATCTTGTTACCGGTGACGTTCTTGACCTGAGCAATACCCTGGGAGTCACGAAGAATAACACCAATTTGAGAGGGAGTCATACCCTTCTTGGCGAGCTTGAAAATCGACTCGCAGACATCTTCAGGAGTAGCCTTCAACCAGGAAGGAGGAGTACGTTTGTAGGGGAGAGCAGAGCTCGAGATACCCTTGCCACGGCTGTGCATGCGACCCATTTTGAATAATTTCTGAATGTTGAAATGATGGATGAAAAGTTCTAATCAGTTAATGTCTTTTTTTTTTTTTTTTTTTTTTTTTTTTTTTGATTCGCTTTCGTCTTTGAAGAAATATCTTTCATGCTCTCCGAATGTTGATCATCGTTATTATCGATCATGAAATGTCCATCATGTCCCATCATGTCCCATCACGCAATGTAAATTGTACAATGCGGAATTTCTCCATGAAACCGAGATCATTGAATAGTATTAATCTCCTGATGTCATCATGTTGAGTGTAGAGTATGGTAGAATGTTAAGGTCAATGTGATCTGTGGGTGGTATATTCCTGTTCCTTCAAGATTTCCTGCCTGTCTGCTCCAATAGACTACCTTTGTGGAATATGCGAAAGAGGAGGAGAAATCTTACTTGCAAAAGACAGCCTTTTGTTTACAAAAGAGCAGGAAATTTTTTTTTTTGAAAACTGCGTCATCAATTAGTCATGGAAATAAGTCTAATATCTCGCATGGAAGTAGTGGAAAGCTTATTCCAGAATGGGTGAGACGTTATTTCAACTACAAATGCTCCTTGCTACTTTCACATTCTTTTTCAAGACCAAGTACGCGAACGACATTATTTCCATTTCACAGTACAATGGTCACGCAGAGCAACGCTGATGGAGACCATCTAGTGCCAGCTGCGCTAGTATCCAATTCATTCCTCGACGAATTAACTGCTGGTCATAGAGCTCGTCCCATCCCTTGGGAGGTAAAAAAAAAACAATAATAAAATAAAGTATAAAATTGGATATAATAGCTCATCGAGAATGGCTCAATTTTTTGTGTCTCTTTGGTCTTTTCTTCTTTATGGTTCAGGGTTACCAACGCGCCTCACTTATTACCCAAGTAGAGCTCAATTATATCAAGGCAATTGAAAAAAAAAGTGGTGAAGATCTTTCTCGAGTTGTGGACAAGGTAATTAAAAGAACGATATCAATGTGAAGAAAGAAATAGGGCAGGAGTAGGAGGGAGGAAACACATACATTATTCCTTATTCCCTTATTATCCCTGAATGATTTTTTTTTTTTTTTTTGTGTGTGTTCTAACTGATCTTATAGGAAGGAAACGTCTATGGAGAGTTATTGATCAACCTGCTTCAAAAATTGGTTCGCGTTGACACGATTCAATCGATTCTGGTCTTGATTGACGACCTTTTACTTGGTAATGATTCAAGTATTCAAATAAAAAATAAAAATGAAAAAAAATGAAAGATAATAAGGACCGATTGTAAATGTTAACAAAATTAATGAATACATTTATGTCTATTTTGTCTTTTTTTTTTGTCAATTTTGTAGATCATGATGAGCGCGCCGACTACTTTTTGCAACTGAACCAAGCAGACGCTTCACTGCCCTTTGCACCACTTTTAAAATGTCTTCGAAGTGAAGATGAATTTGTGCCTTTGAAGGCAGGCAAGATCTTGACGACATTACTCTGCGCATCCTCCTCTAAACCCAACATTCAGGTTGCAGAGGAATTGTTTCGATGGACCACTGTTCAATTACAGAGCAAAAACCCGGGTGTGGTAGATTTAGCGGTTCAGATCTTGGAATCCGTTTTACAAAAACAACATGTTCGGATTGTATATTGGAATACACCTCAAGCTGTGGATGCATTGATCAAGATTCTGAGGGTTGAAACACCTACGCCTCAGATGCAATATCAAGTGATTTATGTCTTCTGGATCTTGACTTATAATGAGGAGATCGCTCAGGAACTTAACAGGTACAAAATGAGAGAAGCAATAAAAGTGAATGTGATATATGATTTGGAAAGTGAATAACTAATCACAACCCTTTGTTATTAACTAATATAGAAAATATGATCTGATTCCACAATTGGTGGATATAGCCAAATCAGCCATCAAGGAAAAGGTTGTTCGTGTTGTTATCGCTACTCTTAGGGTGAGTAATAAAAGTGGAGGATAGTCGGCATAACTCGCGGTTGTGTTTTTTTTTTTTTCTTTAAAAAGTGTTTCTAATTTTTTTTTTTTTTTTTTTTTTTTTTTGTATGTCAGAACCTGGCCGAGAAGGCACCAGATGCAAACCTTGCAGCTATGGCTGCAGTCAAATTATTGCCATTTTGCGAGAATTTGTCGGGACGCAAATGGTCTGATGGTGATATCTTGGATGACATCAACTATCTCAAAGAAGAACTTGAGACTAATTTCCAAACACTAACGTATGTGAATAACAAGGAAAAGAATTCATCAAAACAATGGAATACAATTTGTTTATATTTTAATACTATATATTTTTGATGATTATAACTTCAGTACATTCGAAGTCTATCAGGCTGAGTTGCAGTCAGGAAGATTGACGTGGTCGCCACCTCATCTATCAGAACAATTTTGGATCAAGAATTGGAAAGAGTTTAAGAATGACAACTATGCTCTTCTTCGGTAATTTTTTTTAAAGAAAAAAAAAAAAAAAAAAAAAAAAGCAATGCCCGCGTGTAATCCAATAATCGAAAAGCTAATCTGACTATCCTTGCTGTCGACTCTTGATAACATAGGGTTTTGGCTCGTCTTTTGAGCGTATCAAATGAACCAATTGTTCTTTCCGTCGCGGCTAGTGACATTGGACACTACGTCAAACGTGATCCAGGAAGTAAAAAGTATGACTTCAAATAATTATATTTTTTTGTGGCCTGCAACATGGAAACTAAAATGCTTTTTTTCTATTTTTCTTTTTTCCATGTCAGATTCTTGCAAGATATTGGAGTTAAGCAAAGGATCATGGAGCTGATGTCACACCCTGATCAGGAAGTGCGATACAATAGTGTCAACACGAGTTGGTCCTTGATCGGAGGAAGTGCTTAGAAACTTAGAAATGTCCTCTTCACTGAAATAGACAATAAAAGATATCGTGCATTGATCATGGAAGCAAAGTAGAAGTAGACAAAAATTTATTCTGTATCACCTCAGAAAACCATGTCCCAACCCAACATTACACATTAGCAGTCGTAACGATGGCAAGCCATGTGATCTCCATCGACTCCTCTTCTTTAACAAGATAACCAGTGAAATTAGCATAATTCCAGGGAGAGACACCGCCTCCGGGGCCGTTTGGCATATCGACTCATCCATATGATACACAGGGATGCACGTTGTTCAATGAACTGTAGCTTCAATCGTAGTAATCTTGTTTCACAAAATCTGACTTGTCTTCACCTTTCTGCAACTAGCGCAATGATAGAGTATAAAACCTTGGTGCAACCCCCTTCATGAGCCAACAAAATTATCAAACACACCCACTTTTTTCTCTGCTCTCCGCCTTTTTGTGTATCAAAAATGAAATCTAGCATTACTATTGCCCTCTGCGTGGTAATCCCTCTCGTCTTCCTAGCGATATCCCTAGCCTTTGTATATTGTCTACGGCGTCATCGAAATAGCGCACAGCAGCCAGCAAAGTTCAAGTACACAGTGTCGGAGGACCTTGAGAAGAATGAGAAATCTGCCAATACTGCTTTTATTACTGCCGCAAATACGGTAACAGCAGCAAAGACAGTAACGTCAATGAAGCCAAGCACTGCGGAAACCTCAAACCGACCATCCGAAAAGAGTAATCAACAATCGATAGGACAGCACCTTCAGATGAAGTATTTCAAGGATGACCTGAAGCCAAAGAAGCCTGACAATAGAAGGAATAATGTCAATAGCGCTGCTATCACCAGCGATATTATGAATAATAAAGAGTTAAAAAGCTATGAACAGAACAAACGCAGAGAGGCTCTCAATCCGTCCTCAACAACAAATACAACAACACCAGTAATCATTATCGACTGCGAGGACGATGGCGGCGATGATGAAGAGCCAGCTGCAAGTACAGGTACACAAGATCGAGACCAAGAAAATAGCTGCTCCAACATCAACGTCACCAACGATAACAGTGCTACCATGCTGACGCCGGTATCTGACATCTCTTCATATGGACATACGTCTCAAGCTTTTGATGTTACTGTAACTACCAACCGTTCTCAGAGCACTGCAACATTGGAGGTGCCATCCTATAGCTATAGTCATTCATCCTCAAGCTATAGCAGTGATTATTCAAGTAGTTCGTCTTCATCCGACAATAGCAGTAGTTGTGATAGTGGAGGTGGGTCTTACGATTGAAGCAGTCCATCATGGTATAACAATAAAAAAACTATGTGAAAGTCTTGTCCTTGCGGGGTATAAGAACGCAACTCGGCAAAATAAAACGTCATCCTTTTTTTTTTGAACAACACATACGAGCAGGACTTGACATCTGCTCGTTTACTCATGTATAGACGTCCATATCATGAATAAAACCCTGGTCTGCCTTACTGATGTAGATAGTCAATAAAAAGAAGAGTCAAGGCGCTACAATCGTGCACTCGCTTCAACTAATTTGATGGCAGATTTGCGATACCAAAACAGTTGATAACCAACAAAAAAAAAAAAACATTCTATCTAGTTTTTTTCCTCACCGTTTCTCAAGATAATTTTTCCATTAGCACCATATAAACGAGAGTGACAGCGACATGGTCAGCACAACCAACTTGAATTTTTCTTTTTTCTTGTCATTCCCGTATTCATATACATACTCATACACATACACATGCGCAAATGGACACACTATAGATCATACATGCACTAAATGTTGACTAGAAGGGGGCGGCGGTAATTTGTACGAGCCAGTGTGGTCGATAGCGCATCGATGCTACGAAAATTGGTTTTGGAAAATGGAAAGACTTTATTCCTTTTGTTGCCTAGTTTTATGGGCAAAATCGTAAATGGAAAAATAAGAGAAAAAAGTGGGTTGGCGACATAGGGTAGAGATGTTCTGGCATGTATACTAGCCATCGCTTAACAATCGGCTCCACAGCAGCAGAGAGCCCAATCACAATCGCCATTATAACCATACTTGGGGCTTTTTAGACTACAAACATTTTGGCAATCTGCGTCGAAAAAGCAGGTTCCGCCTACAACATTGCACCTTCTACAAATGTCGTCAGCATTGGTTACTGCAATGAAGCTAAAGAAGATCAAGACAAAAAAGAGACTTTGGATTTTCATGATGATAAAGGCAATTGAGGATCCAGTCAGGATTCTTGGAGACTCAGGGATTCTGTCAAAGGTTCTGTGGCTCTTCCTGAGGAAGTTAGAGTTGTAATGGCTGTGTGCAAGGGCTCTTTTGTGAGGACTTTTGCAAGTATTGCGTCAGGTCCAACGTCTGGAAGGAGGATATCTCGTCGAGTTGTAATGTACAGCATGAAAAGCGATTAAGAGCGCGACTTCTTTATATGTCCGGTGTGAATCTTTTACCTTTGACAAGGTCACCTCATCCTCGCATCTACGCCATGTTATAATACACTTAGGGAATGAGAAACATGGTCAGAATGAATCATTGACCTTTTTCAAGGATACCTTTGCTTTTTTGAAATCTGGCAATCACAAAGACTTGTATCGTAGTAAATGGAATCAGAAAGTACCCGATGAATTTTTTTTCAGGAGAGAGCTTTATTCTGAACTTTATTTAAGACGACCATTATTTTTTTATTTGCTGGTATACATGTATATATATATCATACATATACAGGAGCATGTTCACAGTCCATGTACAGTGGAATCTCGATAATTGTACACTTTTGTACAAATTTCAAATTTGATATATTTCTAGGCCATTGGTGGGCTAAGAGCCTTACTCTTTTAAAAAAAAGTATTCTAAAAAACCCACACTCAACTGGAGTAGAGGAATCAGCAGAGGATTTTTAGAATAGTTTTTCATGAATTGTGGGCTTCTTAGCCAATCAATAACCGAGAAATATAGCAAATTCGAAAATTGTACAGTCACATGAAAAAATTATACGGCAAAATAAATTTAGAAAATAATTGACGCGAAGATAGCATCATCCTCTCTCTTTCTTTTTCTCATTTTTCACAACAATAACAACTTGAAAAAACCACCATGCCTTTAAATTTGGATATCGAGGATAAAGCTATCATGGTTGGAATGCATCTTGCGGGAATGAAGGATGCGGAGATCGCGCTGAAACGTAATGTATCAAGATCAACGGTCTACACTATTATTCAAAGATATTACAAAAGAGGTACCACCGCTCGCGCCCCCGCCCCAGGACGACCAAGAGCACTGAGTGAAAGAGATATCAGGAGCATAGTGCGCTGCACAAAGAGAGAAAGGAGAGCCACTCTTAAGGACATCACCAATCAATTGGCGAAGAAAGTGTGCACAAGGACCGTTGCAGAGATATTGCATTCACTGGGTATCTTCAGCCGGATCGCGGTTCCAAAACCATACTTAAATGAAGATCATATGAAGAAGCGACTGGCTTTTGCCAAAAAGTACGAGAGTTGGTCCAATGAAGATTGGAGTCGGGTAGTTTGGACTGATGAATCGTCATTTGAAGTTGGCGAGAATTTCCGTAAGATAAGAGTTTGGCGTACGGCGGAGGAAAAGTACGACCACGATTGCCTTATACCCACTTTCAAGAGTGGTAGAACATCCTTGATGGTCTGGGGGGCATTCACATCAACCAAAAAGTCTCGGTTGGTTATATTTAAACGAGGTCGTAGAGATGGGCAGTGTTTTGTAGAAGATGTATATAAAGTTGAACTAATCAGGTTTATGGCTGAAGTAGAGGGCGGCATTCTCATGGAGGATAATGCTCCAGTCCATACTTGTAAGATAGCAAAAGAATGGCGTGAAAATAACAACATCTCTAGGATTCCAGACTGGCCAGCATGTTCTCCGGATATAAACCCCATCGAGCGTGTATGGTCATTTCTCGCTAATGCACTCGATAAGCGCTCCAGAGGACCAAGAGATCTCCCCAGTCTCGCAGTAGCTCTTACTAAGGAGTGGAATAATTTGCCACAAGAGAAACTGGCAAGCCTTGTTGATTCCATGCCCAACAGGCTGAAAGAAGTGAGGAAGGCTAAAGGTGGGCACACTCATTATTAAACCCATATAGTACTTTTACCTTTCATACAGTATATCCTCAAAACCTCCATAAAGAAACAAAATCGACCTCTTTAACGAATTCTAAAGTTTCATGTTGATTGATAAAGTCTTTGTGTATGTTGTCTATGATCTGTTTGTCAAGGGTGCTCAAAAAATTACAAAAAAAATAGAATTTGCCGTAAAATTTCTTCATGTGACTGTACAAAAGTGTACAATTATCGAGATTCCACTGTAGTTTATATTCCACACTTAAACCAAGCATTTAAGCGACTATTCTATTCGATTCAAAAAAGCTAAAGGGCTGCCCACATTTTATATCCATTTAATCTTAATTCAAACCCTTACATGTACAATGTTTACTCAGGTGGGCTGTAAACCCCAAGACCGTTCAATTATTTTCCTATAATTTCTTCCCAAATATTCGTAAAGATTATAGAGATAGGGTCCAGTCCCCCTTGTATAGCCTATATCATAATGAGTTCACTCTCCCAAAGTCCTCTTCAATAGTTACTCATCTCACCCATCTCACCTTTCAACTAGCTTTGCAGGCATTATATACAGTAGTCTTTAGGATAGTTCACCAAAGCCGAGCTGCCTTGGCTGGCAGCAAGGAGGCTAGCTTAGGGGTGTCCAATGACCAATCAGGTAGAACATGTACCATCAGCAATTAGATCTTTCCTCCGCTAATCTATGAGAGTGTATCTGCTACTGAAATTGCAATACCAGTGCGCCGTCCACAACATCGAATCAGCCACGAGCCTAACCATCATAATGCGACATACCTCCAAGGCGGTTTTCTACATGCCTAGCACCAAGCAAGACCCTTCCCTCATTGATAATACAATCTATCTTCTCACAAACAGACACGTATGTAGAACATAAAGGCATAGTAAATCTTGGTTAAGCAGGATTGTATGTCGCCGCGTTATGCTACACAAGTTGGGCTTGTAAGGTGAAAAGGCTTTGAACTCTTGTTAGCGCATATCCCCGAATCGGAATAGATCAAGTAATTGCACATATTTGTTCAAAATCACAGTATCTTAGCGTCTCATTTATTCTTTTTATTGACTAGTTTAATGGACAATCCTAAATGAGAATGATTCACCTAGGATAGAGATGTTCGGATGTAGTCTGCATTTTTCCTTAACAATCGGCTCCACAGCAGCAGATGCCCCAGTAGCAATCGCCATCGTTTTTGTACTTAGGGCTTTGTAAGGAGCAAACACCAGCACAACCTCCATCGCTAAAGCAAAATCCGGTCTTGACATTGCATTTTCTACAAACATCAGCATTGGCCACTGCGATGAAGCTGAGGACGATTAAGGCAAGAGAGACGCTTTGGATCTTCATGACGATAAAGGGCGTTGGGGGCCAGCTTGGAGGCTCAGCGATTCTATCAAAGGTTCTTTCAAATGCTGCTACGGCTTTCCTTGAGAAAAAATAAAGATCTTATTGGAATGGCTGTGTGTACAAAGGCCCTTGTAAGGATATTTGCGAGTAGTGCGTTAAATCAAAAGTTTGAGAAGAGAAGGTTTAGTTGAGTTGTAGTGTAAGGCATGAAAGGCGACCAAAAAACCACGGCTTACTTATATCCACAAAGGAAGTCCTCTAAGCCATATTTATTAAGCTTAAAAATGAGGTTGGTATGAATGAGAAAGGAATTAATGACCTTTATCAGGGTAAGTATGGAAGACTTGTTGTAGAGTACATGTAGCGAAAGGGACTTGGAGGAGATAACAACAAGGAGAGTATGATAAACACCTGTGCTTGTTGTACAGTAATAAGGGAAGATGGAATAGAAAGGGGGATCTGGCAAGAACATGGTCTTGTTGAATTGTCGTATAGTCGTAAAGGGGGCCTAAGAGATTTTTTTTTTATAAGACCATTATTTTTGTAGTGATCGCCAAAGAGGAAAGTTTGCTTACGAGATTCATACTTTCTCACTTTCTTGTACATACACATTATGCACAGATAGTCCGATCTTTGATTTCATGACAAATCTAACATAATGTAAAATGATAGACACATTATATCCATTTAATCTTAATCTGGTGCCTTACTTGCGCAACATTTACTTGAAATATTGTGTAGAAAAGTAATCATTAAGGCCATAAGGTTTGATTGTCCATGTAGCACAAAACGAATCTCAGTCAATTAAATAATCTTTTCGCGTCGGAACTTTATTCCGCATAGCCATCGTAGTTGATTGGCTCGAAAAAACCAGAATGCTCAAAAGTGCAGCAATGGAAGTCGTTAAATAACCTTGAACTGTACTTTCTATAGTCTCTTTCAAAAACGATTGTTAGGCCATAAGATCCTAATTGTGCCTCCAAGATACATGTAGTGCAACATGGCTTCCTGTAAGCAGAATGATCCTCCGCCCTGCAATTGCACATATCAGCTTGAGATCACTCTCCTTTCGATGGGAACCCGTTCCTTTCACCTTTCAGCTGGCTTTTCAGTTATTTATACAACAGTCTTTAGGATAACCGACTGAGTATATCATGTATACCCTGGTTTTAGCCCTTTTTTTTTTTTTTATTTTTTTTTATTTTTTTTTTATTTGATTTCATATCACGTTATATGATATAAAACTATTATCTAGAGAACCGCTAGAAGTGAAAGATGGGTATTTACAGGTGATCCGAGATTTTTCGCTCTTTACGCTATTGATATCACCCTTGAGTTCGTTGCAGATGTTGGCACTATAGAGGTATTGCGCTTCATATAGGAACTAGAGGATGTAATTGAATGAAGTATTTTTCCAGACAAGTAGGACGCACAAGTTTTTATTTATTCTTATTCAATAGCCATTACACGCTTTCTAGGTATCTTAATCTATTCCCTCTCATATCCTTTTTACGCTGTATAGGTCGGTGAATGCTTTGCTCGTGGGTATGAAAGTGTGCAGTATTTTTTTTTTTTTTTTTTTGTCTTTCATGCCCGTCATTTTTTGCTATGGATGTAATAGCCAAATAACTTCTTCTGGCAAATGCTTATTATATCTCTCTCTCGACACGCATTCTTATTTTTGCTTTATGTCATAATATTCATTTTGATCAACCAGTTACTGTTTACTCTTTGATCCTCTTTAACTCATTGCCTGTGAATATATATGATACTGTGTTTGTTACCGGCACAGGTTATCCAGTATTGGCCGTTTATCTAGACTGACCCGTTTAAAGAGAGGAGCATCAAGCAGAGCGATGTTTTAGCCACTCGAAAGAGGGAGAGCTCGACAACCAAGCAGTCTTCGCTGATGGCAAGGGGATTACCTTAGAGATGGCCATTGGTAAACCAGGTAACTGTCATTGAACTGCAATACTGGTACGCCACTAACACAAAGAAGCCTATATATCAATGAAGTAGACACGTCTGTCGAAATAACTTGATCACTATAAAGGAGTAATTTACTCACTGCTTCCCCATTAAGGCGATTTTTTACTTGTCAAGTCTTTTTCCCTATTAACACCCAGAATGGCAGTACAAACACTTTGAGACCTTTACCATTAACTAAATATAATAGGTTTTGTATTTTTTCTAGCACACTAAATGAACATTGGTACTCGCCTGTATGGACGGTGGTAGGCTATGTAAAATAATCTTGGGAGGTAAAAGTCATTGCTAATATTTATTCCAGAACTAGAAGAGATAGGTCAATTGCTGGCAACACATATTTTTTCAAACTAACAGCACATGTTTCTAATTTATTCTTATTCGTATTGACTATGTAGCTTTATGAGCAATTTTAAATGAATAAGGATGATGTAACATATAATAACGGGGTTGTTATTGCTATCATTCCTACAGCCCCCATTTCTCCATTCCATTCAAAACCTAGCCTCGGAAGGCTACAGAAGCAACCGAAGCTCTCTTCGAAGGATTTTGCCTGATACAGATTTGGGAATTGCCTCAATAAAGCGGACACCACCACGCAGCTTCTTGTGTCCCGCAACCTTCGAGGCCACATAGTCTTGGATATCCTTTTCTGTTAAGGCCTGACCCTCCCTAGGTGCTTTCACTACAAATGCAAGAGGCACCTCTGTTGCTTGCTCCTTGTCCTCGACACTAGTGACAGCTGCATCCAAAACTAGTGGATGATCCAACAACAACGCTTCTAACTCTGCGGGCGCCACCTGGAATCCTTTGTACTTGATAAGCTCTTTCAGACGGTCTACAATGTAAAAATTCTCATCCTTATCCACAATAGCAATGTCTCCAGTGCGCAGCCATCCCTCAGAGTCAATTGTCTCCTTGGTCCCTTTGACATTGTTGCGATAGCCCTTCATGACATTTGGCCCACGCACCCAAACTTCTCCGCATTCCCCTACCCCGGCGCCCTTTCCTGTCTCAGGGTCTACCAAACGAACCTCTTGGTTAGGCACCATATATCCAATGGAGCCATGGATAACCTTGTGATAAAGTCCCATGTGCGAGACACCAGACAACTCTGTCATTCCATATGCCTGACGGAATTGGATTCTAGGAAACTTCTTTAAGAGACCCATGCTCAGTTCACGCGAGCAAGGGGCAGCAGCGGACATGACAAAGCGAACGCTCGAGAGATCATACTGGTCGACAATAGGTGCTTTCACTAGCATGAGGATCTGAGGTGGTACCAAGTTGAGAAACGCGACTGAAACATTGAGTTGAAAGTTAGATTTATAGATTTTAAAGCCAGTCGTCTAAACAAATGAGGAAATAAATCTTACTCTTGTATTCCTGAATAGCCTTTAAGAAGTCGACTGGGCTGTACTTTTGAAGGACAACAGTCTTGGAACCCTGATTTGAGGAGAAATACCGACATAGATATAAGGCAGGTACAAGGAAAGAAGTACCGTATTAGTGTAAGTTTGCGTTGTTATACTCTCCGCCTGTTGGGTTGATCGACTCTAATATCTTTTTATTCTCGCCATCATGTATGCAATAAGCCATACTTACGTTATAGATGCCATGTATGATATGAAACTGAATGCCATAACTAGCGCAGTAAATTTTTCAATCGACAGATCTCATTTTTTTGTCAGTAACAGATTGTAAACATTAACAGCACCCATGACTATTCTGCTAACTAAGGCACAAACCAGTTGATCTTCTTACATGTGATACATCGGCACCACATCTAAGAAAGCGACTCCCTGTATGTCAATACCTCTCTCCATCGCTATTATTAGCATGATATTGGAAATTAGATTAAAGTGCGTCAATTCTACTCCCTTGCTCTTGCCAGTAGTGCCACTAGAGTAGCAAATCAGCGCGATGGTTTCAGTAGCATCCTTCCCCTTCAGCTCAGCTACGGGAGCCAACAAGTCCTCAACTGTGTTTTCTGGAGGGAAAGTAGCGCTATAGGGCTTGAAGCCGTCGACTTCTTTGTTGCCGTATAAAAAGATCTTGCTGAGGGGAAGACCAACTTTCTTGGCCCCTTCAATAGCGACAGGAAGTAATTCAGGGTGTGTGACGATAATCGATGCACCTGAATCTTCGAGATGATAAGCCAGCTCATTTGCAGTATATCCAGGATTGACAGTGGTGGCGATGCCCCCAAGAAGGAGTGAGCCAAACATAGGGATGGAATAGTCAACCTGGTTGAATGAAAAGAGCGCCAAAACATCGCCGCGCTTGAAGCCAAGAGACTGGAGACCGGTAGCCCAACGGCGAGTATCACGTTTCCATTCACCAAAAGTAACAACTCTCCCCGTCAAGGCATCTATAAAGATTGGATATGAATCCTTTATATTGTTTGGGTTGGAGGCAACAAAGGAGTAAACATTGATCTGAGGGATAACCTGATCGGGGATAGGAGATTTATAGATAGTCATGGCTGGTGAACTGGGTTTGTTTGATGTAGCAGCAAGGAAAGGACGGAGTAGGTTAGAGAAGATTTTGGAGGATGTTCAGCGTCCAAACGAAGGTGAAGAAGCGGAGAAAGAGGGAAAAACGGAGCAATCAGTGCCAAGGGAAGCAAACAAGTGTTCTTCAGCACAAACAAAGCTGCTATTACGGAAACATTGTCCAATTATTGATCACGAACATATTCTACTCCTATATCAACTGAGTTGGTAATTTTTAAAATATGTTTGCTGAGGACAATACTGATTATGGTCATTCGTCTATGTAAAGACGTAACAAGCCTTGCACCATTTCCGCTCAAGATAGAATAAAGAAAATGACATCAAATTGTAGGAGTTATAAAGCACTAATATTTGTAATATATAATAGTTTTTTTTTTTCTCTTCTGTATGCATTTATTGTTATACATCTAAAATAATGGTTCGCCCATATTCAGTTGGTTCCCCACATTTTAGGGGATTGAGCGATTTTTGACGGGCAATACAAGCATTTCACAGCTTCCACTTTGCAATCATTACTATAGGAACCAAAGGAAGGGGTTGGGTCTAAGGAAGTCGAGAGTTGCTTCCTTCAGGAAGCGAGGCACTAGATGTAAGCGAAACTATTAACCTACATCCATTATCCCTTTTAATACATCCCTGTTATTTTATTTTATCTAGGACACACATACAGTGCCTATGGTACTTTTTTTTTCTCATCGAGATTGGAGTTTGGAAAATATAGGCACACACATTGAAGTGTCCGAAATACATGACATTCTTTATTGCATATTTCACTGGGCTACATTGAAGATTTATAGGCTTGTGGCTGTTAGTTTGATGCTGTGGCATTTCGTGGCGGGACTATGTCACTTGTAACTCACAGCCAAGGGACTTCGGTATAGTATATAGATGAGAGAAGAACCATCGATCTTTTTCAGAGATATGGCAGGTATGAGGCCTTGTGGCTGTAGAGTACATGTAGTAAAAGAGTCTTAGAAAAAAGCTGGTATGACAAATAGTTTTATTGTATGATAGTAAGAGGCAGAATGACAAAGATGATCCGGCAAGCACAAGACCTCATCGAGCAGCAGTAAAGGGAGGGTATAAAAGGAACATTTTAGAGTTTTGTAAAGAATGATTACCAAGAACTAAATTCGCTTACAAGACTCATACTTTCACACTTCCTTGCAAATATATACACACATATATATATATATAAATGGAATTCGTTAAGCGAAAAGGCTTTGAGCTCCTGCTAGTGCTCATTCTGGGACCAGAGCAGATAAAGCAATTGCTGATCGCATATGTTTGTTCAAAAGTATAGTATCTCAATATCTCATTTATTATTTTAGTTGGTTAGGTTTATGGACAATCTTGGATCGAGATAAGAGAAGGAATAGCTAGGCGTAGAACAGAGTTGTTCTGAAAGGTGCATTGTGAATCACTTAGCAGTCGGCTCCACAGCAGCAGCGGCCCCAGTCACAGTCTCCATTCAAGCCATACTTGGGACTACGCTCATTCCAATCACAAGCGTTAAGGCAATCTTGATCGATCAAACATTGTCCTCTCCTGGACGTACACCTTCTGCAAATATCAGCATTAGCCACGGCGATGAAGCTGAGGACAATCAAGGCAAAAGAGAAGCTTTGGATTTTCATAGTGGTAAAGAGGTTTGGATGTCAGGTAGGACGCTTGGAGGTTCTGTCAAAGGCTATTGCGGCTCTTCTTGAGGGAAGTTCTTGGTGTTCTTTGTGAGGACTGGAGTCTTGAAGGAGGTTTGTTGAGTTGTAGTAAACGACACGGAAATGGCAGCCTTTTTATATTCGTGATGTGGATCATCTCTTGACAAGACTATCCCATTCTTGTACCTAGATCATGCTCTAATCTGATTAGCATGAATAGTAAAAGAGCTACTGACCTATGCAGGGACATCTTGTTTTTTTTTTTTTTTTTTTGACGTCTACGAACCTAATGCGAATAACACTCAGATGCATATTAGTAAGGGAGGGTCTAAAGTACTGATGTAAAGTACTCTTGCAAAGTACTGCAGTGAGGAGTGCAGAAGAGGCCGAGTTTGTGTAGTATGTGAATACTGTATTGATTTATAAATATAACAAGGGGTGACAGCACTGGAAAAATTCCCTCATCTTTGAGCAACTTGTCCAACAAAAACCCTTATTTGATTGGCCAGAAAAGTTAAAACAAAGTTTGCTGGAATGTGATACATTTATACTTACCATTGCTTGCAGGACAGGTCTCTTGCAGCTCTTTGATTTTGTCATCAAAAAAAACCTTATCCGTGTTTCCGGTTTCGCCTCGGTCGGCTCTTGCCTCGTTAAAGAATCTAGTGCTCTACCTCATCTTTGCGTAGCTTTTTTATTGACTCGGGTCTTTTTTGCGAATAAAATCGACATTGTATAATAATACAATAAAGTAAAATCAAGTAAAATTATATACAACAGTAGCGTACACAAATAAACGAAAAATAATATACAAAATAAAAATGCAGCATAAAAATAAGGGAGGATATCTTGAAGATACGGCAGTCCCGATTATTTCAATTTGCAAATAAAGAGGTTTCCTTCTAAACTGCCTAGAAGACACCCTATTCTCAGGGATCTCGATTTGATGAAACAAATTTTTTTATTTCCTCGCGATGGAATCTGCCCTTGTTGGGTCGTCTTCAGTGGGTCACAGTGAAATTGTTTGAAAAAGAGAAAAAATATGTTTTGGGCTTGAAATTTATCGATAAAAGAGGAGAGTCCCTTATGTTAAGAAAGGACTGTAGTTAAAATAGTGTAGAAGCCAATGTCCTATCAACGACATACTATTAAAGAAAGATGAGCCTTTATCACTACGATATTCTGTATATACAACTTATAATACTCAGTTCAACAAACTCGTCTACAGTGGATGACTCAGGAGCCAAAGCGAACTGTTTACGACAAGTAAGAAGTCATTATTGCTCGCCGAGCATATTTTACGTGACGAGTCCCTCTTTTTGCTGAGAATACTTAATTATTAATATATATCTTGATCTGATGAATAGGAAAAGAAGCATTTAGCGCTGCGCATTGATTCTGCTAAACTAAAATAAAAATAAATTAGTATAAACATTAAGAAGGCATACACGAGTCGATAGTAAGTTACACTAACAGCGCGCGTACATCTAGTCAATAATAGCAAACGTAGTCAGCACGCATGCGAGGTTACACCAGTTAACGTAATACATGGATAACAGCATGTAACACCCTTTAGTTCAATGCGAATGTGTAAATATTTCCCCGTTAATGCTCCTTGGCCGTGGTATCCTTCCTCCTACGCTGTCTAGTAAAATTTTCCGCACAGCTTCACTACCCTAGCTTCCTGTACGATGTATTGTTGGAAAAACCACCTACAAAGCCAACTGAAGGTGAACAGGACAAGATAAATTCGTATGGAAAGGAAGCTTTGGAAAAGTGGTCTCAAAACGATATGTACGAGCTACAAGGGGGAGGGTCATTCTGCTTACAGAGGCCCATGCTGTACTTGGAACCGCAGCCAGACCTTATGGTCTAGCAATCACTTTTCGAAGAATTGAAGGAAAACAACACAGTCAAGGGATCATGCAGTGTTTATGTCATGTCAAGCAAACATGGTTGTTTTTAGCCCTTTTCTAAAACACATTGACTCTGTTCGCCATATTCTAACTCGATACTATACAGTAGGGCCTCTTTGCTACATACACTTTGTCTGTTAGACCTCTTACTACAGCACTATGCAACAGTACGTTAGATCCACAACCAACAGGCTTTTTTGCATAGTCAAAAAAACAAGATGTCCCTGCATAGGTCAGTAGCTCTTTTACTATTCATGCTAATCAGATTAGAGCATGATCTAGGTACAAGAATGGGATAGTCTTGTCAAGAGATGATCCACATCACGAATATAAAAAGGCTGCCATTTCCGTGTCGTTTACTACAACTCAACAAACCTCCTTCAAGACTCCAGTCCTCACAAAGAACACCAAGAACTTCCCTCAAGAAGAGCCGCAATAGCCTTTGACAGAACCTCCAAGCGTCCTACCTGACATCCAAACCTCTTTACCACTATGAAAATCCAAAGCTTCTCTTTTGCCTTGATTGTCCTCAGCTTCATCGCCGTGGCTAATGCTGATATTTGCAGAAGGTGTACGTCCAGGAGAGGACAATGTTTGATCGATCAAGATTGCCTTAACGCTTGTGATTGGAATGAGCGTAGTCCCAAGTATGGCTTGAATGGAGACTGTGACTGGGGCCGCTGCTGCTGTGGAGCCGACTGCTAAGTGATTCACAATGCACCTTTCAGAACAACTCTGTTCTACGCCTAGCTATTCCTTCTCTTATCTCGATCCAAGATTGTCCATAAACCTAGCCAACTAAAACAATAAAAGAGATACTGAAATACTATACTTTTGAACAAACATATGCGACCAGCAATTGCTTTATCTGTTCCGATCGTAGAATAAGCACTAGCAAGAGCTCATCCTTTCACCTTACAAAACAACCTATGTAGCACGGCTCTGTGACCAGCTGTCGGCTACACTGGGGCGTACAAGCCACTGCCATCCTCTTTTAATCAAAATCTAGTATGCCTATATGATCTACATATGTGTCTATTTTCGAAGAGCAGGAAAAAAAAAGAAGATTGTTTGCGTTACCTTTGAGGAAAGGACATTGCTTGCTGCTAAATGAGTAAAAAACCGCCTTGGAGGAAAGTGATGAGGAAACCTCCCCTTTGTATTTGTATGCAATTGTTACAATGATAAGATTATTTCGATAGCCGCGTCCGCAAGTTGTTAGGCTCTTTTGTGGCCGTCTATAGTGGCATAAATTAGAGTAGATCTGACTAATATTCAATTGCTGATGATATGTGTTTTACTTGATATGCTAATGAGCCCCCTCTTTGCCATCGGTGAAGACTCTTGATTGCAGATCCCCCTCTTTCAAGTAGAAAAGACGCATTGCCACATGACGTTCTTCTCTTACAACGAACAAAGCAAGCAAATGACTGGCACCGGGCGGCTTGGACCGATACAGTGTGCTCAATACACCATATATATCCATAAGCATTGAATTAAAGAGTATCGAAGCTTAGCATTGACTGGTTGGTTAATTGGATATCACAGGGTAGCCCAATAGCAAAAATGGGAGCCAAGAAAAAGATGTAAAGAGAGGCATCTGATAGGAGAGGATATTTGGTAGAGGCATGTGGCGGAATAAAAAATGCGATGAGTGAAAAGCACTGACATCTGCCTGTTTAAAAACATCATTCTGTATATAGATATATTCTGGTTGAACTGTATATAATATCAGATGCGGGAAACAGCTAATGCCATGAGATACTATCAAAAGCGCTAGGGGGTGGTTCAAGAGCTGCGATTCGTAAGCGTTAAAAACCTACCATCTCCGATAAATTCCCCCATCTCTCACTTGAAGTAGCTTTCGCCGAAATGTATTTATAATATACAGTTGGATAACCAGTAAAGGGAATTGCCCACTGATTCGATACTATTGACATGACGTGATGTGATGCGATAAAAAGAAAGAAAAAAATAAAAAAAAAAAGATTGAGCTAAACCCAGGGGACATTGACAGCTAATTCAAGTGAGACTTTGAAAGAGCAATCTCACGGTGGTATGCGTGAGCTACAAGGCGGAGGATCATTGCTTACAGGAATTCATGCCGTTCTACATATAGGTTGGGCCCACAACGTGATTGTATGACCTAGCAACCGCTTTTGAAAGAAACTGTAGGGAAACACGGATAAGGTTTTTTTTGATGACAAAATCAAAGAGCTGCAAGAGACCTGTCCTGCAAGCAATGGTAAGTATAAATGTATCACATTCCAGCAAACTTTGTTTTAACTTTTCTGGCCAATCAAATAAGGGTTTTTGTTGGACAAGTTGCTCAAAGATGAGGGAATTTTTCCAGTGCTGTCACCCCTTGTTATATTTATAAATCAATACAGTATTCACATACTACACAAACTCGGCCTCTTCTGCACTCCTCACTGCAGTACTTTGCAAGAGTACTTTACATCAGTACTTTAGACCCTCCCTTACTAATATGCATCTGAGTGTTATTCGCATTAGGTTCGTAGACGTCAAAAAAAAAAAAAAAAAAAACAAGATGTCCCTGCATAGGTCAGTAGCTCTTTTACTATTCATGCTAATCAGATTAGAGCATGATCTAGGTACAAGAATGGGATAGTCTTGTCAAGAGATGATCCACATCACGAATATAAAAAGGCTGCCATTTCCGTGTCGTTTACTACAACTCAACAAACCTCCTTCAAGACTCCAGTCCTCACAAAGAACACCAAGAACTTCCCTCAAGAAGAGCCGCAATAGCCTTTGACAGAACCTCCAAGCGTCCTACCTGACATCCAAACCTCTTTACCACTATGAAAATCCAAAGCTTCTCTTTTGCCTTGATTGTCCTCAGCTTCATCGCCGTGGCTAATGCTGATATTTGCAGAAGGTGTACGTCCAGGAGAGGACAATGTTTGATCGATCAAGATTGCCTTAACGCTTGTGATTGGAATGAGCGTAGTCCCAAGTATGGCTTGAATGGAGACTGTGACTGGGGCCGCTGCTGCTGTGGAGCCGACTGCTAAGTGATTCACAATGCACCTTTCAGAACAACTCTGTTCTACGCCTAGCTATTCCTTCTCTTATCTCGATCCAAGATTGTCCATAAACCTAACCAACTAAAATAATAAATGAGATATTGAGATACTATACTTTTGAACAAACATATGCGATCAGCAATTGCTTTATCTGCTCTGGTCCCAGAATGAGCACTAGCAGGAGCTCAAAGCCTTTTCACTTTACAGGTGCAATTTATATAGAATAATGTAGCGCCCAGCTGTCAACTACGCTGGCGCTTACAAACCACTACTACCCTGTTATATCATAATTCAGTGTGCCCATACACTCTATATGTACGCCTGTTTGTGAGGGAAGATAGATGGATTTTTATCAGTATGAGAAGATCTTTCTTGGCAGTAGACAGGTAAAAACCGAAGTTGAAGGTATACCGCATTATGACCAGATTGCTTTGATAGTCCTTTGTAGTTCCTTAAGCCCTTTTGTGCCTGGCCTGACGTTGTGGATGGTACATTGGTTTTTCAATTTCAATGGCAAATGCCTGGCCAAAATCTAATTGCTGGTTGTGTATGTTCTACCTGGTTTGCCAATGGGCATCCCCAAGCTACTTTCCTTGCCGTCAGCGAAAGCTGCTTAGTCGCGGGCTCACCGGATCTGACAAGCATCCCAACGACATAAGAGGTTATATAACTCCAGGCTATCGTCTTACTTTCAGCACCTTGATTATTCAGCCTGGGCTTGTTCAATCCAAGGCGCCTATTTCGCGACCACTTATAGTAGCTCTTCCACCGCAGGATCCGACCCCACTGATTACTGCTCCATCAGGGGCATCATCTTCTTCCAACCCTTCATTGTTCAGTTTACCTGGCCTTTAGTAATACTGTACACACTTCAAACCTTCCATATTGCTTAGTGTTCTTGATGTTCGTAGCAGAGATGTGCATCCCTTCCGCCAATCTCATAAATCTTTGGATCTGCCGCAGTCTCTAACTCTCTCGATATTAAGCTTTCAGGTAAAAGGCACATGTACACTCGGTACCTTTAGAAACCTTATAGATCCGCCTCACATTTGGCAGTGGAGTATTTGCATATCTATATACTAAAGTCGAAATGGTTTCTCTTACTCTAAGTTCTCGGGACAGATGTGATAGAAATCTCGAGTCCCTAGACACCTCTCTTGATGGCTCTCTGTTCCAAAAGAGGGAGCTTGGTTTGGCCAATATCTTTCGATAGAGGCCCCCGTTCTAGGTTGGCAACTAGCGGAAAAATAAATGTATGGGGAGCGAAGGCAACAGTAAAGTTGAAAACTGAGTTATGACAAGAAAAATGCCACAGGAATGGGACATAGAAATGAAGATACAATCAATCTGAAAATCATTACACAATTTAGATTGCAGCTTTATTTTCCTTGTTCCCATTGTAAACGATTAGCTAGAATGATGTTAAAGATGAAGAACATGATTGAGGAAGCCGGCTTGCGCTATCGATCTCTTCATAGAAAACTTGCAACGTTCGGCATACCATTGTAGATCAATACTTTCTTAATGCCGGTATTGAGACTTTTTTTTCTACAAAGACGGCTGGTTTAGTGTTTGTGGCTCTTAGGACCTCGAGATGAACCTGTGCCGTGGCCAGAGACCTTGGAGGCATCAAAGGTGTCTCGAACCTGTTTTAGCAATGGAAGTCACGTTCTTCTTGTAGTATTTTAGCCTGTGTGCTAATGAACTAGCATAGTAGTGGTCGTCAAAGGGGTAGAACCCATCCTGGAGCGTACAAGAATCTTCGGCCAACAGCTTGTTGGCGGGCTATCCACATAAACTTGAGGGTTGTCTCTATATCGTCGGCGTCATATTCAAATACACTTACTGTATTAATCCAACCATTTTAAAAATTGAATCTCCCACACTTTGCAGGCAGTTCCAATTTGCTATATTTAAGGGAGGGTGAGATTGCTGTAGCGTTGGAGAGTTGGGGCGACCGTCCGATAAGTGGGCCCAGTGTGGCCCACGGCTGCGGACTTTTACGTCAAAAGCCCAATAATCTCGTTGGTATGACGAGGATGCTCCAGGAAAGCAGGGCCCTCATTCAGCATTTTAACTTCTCCTCTGTCACCTCGGTCAACAGCACCTCGTCTAAAATCCATGATACTCGACGACACCTCTTTATATATCGCGCAATGCGTTATCCACGATGGCGGCTTCTCAGTGCCTATTCGCAATGCCTTACTGTCTTGGAATTTGGAGGGCCAAAACCAAAGAACTGAATAAACACACCGTCTTGACTATCCTCTTGAGCCACCCTTCACCGACTTAAACGCCGTATTATAGGCCTCATACAGCTACATTTGGTGTGATATTGTTGCGATTAGCAGTCATTTACATGGGTTTTTACTATAGCTAAGATTTTTACCCTTTTTATTTAACGAAGATCCCTGGATCATAATAAACAGATCTTCCTTTCGTTCTCGTTACTTATTATGATCCTGGCATATTTCAGATATAAAGGACAAAGGCCACTAAATAATCAGATAGTGGCGCTAGTCGAAAACCAGGTTGCTCTGCAAGCCTTCAGCGCTTGGCAGGTGCTTCCTCCTTTGTGCTAGACCGTGTCTTCTTTATGGTAATCAAGTGTAATAGGTAGTGAAGACAAAAGGTGATTTTATTATAAATATTAAAACAAGCCTTTTATAGGCTTAAGGCTATATACTGTTACATCAAGGGCAGTCATTTGTTCAGTTACTTTCTCAACCTTCCCCATTTTATTAATGGACCCTTCCTTTATTTTATTATTATTATTATTATTTTTTTAAGAGAGACAGCACAATGGCTTTTACAACCTGCTCGAAGCGCCAATCTGCAACGTTGTCTATCTTCTACTTATTGTCTCTTAGATTGAGAGAAGACAAATATTTAGAATTGGTCTCAATTCAATAAAGTAAAGTGAATGCTCTTTATGCTGTACCGTCCTTAGGAATACTTCTTTTATGACCTCGTTCTACCAATGGGTTTTGGAGGCAGTGACATGTAATATATTGTTTTTCGCTTGGAGATCGCCTTTATGTCTGGCAAGAGTAAATAAATCATTTGACCAGGTTTGAACCACGTTGCAAAAGCTGTGGATCTGATATGCCCATTATACGCATACTTCTAAATTATTACAACCAATTTTGATAATCGTCTTTCCTTTTACCCTCACTCTTAGCTGATATAGTAACGTCTTTGCATTAAAAGCAAATAGCATTCAAGTTATTGGTGAAGCTGACAAGATCAGGAGCAACCATGCTCTACATTCTCATGACAGTTCATTGAGGTTTTTGATAAAAAAAATAAAAAAGCGTTGTTAGAGCAGGGTCTATTGTGAGCCTGTAGTAATACGCGTTGTCAAAATAAAACACTTGCTTCCTTCTCCTTAGGCCCTCTGTTTTATCCGTTTCCCTTTCGTCATCCATAGTCAATTGACTTCTTTGGAACCTTTCTTTTCTTTAATCTACTCGGTTTTTTAACTCTATTTTCTTTCTTCATAAGCTGTTCCTCAGGGCTATGATTGGGTAAATAAGTTCAACTCACAAATATCGGTACATTTGGGGTTTCAAAATTGAGCATTTGGCCAAATAAATAGGCGCCTATTTGAAAATACATCAGCCCTCGAGCTGGTGTATTTGGGTGTCCCATTTTGGCAAATAAATTTTTTCAAATAAACCGCAAAATGTCCAATTTTGAAACCCCTATTAAGAGCTAAAGGTACACATTGCTGCATTCACACGGATAATGTTCTTAGATAGGTCGTGTTTAATTGCTTCTAAGATGGGTATACTCGGATTAAGTTCTCCTTGCTCACTGAGACTCAAAGTGTCGATAGTTATTTGCTTCTCGGGATCGGATGGGGTGGATACCCTTCAAAAAGCAAGATCATGTAGATCAACATTCTTGAAAGAACTGGGATTCACAGCCTTAATGGCGTCCTTGAGGCCATTAACATTGTCCTCAGGAGAGAACATGTATTTAAAAGTATTTATTAAGACCTCTCCATCACAAGGCGAAGCATCTTAGTTAATGTGCCAACCATGGTGGACGGCTGCTTGGTTGAAAATTTTATTTGCTGAGCTAACTGGTTGCCAATTCATTTGAGAGTCCGGAGGTTATATGAAAAACATGCAAATGAAGAAACCTATACTCTTCCTTCGCCTCGTTAGTTATTACTGATGAATATCTCACCAATTTCTTAGCTACAGTTAATTCGAGCCACAGCAATGTTCAAAAGTGGACGAGATGGATGATACTCTTTATTATGATCTTTAATTAAATAAAATAACCTCCCTCCCCCTTCGCCATAAATAAGAGGATCGAGGAATAGTTTACCAACCAAGAACGATATAGAAAACCACTCCTTTTTTCTTTTTCTTCACAGCCAATGTTCAATCGTAACCGTCTAATCCACTTCGATTAGATAAGATTTTATTGTATTTTACAGAGCCCAACCAAGCCCAATTATGAAGGAACACTTTACAAAAATCTTTAAAGATTGGGTATGAGGAGAACCTTGTTTTGAGCATGGATTTTTTTTTTTTTTTTTTTTTTTTTGAATGTCATTACGAAAGACCATAGAAGGAGTTATCGACAAGCCTTCCTAGTTGAATCTACGACGCTTAGCACCCAAAACCTTTGTCTTTTCTTTTGCAGAGTTTCTCTTCCGCCTCTTTTCCATCGCCCGCGCCAAAGCCTTTGGATTATCTTTAAGATGCTGGAATTTGTCGATGAGCTCCAGCTTCTTTTGATCTGACTTCTTCAAGAAGAACGGGTTCTTGCCCTTTGCGATCAATTCCTTTTCTTTACGCTTATGCTCTCGTTTAATCTCCTGCCTACGTTTCTCAGAAGCCTCTGTTGCCTGTCGATCCAACATGCGACTCAACTGCCGTTGTAATTTCTCTTTTGTTTCAGGATCACGCGCCTTCTTGATCGACTCCTTTAGTTTCTTCATTTCGTCCGCTTGATAGTCTTTGAGGAATGAGTACGATTTTTCGAACAGATCTGTGTCCAATTTCCCGCTCAGACTGTCAAATCGAGGATCACGACGTTTCTATTTTTTTTTTTTTTTTTTTTTTTTTTTTTTTGGAAGCACCATTTCCTATAAGTTTTTTTTTTTTTTTTTTTTTTTTTTCAAGCACTTATGTAATCCACACGATACTTAAAGGATTTGTGTACTAAAAGGCATACCACAGTTGGAACTTCTACAACCTGACGGAAGCGTCCTACAGGCTTTTTTGATCCAATTTCCATAGGTCTTTTTTTTTTTTTTTTTTTTTTTTTATAAAATTAATAGTAGAAGCAGAGCATTGGTCAGATCCTCGTCACATTGAAAATGAGCTGGAGTTGCTTTATGATCCATCTAATCCATCCCTTACCTATTTTTATCCGTTCTCTTCTCAATAATCCTGCGTTGTTTCTTATCCATTTTTTTCTGAGGTGTCTCTTCATCATCATCGCCGTCATCATCGTCATCATCGTCATCATCATCACTATCATCGTCATCATATGTTTGAGGCTTCCGCTGAGATCCTTTGTTTGTTGTAGATGTAGATGTATGTGTGCTCTTTTTCTTTTCAGTTCCACGAAGGGTTTGGTGAAATGCTTTCATCCCAACTTTTTGTTGAATCTCTGCTAGTTTATCAAAGGGTATTTGAGATAGATCTATCATGGTTTGGATAATAGGGCAATTGAAAAAAAAAAAAAAAAAAAAAAGAAGGATGGTTATGAATGAAGAGTCAAATTATCCCTTGAATATATCTCTTCTTTGATGCGCGATGTAATCAAATAAGTTGCAATAAACGCTTTTTTTTTTTTTTTTTTTTTTTTTACTTACTGTTTTGGAGTTCTCTCAGTTCTCTGTCATTACTGTCTGAATCACTATCTGAATCGTCTGAAGCATCAGAACCCTCTTCGCTATCGTCAGAATCTTCTTCTTCCTCTTCCTCGTCTTCTTCCTGATCATCCTCCTGGTCATCCTCCTGGTCATCTTCCTCTTGACTGTCCTCTTGACTCGCTTCACCATCATCATAATCCTCTTCATTAAATATTTCCTGATCACTTTTATCACTGTCCTCTTGATCCAGATCACTATCGTTCTGATCAAAGGTTTGCATACGTCTCTAGATATATATATATACATGTGTTTGTTATGTTATTTAAAAGAATTCGGAAATGATTGTTAATCAGTATAAGTTTCGTCCACAACATACCAATGCTCTTTCTTCTGGGTCTTCTGCCTGTGCCTTCTTGTGTCTAAGCGCCATTCTTGTTCAAGTATGTAATGCCAACTGGTGTTTTGAAATGAACTTTTTTTTTTTTTATTTTTTTTTTAGCCTTTACAAAAGC
This sequence comes from Lobosporangium transversale, assembly GCF_002105155.1. Classification (NCBI taxonomy): domain Eukaryota; kingdom Fungi; phylum Mortierellomycota; class Mortierellomycetes; order Mortierellales; family Mortierellaceae; genus Lobosporangium; species Lobosporangium transversale. The sequence goes on along the minus strand of NW_019028981.1, from coordinate 1,604,549 downwards.
CACGTTGCACACGATTCAAAACATTTCGAATTCCAACTGTCACAAAATTCTTGCTTTAACAGTTTTGCTCTTTGCTTGTCCATGGAGCACATGTTCTCATGGCCGACTTTGACGATGAATTGAACGGATACCTGCAGGCACGGACAGCCTCAGAACAGAAAGAAAAACAAGACATTGCTGCTGCCAATGCCGCTGCAGATGCGCTTTTTGGAGCTTTTACATCTAATTCTACATCTACTACCGCGACTACTACTACTTCTACTGTTATTGGCGATGGTTCGTCCTCTCCTTTCACTTTTCCACACCCAGATGGGTTCCAAGCAACAAAGGACCAACCTGCATTTGCATTCCATGCAGCAACTCAATTATGGCATGACGCCTACACAGGCACCTACTCATATTACGATGCAGCAACAGAAACCTATATCCCCGTGGAAGCACCAAATTTAAATAGCTTGAATTCATCGCAACAGCAACAGCAACAGCAACAGCAACAGAAACAAGGACAACAGCATTACTACTATCATCAACATCATCAACAGGCATATGGTCCTCCTAATAGTAGTAATATGAATGGTGGTATGTATCACATAGATCCTCATACAGGCTATGCGATCGAACTAAACCAATATGCGTCAGCATCGGCAGCTACAGCGCAGCCCCCAGAGAGCGATGCCACATTAAGATTGTGTGTATTGTCCTCCAATATACTTAAAGTCGGGGGAGTGATCATAATGGATGCTTCAGGTTTATCCTTTGGGCGGGATCGACCCTTGAGTGGACAGGGTAATCGAGTCAGGATGGTTGAGATGGAGATCAGTCGATTCCATGCGAGCATTTATTTGGATCGACAACAGGTTCATCCACATCAGCAAAGTGATGGACAAGGACAACTGGAACAACGACAACACCATCGTCAGCAGTATCAGCATCAGCAACAGTCTCAGAAGAAACAATATGATGAAGTTGAGAACGAGCAATATACCCCACAAACACAAGGAAGCATGAAGCACAAATCTCTGCCTCCCGCAGCTGATACGCCCAATAAGCCATCTCAATCAGACATGTCGACGGAGGTAGCGACGCAAAAAAATGAAGACGGAGCTGTGAATGACAACAGCAGCTCGGCATTTTTATCAGAAACAGAAGCAATCCTGAAGGTAGAAGCCTCGACATCTGGAACCAACGAGGGAAGCCATTCTAATGCAGAAGTACGATCGGGAGAGCAGCGACAGCAGGATAATGATGATGGTGAAAATAATGATGATGGAAGAGAAGACGGAGAGCTCCCCGAATCTCCAAGCGCTGGCGCACGAGACACGGGACTTGAGAACTATCGAGGAGAAAATAAAGGAAGAGAAATGGAGGGTGAGCTGGAGGAAGGTGAAGAATATGATGAGCCAGCGCAGATGGTGCAGAGTCAAGGTTTGGAACAGCAATATAAAGACTATCAACAACAGTTGGAAAAGTACCAGCAGTACTACGAAACTATGTTGACAGCGACGACTGCGGCGATGGCTTCACTTGATTATATTGACACGTTCCAAATAACGGATTGCGGATCAACCCACGGTACTTTTTTGAATGGGGAACGGTTGTCAGTACCCAAAGCAGCTAGTCAGCCCTTTGCATTAAAGCATATGGATCAACTTCGGATGGGCTCGACAGTGTTTGAAGTCCATCTCCATGAGGATGGACGAATATGCGAGACTTGTCAGATCACAGATGGGAATGAGATTGAAGTCATGAGTGATAAAGGTCATTGGGAGGGTTCGACAATCCCTGCAGAGAAGAACTCGCCATCGCTTGTGGGAGATCTTCGATTGACACGAGAGCAGGAAAGAATTGAGGAGATGAATCGTTTAAAGAAAAAATGGGCAGGACCCGACAGAAAGACGTATTTTAATTCTAAACGTGGAGGGGAAGTCAGTGGCGATGGAGATGAAGGGAGTCAAGGGGCGTCACAATACGTTGATAGAGCTGCAAAACGTCGATTATACAATCCTGATCGATCATCACCTATTCCTTCTGTCATTCCTGTATATGCTTCACAACAACAACAGCAACACCAAGAGATGGCGGCACAGACTAGTGGATTCCATGTACCGGTAGCCCATACCAACAAAGGGCATGCCATGCTTAGCAAGATGGGTTGGAAAGCAGGAACTGGATTGGGTGTTGCTGGTCAGGGTGTGGTTGAGCCTATACAATTGATGGTGACAGATCGAAAGGCGGGGCTGGGATCTAAAGCCTTGCAAACCCAGGGCGATGCTGCCTCACGGACGCCGGAGACCCCTGGTGAGCAGGCACGGAGGAAGGCACGAGAACGATATGCGCAATTAAAATGACAAACAAGAATAATGAAGTAAAAAAAAAAAAAAGTGAGTTTTGAGCGTGCCTTAATTCCCTACTCTATCTGTTCGCGATCATCAGCGGTGAGAGCAATGAAAAGAACAGCTGCATCCTATGCATGCGCCCGCGCAGAGGTGCCGCACTATATTTTTTTAAAAAAATTGAGCAATTTCCCTTTGCCCACAATCATTTAAAAAGATGAAACAGCTACGGTTGAAAAGCAGGAAATGAACTTTATTTCTAGACGCGTTTGAGAACTAGGCGTCAATTGAAGGGACTGCCGTTTTGACAGTATGATATTTTATGAATTTGGTCAATTATGATATGTATTTCTACAATCTTCAGTTATTATTCGCAATTCGTGGATATTTCGACAAATCTGTACGCAATTATACACCCATTTGGAACATCTCATCGTCTTCGTCAAAGGCTTTGGCGTCATTGGCGTTGTCGTCGACCTTGGTTACATCATCAGATCCAGCACCATTTTGACCATTTTCTCCATTTTCTGAATCGTGGCTGTTTCCATTCGCGTTTTTGTTGAAGTTGCGTTGTGGACGAGGGGGATTACCACATCGATCCTTACCATAGTTAATTTTGATATTGTCATATGCAGAGTTACGACGAATGCCTTCAACGGCCTGGACTGCTGACAAAATGGTTGTAAAGTTGACAAATCCACAATTCTTCTCTTTCAGAATGTTGACCAGCTCAATTTCTCCAAATTCAGAAAAGTCTTGTCGAAGTTTCTCCTCAGTGAATGAATCATCAAGCTGACCAAGGTACACATTGCGAGTTGCACCTCTTTGTACGGCTTCAATAACTTGGTGTGGCAAGGCATGGGCATTTTGGCCCCAGCCAACCTTGAGAGGTCGGGATCGAACGGTAATTCCGAGTGACGCCACATTAAAAAAGTTGGTGGCTGCTTGGGGATCCACAAAAGTCACAAAGGCAATGTGCTTCTGAGGAAGGTATCGGATGCTACTCAAGATTCCACCACGGATTGCATTGCAAAGATCTTCAGTGGTTGTCTCTTCGCTGATGCCACCCAGGTATACAGTTCTGTTACCCTCAGCTGTCAAGGCACCCATTTGCAGACCAGAGGTACCCATGCGACCACCGCTTGAAAAACGATCAAAGCTTGGATTGAATCCCATAGACATTGAGGACCCAAACTGTGAATAGTTAGACCCTCCAAAGCCAAAAGACCCGGACATTCCGCCAGGCATTCCTGCTACAGCGTTCTTGGCACATCTGTCCTTTCCATAGTTGATTCGGCGTCCAGAATAACGAGCATCGTGTGGCAAAGCCGCCACAGCCTTCATTGCGTTGCTAATGCTCGTGAAGTGTACAAAAGCAATGTTCTTTTCTCTCAAAATTTTGATAGTATCGATGGGTCCATATTGCGAGAAATCGGCACGCAATCCTTGCTCGGTAATGGAATCATCAACATTACCGAGGAACACATTTCTAGTTGCGCCTTGCTGGATAGCCTGAAGCACAGGACCTGGAATTTGCGAAGGCTTACCCCAGCCAACTCGGAGTTCGCGTCCTGCGAGGGTCATCTTACGAGTGTTGGCCTCGAGGTGGAAGGCAGAGGCTGCAGCTGCATCAACAAATGAAATAAAGGCGCAATTCTTCTCTGGCAACAGACGCGCGCTTTCCACAAGACCAGTGCGAACAAAGCTTAGGACCTCGTCGATTTGTGTCTCTGGTGCGATATTGCCAATGTAGACAGTACGACCGTTTGCTGAGCCCGCCGCAGCACCGGTTGGGAATGGAACTTGGAAAGGTATGTTGGCATAGGGTGTTCCGAAAGCGGAAGTCTGGTATGGCGGATATGATCCTGTCAAAGACATGGAAGGGTCAGCACTATATTGAGCACCGTATTGACCACTGCCTGACATTTGGCCATACATTGCCATGGCATTAGCACCATAGCTAGCCCCATAAATATCAGCAGTTGAGCCACCCATACCGGAGTAACTGTTGCTACTGCTAGTGCTGTAGCCTTGTGCGACGCGTGGCTTCTTGAAAGCATCTTGGCTCTGAGCATAATCGTTGCTTCGCTTCATGGTTGTAATAGATATTGGATTGTGAAAAATATGAGAAAAAAAAAGAAAAAAAAATGGCAGTAGTCTTTACAACGGTGAGGAATGCCCCTGGAGACAAAGAAATAAAATGGGGCCTCTTGATTGTAACTGTCAGTCAAAAAGGACTGATGACACGAAGGAACGAACAGGAAAGAAACTAAGGAACCCGGAGAGCAAGGCAGGACAGACGAGTAGGCAAGCCGAAATCAAAAGTCAAATCAAAAAAAGCAATAAAAAAAAAAAAAGGAAATACACAAAAAAAGATTGGTCATATTTGTAAATAAAAGAGGCTCAACACACAAGGACAAAAAAGCAAAACGAATGAATCTGAACATGCGAAAGAAAGACTCTAAACAAGTGTAAAGATTCGGTCCATATAATGCAAGGAGAAAGACGACAAAGAAACCCAATAAAATAGATGGGAACATCATCCTTGATTATTTAACCACCATTGAATGCATTCTTATGGAGGAAAAAGAAAGAAAGGACCTGAGTAGGGCAACATTATAACACTCATAGGAAAGTCGCCGAACAGAAGAAAAAAATATAAAATATAAAATATAAAATATAAAAATAAAAATAAAAAATAAAGTGAAAAACAAGAACATACACTGATAAAGAGAAAGGAAACGTTAAAGTAAGGCAGCAGAATAGGAAGATGTATCTGCGGCAGATCCAGAGAGTAATGATAGATGGTGGTAAAGAAAATAAAATAAAACAAAATAAAATAAAATAAAAAAAAGAAAAACAAAAGAAAAAAAAGAAGAGAAAAAGAAGAAGAAGGAAGGAAAGAAAGAAAGAAATAAAAGAAAAGAAGATTGAGAAAAAGGGTTTGACGAAGGAGATTCAGTTGATCTGCAGCGCTGAGAGCAACGGATAAGGAGAAGGATGGGGATGATGGAAGATGATCAAGACGATGAGTGGTGCAGGTCAGGTTCATTTAGGAAGACCTTTCGTGGCTTTGTACATAATTAAGGGCCCTATAAGTTCTTCCAGTGATATATGACCAAGTCGGTCATTTAGGCTTCAATGGCATCAGCATTCGCCTCTGACGACTATTCTCATTCTTTCTTACTTTAAAACACTGAGCAATGTCATGCGAATCTTGTACAGGCTGCTTCGAGACGACACCTTGCAGTACACCCACCTCTACTATCAAAGGAAGTATCACCAAAGAATACCTAAAGTTCGTCAAGGCAGCCACTGCTTGCGAGAAAACAGTTGATAAGAGAAAGCCTTTAGCTCGAGGAGATCATGAGGATCATGCCTTCAATACCATGATCAGTATCCTTGCTAACCGTCAATTCACAGCCCAAACATATCTTACGATGTCACTCGAACATCTTGGATCGGATAAGTTTTTACGACTGGCACGGTCACTAGCACATCATGGATTCTGGGGTAGATTGATCACCTGGGCGTTTCTGTTTGTAAAGGAGGACAGCCTGCTTCTGCAGTCATTGCTAGATAAACATGACCAAGAGCTGTTGCAACATGTGAACGATGAAGCCGAAATATTCGAGCTTTTCAACCCTGCGGTGAGTGACGTTCGACGTGTCGTGTGGAGTTCTGGCCCCATTCCTGGCTATTAAAATAGATCTGTTATTCTTAATAAATGTAAAACAAAAAGAGTACAAGAACTCTTAATTCCTTGCATTCTACTTTTTTGCTTTATTATTATTATTATTTGTAGAGGGCAAACTATGCTCCCTAAACACAAAGGATAATCGGGGTGGACGCCTTTTGAGACTCTTGTTCTTCAAGGTTGAGGAAAAGCTCCCTCTGCTTTGATTTCCTCTTTCTCTCAGATACTATTTCTGAGCAAGAACTCATAGTCATATCATTTCGACTAGTCAAGCCAGATTTATGTGATAGTGAATCCAAGAGGACACAGTGCGTTGACTTAAACCCACATGGGATTTTTTTAAATAAAAAAAATCCTGTTGCATTATATGTATATATATCTATACATGTGTATAATTGAGAAATCTGCACTTTAAAAGTATGAGAACATTAGACCGAAGGCGAGGACTCAATTGGGTTGTAGCTCACGATGCAGTTCGATACTGGTTCTGTACACACATGTAATATGAAACATCGAAGGTCAAAAGTCTTATCCAGAATGTAACACGTTCAGGAACGAAAACCCAACACCAAGCATCGGGAGTTAACATTGAGCAGGACTTTTTTTACTATCACCAAGCAGATTATCGACTCTGATAGTTTTGATGCAAAGCCAACAGACTTAAAGGCATGGTATCATCGGCGTCAAGAAGTATAATCATTAACTCTGCACAGTCGGGCCATAATTCGAACATAAACATACATGTCTAAAGAGCCGCACCATCGTATGTCAGTAATACTTACTCGAATGGGAAGAGAGCACATCCAAAAAAAAAAAAAAAAAAAAAAAAAAAAAAAAGTAAATTAAGAGGACACGTTCATCGGTATACGGTAATGGTCATGACTGACGAGCACAAGTTAAAGATTTACGGTTTTGTGTAGGTCTGGCTTGATTGACTCGAAGATGTCGTCGATCAAATGAAGAAGCCAGGATAGTCCAGCTTCGCAGAGTAGTTGAATGCGCAACTCTCATTGTATATCCTTACGCAACAATAGCGTTAAAATCTCGCTCCATGGAAGCGATTATGAGCATCAGTCCTCTTGTCGCCACGTTGACCTAACGCTGTCCCTTCCGGCCGGCACCATCATCGGTGCCAATGACACCAACCCCACAAGGCCAGATAACCCAGCATTTCCCGACACTCTAGTCGATATATCTTAAGCCTTAGGTTTATATATAAATAACAATATAGCGGTATTTGGGATTGATGATCGCTACGAGCCTTTCAGCTCCCGCATAGCGGCTTCCTTGGGTTTTCCTCGTTATAAGGCCGACAGGAAATAGATTCACAAGCATAAGACCATTTCCAATAATGATGGATGACCCTCATCGATTGCCAATACCAAGCTAATCCTTTTAAAGGTCTGTTGTAAAGACTCATCTGTTGTCCGGATCGAGTCACGTTTCTTTTTTTCTTTTTTTTTTTTTTTTCTTCAATGCGCACATGTGTTTCTCTCTTCGTCATCTTGCTCCTCGCTTCCTCCAACAAACTTAACACACCCACTCTTACCCACCTTTACTGCATTTATACAACTCACAATTATACACATTCGTTATCAAAAATAAAATCGGCGCCATGTCCAACTCTCGTCAGACCTCAACGCAAGAGCCGCCATCCGGCAAACTTTTCCAGTTCAAGCTAGTTTTGCTGGGTGTGTATTGTCCTTAATGAGCTGATGCATTTCTGCTAATCATATTTTTAATTGCTGATGTCTAAGTGTACACAGTCAACCGCCTCACTAGGTAAAACTCACTAACACAAAAATTACATTCTTCTGATTCCTCTGATTCCTCTGGGGTTTTTTTTTTTTTTTTTTTTTTTTGGTAATTTCAGGCGAGTCTGCTGTTGGAAAATCAAGGTAATCTAGAGATATACGTTCACGTTATTATCAATACTACTCAAAAATATCATTATTCTGATTCAAAACTTTTTTTTCTTTTTTCTTTTTTCTTTTTTCCCCCTCCTGTGAATGGATGAACTCTTCATAGTCTTGTCCTCCGCTTTGTTAAGGATCAATTTGATGATTATAGAGAGAGCACCATTGGAGGTAATATTACATCAATGGCGAAGACATGTATCACAGGATCGTACAAAGTCGAAAATAATGCAGCCGCGGATATGATTAGAACAACTACTCTTGAGAAGTCAACATATTGACTGTTGCAATCACTTTCTTAAAAAAAATAGCTGCCTTCTTGACACAGACTATTTGCCTGGATGATGCCACAACAGTCAAATTTGAGATCTGGTACGACTGAAAACATCAATATCTAATGCCTCTTTATGAGCGATAATGCTAATTATTAAAATTCTCCTCTCTACATATTTATCGTAAAAAAAGGGATACCGCTGGACAGGAGCGCTATAAGGCACGTGTACCTTCGTGATTTTTGAAAAATACATATTCACTTCAGCATCAGTCAGGGATGGACTTTTACTAAGCGGCTCTACTTTTAACGTCTTTGTGCTTATAGAGTTTGGCACCTATGTACTACCGCAATGCAAACTGTGCAGTCGTTGTCTACGATATCACTCAAAGCGTAAGGACCGTATTTGATATAGGGACATCAGGGACATGTATGTTTTTTTTTTTTTTTTTTTTTTTTTTTTTTTTTTTTTCGCGAAAACTAATATTAAGTCACCAATGTAATGAAATAGTCGTCATTGGACAAAGCCAAGTCATGGGTCAAAGAGCTTCAACGTCAGGCAGACCCCAACATTGTGATTGCATTGGCAGGAAACAAAAGTGATTTGAGCGCAAGACGCGTTATTGAGACAGAGGTAATAGACTGATGACACAGTGTGGCGAAGAACAGCTTCAATCATCACAGTATATTTTCTTGATACTGAAGATCAATCGTACCTGCTGCTTTATTTTTCTTCATGTAGGAGGCCCAAGCATATGCTGATGAGGCTGGTCTCTTGTTCTTCGAAACTTCTGCTAAAACAGCGACTAATGTGAATGAGTTATTCACAAGCATAGGTAAGGAAAATCAATAGAAATAAAAATAAAAAATATTTATAGAGTGTCAGGTATTGTCTATTTACCTTTTAACTTCGAACTTTAAAAATATAGCCAAGAAGATGCCTTTGGATATGCTTGCTAATCCACGCCCTCGTGGAGCAGGACTCAATCCAAGAGGAGTTGATCTTAACCGTGACAACAGAGAATCAGGATGTGCATGCTAAGCATCAATATTATTTACTATTTTCTTTCGCCTTGGCCGCGCCACTAAACTGCCTTTTGACTTGCCGCATTCAAATCTCTCTACACAAACCTTTTTTTCCTCTGGCTCGGATGCTGTCTTTTTCATCCACCCTCTAATATCTCGATATCGGTTGTGCTTTCTATCTTCACAATAAACATCTGATCCTATTTGACAATGCCTGCATATTAAAATATGAAGAATACATGTCAAATGCTTAAAAAAAATTTATTTGTTGCTTACTGTTGTGGTGCTCGATTTACCAAACGAGGATCAGTCCCTGTCCAAAAAGCGCGTGGATCATGAAGTCAGCACATGCAAAACAAAGTGTCGGAAGTCAAAATCCCCAAGCTTGATTAATATTGAGGCTTTGTCTCCAAGGGGGTCCATTAATCTGTGGATAATTTTACTCAGGGGTTTTGCGTAAATGTAAAACCATACATTTAATTATGCACTTTCAGAACCCATTCAACCCAAACGAAACCACTTTTTTCTTTTTTTCACTGGTTTCCTAATCTCAACTCCAATTCCATTGTTCTTCCCATTCAATTCAAGTTCTACAAACATTGAACCAAAATCGCTCTCATTCTTCTCTCCTGTCGGTCCAAGCGCCAAAAGTCGTACAAAAAACAAGTTTACTCTCAGCCTGGACCAAACTTTCGTGGGCCATATTTTGCCACCAAAAATAAAAAAAAAAAAAAAGCGCCTCTGCTCTTCAACTGTCGCGAACATATTTCTCTTTCAGGTCGTGGAAAGGTAAACTTAAATCAATCTCCACCTCGGTCGCAGAAGGAAGGTGCTGACTACACAGATATATCTATTTTAATGTGATGTGGCGCGATTGTACGAAAATATCCACAAAAAATTGTCCACAGAAAGAAGCTCTAGTTCCAGGAAGAGCTCACGAGAAATAGTAGTGAATAGTGTAACACATTGCGCGGGTAAAGCTAGTACATTATGAAGCATGCGAAAATCCTTGCTAATATAAATCACCTTTGAGCTTGTCCTGCCTTTCTCTCTACTTCCCAACTCCACCAACTCAACGCCAAAACACCAAGCTGCAGGCGCAGTCGATTTTACATTTGACTTTACCCTCTTTGCCTCTGTACGTATATTACAATCACGTAACCATCCTTGTACATATTTTCTACTGAAACCAGTGCTTTTATTAAACTTCTATAACCCCCATTCTGGTTATACTTCTACGTTAATTCATACGAGGGATTTCTATGCAAAGTAAAAAACGTGGTTTATAGAGGAGTCGAAAGGATGATTAGCTAACGTTACCCTCAATACTAAATTCTTCTGCAACATATGGACAAAAACAATACACTAGGGCTTTGCAATATAACAATCGCCGATTGCACATATGATGAATGACAATCGTATCCTAGCATACAGATCCGTAAAGGATCTCCGTAACCACACTAGCGTGGAGAATCTACAACCCGGATTGTCTGAACAGGTGTATCAACATCCACGACGTAAATCGACAGGGGATCATTCGCCCCCTTTTAATGAGGCTTTGCAATCTACAAATCTAGCTTACAATTCCAGGAATCAAGCCAGTGACAATGGCCGAAACGATCGCATCAGCAACCCTCACATCAGATTTAATGATATCAACGACACCAATGCCAGATCCTTTAATTATAATAGTGGTATCAATTATAGCAAAGGCAGAAGAAGCACCAGGTCACAAAATCAACAACAGAAGCGCCTTTCTTCATTTTCAAATACAAAATACAACCAGCCTCTACACTCTTCATTAGGCAACAACTTCAGCCAGCCACTCAACTTTCCCAGTCAAACTTTTCCGCGTCCACCACGGGCACCAAGAAGAAGCTCGAACGATAGCGCTGTTATTTTCAATCCTACATACTACAAACCCCCTATATCGCCTTTTCCTTATGACGAGTTGCTAACATATGATCCAAACTCATTGAACTTGTTTACACCCTCTTACGGCGCACAAAACTTTGTCTACCACCACACTACTGGCATCCTTGTCGATGACATGGACCAGAGCTGCAAAAACGAGATGATCCCCTCTGACCACCACCAAGATAGGCACTTGAGCTTCTCGAGCCCTTCAAACAGCTATCATTTACTACAGTCCAGCCAAACAGCTATGTTGCAGCCCTCTACCTCAATGGAAGAGTGCTTTCTGTACCAAAATCCATTCGTAGCAGCCTGGGGCAACTATCCCCATAACGCTCCGTGGGCACCTCAATGGATGCCAAATGTAGGCCAGTATGACTTGGAATTAAATACACCAAAGCCAGCTCCAGAGATATCATCACAAACAGTAGATACCAGCCCGTGCGCTGACCAGGGTAATTCGGTAGATATTGCTTTTACCTGATTAAAGAAAGATTCCTTCGATTACTTACCTATTAATATCTTTATATAGCTTCAAGTCACGACCGTTTACTTGAACAATTGGAGTGGTATTTTTCGCCTAGAAACTTGGCGACGGACACATATTTGGGTACGGAAGTAAAAATATCATGATCCCTTGTGTTTGTAATTCATATAACATACATACTCAGATTTACTTTCCTTGAGGAACAATAGTTTCTAAGATGAACAGCGAGCGCTGGGTTCCCATTTCGATAATTGCGGGATTTAAGAAAGTCAAGGCCATAACAGGAGATATACAGGAAGTCGTCAGTGCTCTGCGACGATCTCATGCAGTTGTGGTCGATGATTCGGGCACCATGGTCAAGCCTGTCGCTTTTGAAAAGCCAAGGACCACAATCATATTACGAGACCTTCCATTAGAAACGGAATCTGAGGTATGTTGGCCGTTTAAGTTTTAACGCTTCTTATATAAAGTATTTATTTATTCACTGATAGCAATGTTTTTTTTTTTTTTTTGTAGGAAATCGCATCGTTGTTCGCTGAAGCCCATTGCCCTGCAAAGTCTATCAGGAGAGAAACCGTTGGAAACATGTGGTTCGTTGAGTTTTCAACTGCAGCGGATGCGCTAGCTATGCTCAATTACACTAGAGGGAAACGTCTTCGCGATGTGCCTATTGCTGCCAGACTCAAGTCAAACACTTTGCTCAGTGGTGGAGAGTATGAGCTGATTCCCTTTTCCTTTGATGGTATAACACACCTAGCACTTGTAAGCAGATTACTAATAGTACATAAAATTATACAGTTATAGAACGCATTGCAAGCCAACAGTGGCACCTGATAGTCACGTTATACCAAGTCCCCCTCTTTCACTCAATGAGACTCCACCGACAGTTCCTTCCCCCGGCCCCTCGGCTTGTGGATTGGGTACGCCTTACCGTAGGTTCCCTGTGGACACCCACGATGCCCATACAGTTTGGCCCAACAATCAAAACCAGGGTAATTATGGGGACCAAGGAATCACCAGTCATTATATGGCAAATTATGCCCGTCCTCCTGGACCTTGTTTTCCGCATCAAGCATATGAGTTTGCGATGATGCCAGGGGTGGGGCCTGCATATTGTATGTCTTTTGCTACTGGGCTCCGATATGTCTTTATCCATTGATAGGAAGAACGACCACCAGCTTGGTCTAAATGTCAAAACTAAATCTTTGCATTTCTCCCTTCTTGCATTAGTCCCTGATGTGCCAGTATGGATGCCAACTCCAGCCATTGTTATACCGCTTCAGGACCCCAATGTGGCTCAGTGGAGTGTTGAGCAACAGATGCAGCAGCATAATCAGGCCCACGACGATCCTGGGCAGTGTCAAGGAAGAAACGGTGAGTTTGATCCCTGTGTTACTCATGCACATGGAGGAGACGTCCACAATATGGCGTACTTCACGGATGTAAAAGACGACCCAAAGCCCCCTGGTGATAGATCGGGGGAATGGTCACCTATGTATAACAGACGGCCTAATTATCATGGATATCACCGCCGACGTTCTTGGCAACAATCATGCAACCGTAGTTCCCAAAACTCTCAACAGCATGAGCGCCCAGATCACTATGTGAATCGAAGGCTAGAGCATCATGATGCGCCCAATGGTACCCATGGGCCTCGTAATCAACTTAAGAACCAGGTTGAGCCAGAAGGAAGGCAGAGTCAATTGCCTCCCAAGTCGAGCAACATTTCTACACCTCCTAAAGATTCAAAACTCAAAGCAGACGATCAGTTAAACCTTTCAATGATGGGTTCGAAGAAGAAAAGGTCAAAGAATAAACCTTCGAAAAACCGTCGACGACACGATGAGGAGCCTAAAGAGCTTTTAGAGCCTACTGAGGATCAACTGTTTACTAATGAGGATAACGCACGTTTCCTCGATACTTTCCCACCCCACAAGTTGGAAAAGTCGCCGAAACGCTCCATAATGGAGCCAAGAGATGCTGATGGCTATGGCTCGAGGAGCAACGGATGCCAGGACGATCGTTCAGAGCAATCGCAGCTGAGAATGGTGAGCTCGAGGATGGCAAAGCCTTTGCTAGATAGTTGCAAGCAAAGACCAGGTATCAGCTCGTTCAAGCATTAGTGTGAAGGCATGGATGCAAGTAGATTCTAATACTAACGACGTACATGGTAATGCCTTCTATCTAAAGATTTGGAAGTACATCGAGTCTAGAAACGAATAGTTTCCCGTCACTTTGATGTACAAAATCAACAAGAGGATTGACTTGTAAATATAGTTTTTCTTTTTTAAGGAAAAAAAAAAAAAAAAAAAAAAAAAAGTTGCAAGACCGCTGCTTCATCACGATCGGCTCTTGTCTTGCTAAAGAGTGCAATGCTTTGCTCCGTTAGGACAGTAGAAAGGAAATGTAATCTGCACAGCGAACGGCAACAGAAGATTTTATATTATTGGATAGTGGTGCTGTATACATGATAAACTTGATCCGACATGTGGGAACTAGCTGTTTTTTTTTTTTTTTTTTTTTTTTTTCATTTTTTGTTTATCGGGTGCCGCTTTTTGTTTCAACAGCTCTAGTAAATTAGTGTTAAATCAGTGATATTCACCGACCCTAAGGTTGCCGGCATTAATAGGGAAGATGGGGGGTTCTTGGTCGTGCTTATTGTCTCTTGGGATGAAAGCGAGTGAGGTTGCAGTAAGCAAACCAGAGATCCGAAGTTTTTTTAATAATTTATTTACTCTACTTGTTTATGACAAATGAAATGATTTCATGAAGCCATATAATGGACTTCTGAACAATCAGCCAATCGCGCCGCAGCTTGTTCGGGCGTGAGATCACGCTGGGCTTGAGCAAGGAGCTCGAACCTGGATCAAAGAGTTTAGAAATGGTAGAAAAAAATACGAGTTTGCAGAGTTAGCAAATATCTTTTTATCTTTTCTGCTAGAAAAAAAAAAAAGAAAAAAATAAAAACCAAACTCCTTATTGTCATACCCCACAAGAAACTTCTTGACTGTGGCACTTCTAAGCAGAGGCGGATAAAAGTGCAAGTGTAAATGGGACAAAGTCTCGAATTCCTTATTGTCACCCGTTGGGGATTGATGGATCCCCATTGAGTATGGGAAGGAGCATCGGAAGAGATTATCGTATCTGCAAGTTATCCTTCGTAGGATATTGGCTAAATCCTGTTGTTCTGTGGTTGATAGATCAGAGAGGCGTGGGGCGTGGGATTTGGAGATGATGAGGGTCTCAAAGGGCCAAATAGCCCAGAATGGAACGACACATATGAAGCTGTCATTCTCACAAATAATGCGTGATCCCTGTGGGGTCCTCGTGTTGGACGTTGTAGTTGCTGTTGTCGCTGCTGCTCCTGCTTCTGATATGTTTTTTGCTGCAAGATCAGCTTTCTTTTCTGTATTGACATAATCACAAAGCAAGCATCGGTGATGTTTAGCTTGATAGGCCTTCATATTGACTAATTCCTGACTGGTCTCTTGAGGAATATCTTCTGTAGCCCAAACCTGTCCATGTGGGTGCGGATTGGAGCATCCCATGACAGCACCCTTGTTTTCAAAGATCTGGACGTGGTTGATAAATGGCTTGGATTGAAGATCTTTATAGATGCTGATCCACGCATGGATCACAGGTAGGATTTCCGATTCGGACATTTCAGCCAAGGTTTTGGCATGATTAGGAGTAAAGCAGATAACATGGCATTGTCCACGGACGGATTGAACTTGAAGCAAAGGGTTATCATCTTATTGGAAAAAAAAAAAAAAAAAAAAAAAAAAATGGTGGCAATGCTAAGTCCGAGTTAATATTTTTTTTTTTTTTTTTTTTTTTTTAACACGTTGTTTATGCAGAAGAAAGGATTCTTTGATACCTTCAGAAGTATCATCTAAAGGTGGTTGATCATCTCGGACAGCAGGGAAATCATTCTCAAAAATAAAAGTGTCTTTATAATCTGGGTTTTTCTTGTCTCCATTGGCGCGCGAGTTGTTGGGGCAGAGATAGCACTGAGGATCATATGTTGGCCTAGCAGGCGCGTCACTGTCCTCTTCTTTGCCTTGCCACGGACGCTGAGTTCGGTGTGGAGAACAAAGGACCCATGAGTTTGTTAAGGGATTATATCGTCTATGGGAGTGATGAGAAAAGTCAAAGGAATTCATTATTTGAATATGAGCTGGACGGGTAATTTGGAGAGGAGAGAGTGATGAATGGATGGATGGATGGATGGATGGATGGGATGGATGTAATGCACAGTTCTTTTAACCTTGTTTTAACACGTTTTCCCACGCGACTTGGAGACTTACGCGTTTTTTTGATAAGCGGACATTAAAAAAGAAAAAAAGAAAAAAGGGAATTAACAAACACTTTCATGTTGTCTTTCTCGTAGCTTCAAAATGATGGAGCAAGTCTTGCCCGATGCAGAGACACGTTCGCTTGAAACTGGTAATCTTGCCTTTTATTCTTTTCCATTCTTTTTGATCTTTAGGATCAAGAGATTAGATGTCGATGTCGAGGCAGTTTATTTTTATTTTTTTTATTTTTTTTTATAATGTCTAAGCATCAGATCACAATTCTAAAATGATTTGCTGTTTATACCTCTCAAACAATATAGAAAACGTGTATATTGCTACGATCGAGCCTAAACAAACAAACAATGTTCTCAAGTAACATACATTTTATGCAATATCGTAAAGCATTTGATTTCATTCTTTCATTCTTTCATTTTTTCCATTATAATTATTATTATTCCTCTTATCTTGATACGGTGTGATATGTTTACAAGATTTTATCCGACTTGTTAAATAGATTTATCCGTGGTCAACTGCCTCCGACAAAAGATTTGGACCATTTAAAGCAAATCCGCAAGTTAACAGAGAACGGAGGTACAGAGTTTGTATAATTCATGTTCCCTCTCTTATTTTTTTTAAAAAGAAAGCATCCCCAGATCAAAAGTTTTTAATTTTGCTTTCTTTTTTTTTTTTTTTTTTTTTTTTTTTTAAAAAAAAAAATAAAAAGTGGTGAAGTTAGACATCGTACTTTGCCAAGAATCAGCCATTACTTTAGCTGATCTGGAGACGCTACTTACCACATTTGAGCTTGCCGAGAATGTCAGGCCAAGGATCCATGGTGTACCCAAGTTTCCACCATTGACCCGAAATCAGTTTGAGACTTGGAAGATGGCCTGGCCGATTTCTTTTCGAGAAGATATCACTAGGTATTTTTCTTTATTTTTTATTTATTTATTTTTTTTTTTTTTTATAGAAATGCTCTGGGAATATAGTAATCCATATGTCAATCAGTACCCGAAAGATTAATTCCCTTTTTTTTTTTTTTTTTTTTTTTTTTAAATCGCTTTTATCCTGAAATGCAGACATCCAGAAGTCTCGGACGCAGAGCTAGAGACGATCATGAGGCATATGCGCTATACTTGGGAACTCACTAAAGATGCAGTATCAAAGGGAGAGGTAGGAAGAAACTAAAATGGAAGGTGAGATATTATGGTATCACGACAGTAATTTTTAATAAACTTTTTTTTTTTTTATTTTTTTCTTAAAATAAAAAAAAAGCTTCCAAGCGTAGCTGCAATAGTGAATCCGGCAATACAGCAGGTTCTGGCGACTGCATATGATACCAGGAACAGCACCAAACATATTCTTAACCATGCAGTCATGAACTGTATTGAGCAAGTAGCAAGTCGAGAGCGGTCAGCATTTGAACACCACATGAGGAACAAGGAGACGGATGGAAATGATGACGGTAGTATGCAAACACAGGCACGCGAATCATCCCCAGTATGTGGAGATAAACGAAAAGAACATCCTGACACCCCTACTGACAACACTGTCTCAGTATCGTTATCATCACCACTTATTGAGGGTTCGGCTCATAAGAGATTGGCACTCCAAGCGGGCGATACATTTGCGGAACAAACTCAGTCTGTTGCAACAGTCATGGTTGAAAAAGAGGATGATCAAGGCCAAGAAGTAGTAGTTGTAGTAGAAAGCGAGACTAAGGATGAGGGAGAGAATACGCAACCAAAGAAAGCATATCTTTGCACCGGCTATGATGTTTATTTGACACATGAGCCTTGCGTGATGTGCTCGATGGCTTTAGTTCATTCACGAATAGGACGTGTATTTTACACGATCCCGATGAAGGGTTCAGGGGGGCTCGGTAGTATTTACAAAATTCATAGTCATCCTAGCTTGAACCATCATTTCTTTGTGTATAGGAATGTTGGGTATGAGAACCTTGGAGTTGAAGCAGGGAGCGCTAGTGAGGACAATAGTATAAATGTTGCATGGGATATTGACCCAACAGCCCTGGCCATGGAAAGAGAAACGTGCCTTGACTGTTAGAGAAAGTCGTTACTCCAAAAAAAAAAAAAAAAAAAAAAAAAAAAAAGGTTATTTTTTATTAAGAGATGATCCAAGGATATCGACCGCTTGTTTAATCGCTCGACTAAAAATGCAAAAGAACATGTTAAATTCAGAACAACTTTGTTTGTAAAAAACAAGATATGCCACATTGCTTGGAAGGAAAAAAAAAGAAAAGAAAAGAAAGACTTACACTTGTGCAGCAACTGCTACTACAGAAGCCATGTCCTTATCCATTTCGTCACATCGACTAATGAGATCTGTTGTCTGTTCTACGCAGGCTTTGACCTGTTCACAGACACCGTCCACTAGTGTCGATTCATACACTTTGACAGATCCTAATGTTGCAGCCGCAGCCTTTTAATAAAAACAGTTAGGCAGTTAGGACTTGGAGTCCCATGGGCTGGTTAAATACACGTACTACTAAGTAACGCTTAGAATATTGCTTTTTTTTATTTTTTATTTTTTATATACCCGTTGGAGGTTCGCCTGAATGCCTGAGAGAAGTGCTTCAAGCTGTGAGGAGAGCTGTAGTGCAGACTGTTCCATGTCCTCAAGTAGAGACACATCGATGGGTATTGAATTGCCAATCGTCATTTCTAGAGTCAATCTTTTCTGCAGATTCGTAACAGTGATTCTGGATGTCTTGGACAAAACTGTATATTTAATTTGAACTTGTGAAACAATGTAAGAACAGCCTCTACAAAAGGTCCCCCTGTAAAAATTTATGGTCGCATACTCATGAGAACGATTTCTCAAGTCGTCTTTCTTTTGCTGATGAACACGATATGAAACCAGACCAAAATAAATGCCACACAGCTGGTTCAAGGAAGTGATGCTCCATCCAATCACTAACAGGGAACTCTCAAAGTCCTTCCTGATTACTGTTGAGGATCCCTGACGACGTCGTTCATAATCGATAACATGGCCTGGACTTGTTTGCAATTATAAAGTTACAGGCAGAGTTAGTTTGGATGCATGTTGGGAGGACTCTACCGACCTAAAACATTCGCACCAAGAACCAAGGGTAACGGAGAGGATATGAATACCGAATAAACAGCCAACAGCCGAATGTCCTCTCCTATCCTTGAGCGGCAAGCTAAGCAAAGAGTTCATTCTAGTCAATGTAGCCACACTCATCTTTTAAAGCAGGAGCATCTCATTCGAAAAGCCAATGCGTTCTTGATAAAATAAATAGTTGGAAATTCATCGTTTAAATGATCAATCTTTATTACGATCTTGGCATTGTCACTAGCAATGTAGATATGCTTTTGGAAAGCGCATGTTCAAAGACTTACATCATTTATATCAGTTCATCGAGCGACAATGGGTTTCTTCCAGTCATTCGAAATATGGTGTGCTTTGAATAAAGAATTCACGAAGGCAGGTACAGAAAAGCCATCCAATACTCCTCTGGAATGTTGTCATTTTGGAATCTAGTCTCCCCAATATATCTCTTCTTGTTCTGTAGTGCTTCAGCAGTTGGATATTCAGATCTGCCGACATTAATTCTTCTCCAGATAGGCCTGATAAGTGCACTATGAAGTCTTGGAGACGCGGATACAGCCTAAGTGCCATTTTTATCGAACAAGTCGCCAATGAGCGTGAGAATTTCTGGAACATTTAAGGGACTTCTTTTAGTGCTATTCATGTTACAAAGAGATGATGCTGGGGTGAGGTTCGACTGGCCATATTTCAAGTCTTTTTCAGTCCTGCAGTACCAATTGCTGCTAGTGTCCTGCTTGACTTTCCTACTTCGGCCTTTTTGAAAACACTCGTTACTAGAGATGAAAAAATATAAGCAAGGGAGATTCCAGCGAGCAGGAGTATTATGGATCCTGAGAGAGACATGAGACTCTATGAATCTGGACGTGCAACAAGGTGGTGAACTCAATATTTGGTTCATAGTTCCTTCTTGAAGCTGCTTTTAAAAAATGAAATATTTAGTAGACAGTTCCGAAACCTATAACCGAAGCCATAGACACATCTTGCTGTGACATTTCGACAACAGCACGAATGGTCATCTCTGGCAATTCTGCAGGGCTAAACGCTCTATTATCCGACGAGATTCTCATAGATAGTGATTCGAGTGGCTTCATTTCATACTTTGGCTCGACTCCTGATCTAACGAAGCCATTGTCTATTTCTTTAGCGTGGGCGTTGTCTTCAACAGGGATAGGAACTCCCAGAGGGTAAGTCTGTTTGCAGCAATATGATCAAGATCTGGCACTTTGGCCTTGATATTTTGCTTGAGATTGCCAACTGTTTGGTTGGAAAGAATATCCATTGAGAAGGTCTCCTTTGACGGTGCATATGGACTTTAGTTTGGTCGACATCGATGTGGGAAACTGTTTATCCATGAATTTTGCTGGAGGTAAGGGCTGCCTAGGTTGTGGTAGAAGTATTGGGGTTCCAAGTTTTGTTCTGAGACAACTCGTTAGACTTGGGTGCTTGCTAGAAGTGCTGAATTCCCGATTGGGATGGCATGTGATATTTTTTTAAACAACAGTATAAGTTGTATTTGAATGCTCGGATGCAAAGGGGTTGAATGGTCAGAACATAAGCATGCTTAGGAGAACATGAACATGCTTTGTGGTTGGAAGTTTTACGACCAAGTGCGCCACCAAACAGCGTAAAAAGCCACATTCGGAGAAGCAAGAAGCGGATCAAGGTCGCGCATTTTCCATTCATGTAATTCATTCTTTTTATTTTTTTTTTGCATTGTTTTACAACCATGATCTTCCCCAAGCCTACTTCATACTACGAGAAAGGATTCAAACGCTCGCCTGCTCTTGAGCGAGCAACCGCTCCTTTCCGTGTTAGAAATGCTCTAACTGGTGCTGGCATTGTGGTCTTTTGTGTTTCTGTCTGTATGTTTCTGTCCTTTTCCCCTATTGTTGTTGTTATATTGTTGCTCTAATTATTATTATTTCTCTTCAAGAACTGGATATGTATATATTTAAGAAAAAAACATTTTTAATAACAATCATATTCTTCATCTCCTTTACATCAATATGAACGATCAGATGCCTACTCCATCATGGCTGTAAAACAGGATGATTTCTCGGATATCCAGCTCCCTGCTCATGTTATCGCTCAGCAAAAGGATGCTGCTGCTGCTAAAGCTGCAGCATCAACACCAGCTTCAACACCATCCTCGTCTTCTTCATCAGTATAGAACAAAGCACCAAAAGCATGGATATTAACATAAAAGGAAACAAGTTTAAAAATAAAAAATATAATAAATATTAAAAAAACTCAAAAACTCAAATCCAATATTTCGTACAATCTTCCAATTACTGCGCAAAGTCATCGTCATGGAACGACTTGTAGAAAAGATGGAAGAGAAATAAATGTTTTTTTTTTCTGAACGTTTCTGATCACAGAGAGGAATGATACCTGTGAATCACTTTCCCCGATTTTTAATGCTTATGGTCTTTGATTTGAGATAACCCATAGAGTCACTTGACTCCCTCTCCTTGAGCTTAGCTGCATGTCTTATCCTCTTGACCATCCTGCGCTTCAGCACTGCTTGCGAAATTGGATGTGCTGGGAACAAATCTGCTAGAATACTCTCCACTGTCTTTACACCAGCAACATCCCCATGCGCCTGAAATGTTGATCGAAATAGCCTGAGTGTTGTAAATCGAAAATAATCATAGTCGGTCATTGGCATCCATACAGGATCAAGCCAACGTGGAAAGGGGATATGGGTTGAGGGCAAGGTGTCACCGTCTTCGTCTTGGATGCCCATTAAATCAATTAAGTCTGGCTCGGATACTGGGGACAAGGCAGGTAAAGACAGCAGAGTTGAAGAGAGGTTTTCAGTTGGACGACCCACATCTGAAGAAATGGGATCAATAGAACCAGTAAAATCAGCATGATCATTTGAGGATGGCGGAGAGGAGGCTTGAGAAGGCTTGAGTTTATGCTCGATAGCTTGCCAAAGCTCACGTACGGTCGTGAGGTCCACATCAGCAAGCTTCAACGAATGTTTGAGTTGGATGAATAAGGTTCTGTCATCTGCCTCCTCAGGTTTGACAACAGTCGGAGAAAGATCATCTTGCCTTGAATGCTCATTACTACCAAAGTATTGGTCAAAATATGCATCGAACCAGAGAGTGTTCCCAACACGTCGGTAACCCTCCAAAATCTGGTTAAAAGATGCTAGATCTGGTGCGATTTCTCCTTTTTTACCTTTGTCGGTGACAGACAGCTGCATAGCCCGAAGCAACTTGCGACTCGTTGCGAGATCGCCTTTTCCACGTCCTTCAGATAAATAAGCCTTCATCACCAAATTGAAAGTTCTAGTGGTCGGTTGTAATTTGTGTTTCAACATCATCTTTGGTACCGTTATCGCTGCCTTTAAATTCCCTGAATTCCCATATCCATTGAGCAATCCGTGAAAAGAGTAATGGTCTGGTTGGACTTCATCTTTTAGAAGGCATTTAAAAGTCTTTTCAGCAATTCGGATTTCCCCTATCGCAGCTGCAGTCGAGATAATGGCGTTGTAGATGGTAGAATCGAGCTTCCACGTTGGATGGCGGGTTCGGACAAGTTCAAAAAGCGTTAGTGCAGTGTACAAATCGGATCGGCGGCAGGCTGCAAAGACAAGGCGACGGTAGGTGTGAAGATCGGGCGCGACAGAGCCACCCAGGGTATATCGGACTTGAAGGTAGATTAGATAGTCGGACGCAGAGAATGAAGAAAAGTAAGATGAGGCATATGATGAATAAGAGTGATTAACCATGACGCTGTTGAGTTTCTGAAAGTCGAGTCCTTGTGCAGCCCAGCCTTGTTGGGCTATATATTTTGCAGCACTCAATGCTCCCTGTATATCATGGCTACGAATGCATTGATCAACAAGTCTGAAATACTCGACAGCACGATCATCACCGCTCTGTTCCTGATCCAAATAAATCGATGAGAGCAGGCTCGGTTGTGACTTATCACTTGGTACACTAGACCAGTTTTTTTGCTTTTGTTCTCGTTGTGCTACAGCCTCATCCCATCGATCAATGATGTTCATAAGATCGCCTCCGTCTCTACATGCATCGAAGTGATGCAAGAGATATAACCGGATCTGATCCATCTCAGGATCCATGCCATTCTGGATCATCATGTCCATAACACGGGTTGCCTCCTGAAACTGATCTAACCGCACCAAATTTTGAACTAGTGGAATCACAGTTTGCGAATCACCAGTCTTGACCAACATTCCTGCTACAGTTCTTGAAAACAACTTCATGGTCTCACCTCCCTGAAAGGATTCATCCAAGTTGAGAAGCTGTAGTGTACGAAGTACATGTTCCCGCTGCGGTAAATAGTGCCTCTCTGCAAAATTTCTGATTAGAAATATGTCTTGAGAGGAGACTGAAGGTGGAGATGAAGTCTTAGATTGGGACTGATTCAAAATGAGCCTTCTATAGAGACCGTGAATGAATAGCTTGTGTTTCTTTTCCAGCATTGCCCTAAGCTCATGCCCCAAACGCCATTGACCTCCCTGAAATGGTAATAAAATTCGATCCAAAAATGCAATCCCCTGACTACTCAGCTGATTTGCTGCGAAAGCATCCACTATTGTCCCAACCAGCTTCTTGTGATCTTTCGTCCCACTTCCAGCCATCGCTACCACATCCTCGTGTATTTGTAATATGGTTTCAGGTAAAGTACTGTCGTTGAGGATGATGTGCGCCTGTGCAACAACCTGGTACATTTTCCGCGTCAGCGGTAGTCCTTGTGAGCGCATGTCGTTTTGAACCGTCAATATCCGTTCGGCTGCCAGTTTCCAAACACTAGAGTATCGGAGGACATGTAGGAGTTTGGTGTAATCTTTTTTCATAAGCTTGATATCCTTAGTAGCCTCCATTATGTGTGTCTGGGGCCCTATGCTAGTTGCTTCTGATAGCGAGGGTGTCGGAAGCGAATTTGATGACATTGATGATATCTGTACTTGTCTATTGGTTAAACATCTGTATTTCAGCCAAATATCATCGATGGATTTTCGTTGAGCCTGAGTTAGCATTCTCTTTGGAACTGTTCCAGAAACGGAGCCTATTGGGTGAAATGGCCGTGGCAAAGCATACTTCTCGAAATCTATGGCGTCTATGGATTGTCGAAAATCGGCTAACATTTGTGTAAATGGCATTGATGGTGATATGGATATCGACCTCCGTTCTGTACTACGCTTTACTGAATCCTCTGTAACATTTAAATCAGACTGTGACTGGCTTAGATCCAGTCCACACTGATGCTGAGAGATGCAAATTTCTTCAACGGACCCATGACTGGAGACTGATCTATTTGGAATATCCATTGTGCTGTAGTCGGATGCTAGTGCTGGTATAGGTTTCGCGAGACTATAATGCGCTCTTCGTTGCCCCATGAACATAGTTCTCACCCAGTGATCCATGTATGCTGCCAGCTGCGGGTCATAGGTAGAAGATGCTGCATGCTTCGCTAGCCATGCTTTGGAATGTCGCGTTATTCGTGAACTGCTGCTGGAGCCATTGCGTGTCAATGGACATACTCGTGAATAATGCCTGTAGTGGTGACAATAATCAGCCTGTGACAGCGATGTTGAGTGCTGAAAACGCCTTGTCGCAGATATTGAGAATGATCTTGCCTCTTCTTCTTGTTTTGCTTTTGTTCCTGAAACGGATAAACTAGCTCGACGTGTAGAAAAGACTTTTGAAGATGATGGCTGTAAAGCCATA
This sequence comes from Lobosporangium transversale, assembly GCF_002105155.1. Taxonomy (NCBI): domain Eukaryota; kingdom Fungi; phylum Mortierellomycota; class Mortierellomycetes; order Mortierellales; family Mortierellaceae; genus Lobosporangium; species Lobosporangium transversale. The sequence goes on along the minus strand of NW_019028981.1, from coordinate 1,579,809 downwards.
GCAGGAGAAGGAAAATGGTGAGACTGTGCTTTTGGCGCACAGCCATGATAGTTGGCTATATTCAGGACCGCCTGGTAGACGTCGCCTTTCCTCCTAAGCATAGCAACAAGACTGAGTACGAAACAATTGATCAGTTTTTTAAAACATGGACTTTTCCAGTATACAGGTAATTGAGAAGGAATGGATGCACACCTTTAAGCAATAACTGCCTCAGAATGACAGGCCGCAGTGCTGTCTAGGGCAAGGTGAAGAGTGAAAGAAAGCTGGAGAATGGAAATGATTAAACAAAGTTGTTTATGCTGGGAGACGCATGGTGTGTCGCTTTCTACTGTGCTTTAATAGAAAAATGAAAATGAAAAATAAATTAAAAATAGACCTAAAGAATTAATGAAATGGAATGAAATAAGATGAAATGAGCTGAACAAATGATGGAAATGAATGGAGAGTTTCGTGGGTACAAAAGTAGAGTGAAGAGAAAGGAGATAAAGAACCAACTGTTTTGTTTAGTGTGTTCGAGTATAGACTTCAAGTTCGAACAATTTGACAATTTGGCAACAAGTGGCTTTGCGTATGATGTCCAGTAAACAGAAATGAATGTGCCTGGAATGAAGTGAGACAAGTCACATCACAGAAGAGCCTGACTGTTTGTAGCACAAGGACAGTCGCGTCTCTTGACGCGCTATCTCATGGTCCACGTTCAAAAAAGTGAACACTTCTTGTCTTTTGAAGATTATCATTCCAGACCCCGCTACTCGAAGATGTACTGGGGTCCCCTTACAATGCTATTTTTATTGATTTTTATTTGGCTATTGTTTTCTATCTGGCTTTCCTGGCCACATCCTACGCTACAAGCGAGACGCCATTAGGCCGAGCTAGCTCGGACTATTACGCTCCGGTTAGTTAAGGCGAAGCCATATGGTTTGCAGCCTGATAGCCTGATGGTAGTATGGTGATAAGAAGAGGGTAAACAGGAGAAAGAAAAATACAGAACAAGAATAATGGGAATAGGAGCAGAGTGAGAGCGCTGAGGGCTTCAGTAGGAGCAAGTGTTTGGAGCCGTCACTTTTTTTAACAGACTGTTGAAGAAACTCGAAAAAAAAAAAAATGTTTTTGGTTTTTTTGAAAGTATTTGACAGAAGGGGAAGCGTGGGACTGAAAGATTGGCGGCAATAACTGTCAAAATTTACATAGGAGAAATAAAAAATAGCACATGACTTAAAGCTTTTTCTATTTCATGCTCCTTTTCTTTGACCCTAAGCAGCAATATCATCGTTGAACTGTCATTTTTCCATCGCTGCTTTCCCCTACAGCTCTATTAAGGTAATAGAAGGTGAAGGCTTGAGTTTAGCAAGCACCAATCACTACAGCGCCAAAAAAAAAAAAAAAAAAAAAAAAAACGCCGAATTCACTCACTCTTCATTGCTGGAAATGAGCTGCGTCCATCGCTTGTACGACAACATGTGCTGCACAGACGTGGGGCGGAAGGAGGGATGGTGCAAGAAAAATTCCTTGTGCCTTATTAGTTTGAGGAAAATAAATCTGATGTAGGACACAAAATTAAAATAAAAAGCCTTCCTATTCCTTTTGTTTTGAGGGCAGAACCTCCTGTCATGATTGCCACTTTTACACAGGCTACAGACACGGGCCATAACTTTATGGCGTTGCAATGTAGGTAATGTGTACCTAATGTTGAGAGAAATCCTCTATGAAAATAATGAGAACGAAAATATTGTATGGTGACAGTGGATAAGAGTGAATAATATATGAATCCTTCACCCAAGCCCTCAGCAATTTTCTCCATTATTTATCTTTGCTGCAAACGCTCTTTGGATGAATTGTCGTTTTTTTACCCTAATGCAAGCCCTCCTTCTTGACGACTAAATATGATCTGGTGAGATTACAAAAAAAAAACTTAAGCATTTAAGATTTTGGCGGGTAAGAAGATGTATTTATTCATGATCAACGCTTGGCTCTCTTGCAGCCCCTACTACAGGCATCAAAGGTTTGATGTCCAATCGCCACTCTGCCAAACTACCGGGGCAATTGGTGTGTACAGCTTTGGATGTGGCTTTAGCATGGTACATAAGCTTACTCCTTTTTTCTGAGAGAGATTGTAATCCTTCGTAGGCCGGTGGTAGAGTTGAAGGAGTGAGGGGCTGTTTATGTCGAGGTATGCGGGCCGGTTGCTCGGCAGCAGCTTGGTGGAGTAATTTCCGCTCGGCCAAGGACTTGGACTTGGAGTGGGACATATGCACTCTTGTCGAGAAGAGCAGCCTTTGTTCAAGCAAACACTACATCCGAGCTCGGTTGCAGTTTTAAGTTCCGCTTCCTCCTCTTTCCCCTCTTCCTCTTCTTCCATCTCCTGTTCGGGTAATGCAAGCAGGGCAGAGTCAATAGGGCTATTGGCCCAGTCATATTCCTCTATTTCGGATTCCTACACACGTTGTGCTTGCAACTTCTTTTCAACCCCTCTAGCTAGCCGAGCCCGTCGTGCTTTAATGGCCCGCTGCACACCCGACACCAATCTCCCTGGTTGGAAAACAGGCTTCAAATGATTTGAGCCATCATAAAAAGAGCGATAACGTTTGGGGGACGGACATGCGGAAAGTGAAGATGGAGCACACGACAAACATGTGCCAGACGAACGTGTGGTGACCATAGTGTCGAAAATTGAGAAAAGTGAAAATAAAAGTAAGTGAAGGCCCATGTTGAGGAATTAGGGCAGTAAAGCAAGGGATCAGGTCCTTATAATTCAGAATATGTATTCTCGCATCGTGCATTATAGACGCGACCTTTTTGGTGCGTACAGTATGCAGGGATGATATGTAGCATCAAATTTTATTTTTGCCAGTGCTCAAGGCACCCAAAATTTTTGAAATTTGAGCTTTTTTTTTATTATGTCAGATATAAGATTCAGCGTCGCTATCCATGCATGGCCTTGGCTTGAGGGCCACTGTTAGCCTTCACGCCCTCCTCAATGAGATTTTCATTAAGCCGAATGACCCTCTTACATGTCATTCATGCTTTAGGACACCGATCTGGGTAGACTATAAATACGTCGTTCTTGAAGGACCTAAAATACAGCCTCTTTCTCTTTCGTGAGTTTAATCTACTACTTCGTATTTAATAAACAACATTAAACATGGCTACCGCCTCCACTCTAAACCACCCCAGCACCGCATTAACAAGTCTCTTCATAAAAGTCTTTGCCACATATCCTACAACAATTGAATCTCTCCTAAAGCCAAGAGGCTTGCTATGGATTATCATTACATTGTGGATCGCGAGAATCATAAAGAATGTAAGGATTCTAAATCCATTCTTTTTTTTTTTTTTTTCTTTTTTGAAGATAGAATTGATCCATACCCATTCTCCCATTCTTGTTTTGAAAATGGTCTAGTTGCTATCGAATGCATTCTTCCATCCTTTATCTCCTATCCCGGGGAACAAACTGCTCGCTTCAACATACCTGTTTACAGGGTTGTCATCACTATCTGGCAGGGGTCATTACTCCATCCCTTTGATTCATAAGATGTATGGGAAGGTGGTCAGGGTGTCAGGGTTGCGCCAGAGATTATTTCTGTGGCCGATAAAGACATGATACGAGAGGTAAATGAAAGGAGCTCCTATGTGTGATAGTTTATCAGTAAATGGTTCGAAGCTGAAGCCCTTCATCCTCAGTGAATGGTAGCATGAACGTGTTCTCATTGTTGAATGTTTTTCTTCTTCTTCTTCTTCTTCTCATAGATTCTAATAACAATTGACTGCCCCAAGAGTGCCATTTATCAAGGCTTTGAACTCAATGGCCAAGAAAACCTATTCTCAACCCGCAACAAGGCTTTTTATAATAACCGAGTACGTCTATTACCCTGCTCTCTCTTTACTCTCATGAATTACCCTGTTTAATATAGTAATAGCAATCCTTATCAATACTCGAATGCCTAAATCTCTTTAATCACAGCGCCGACTAGTCGCCCCAGCTTTTGGTCTGCAGCACCTTCGGTCTCTCGAACCCATTATACATGAATGTATTAATGTTCTTCTACGTAAAATCGATGAAATCCTCGATAATCCGGAGGCTGTCAAGAGTGAAAAGGTTAAGGTGCTTCCACCCGGTCAAATCAATATTTATTCTTTTATGATACGACTTTCGTTTGACATTACCGGAAAGACCGCATTTGGCCAGTCCTTTGAGATGGTTAAGAATGATGCTCACCCGGTTCCACACCAAATGGCTAAGACACTTAAGCGATGTTGTCAGCAAGCGTTCAACCCATGGATGAAATATGTGGTCCCAATAGATTTCTCTTTTGTAGAGTTTGTTACTGATCGAGTCAAGCAGCGTAAGGCCAATGGTGAGAAGGACCGGCGCACCGATCTGTTGCAGTATCTGACCGATGCACAAGCTAGAGAGCGAGAGAATGGCAATGGTGAAACTGGCAACGAGTATGAGGATATGATTTCCGGGAAACTGACAGACAAGGCTGTCCAGACTGAAGCTTGTGTTTTCCTGTAAGTTAAACGGTAAAATTAAAAAAAAAAAAAAAAAAAAAAAAAAAAAAAAAAAGTAGTGCATTACTCCAAGGCGTAGCTCTCTGAACGTCCAGTAGACGAAAGAGGGATGAAAGCTGAACTATTCATTTTGATTTTTTAGAATCGCCGGGGCAGAAACCATATCCATTGTATTAAATTTTACGCTCATGTTTCTGGTCAAGAACCCTGACAAACTGAGCAAGCTGAAAGCAGAACTCGACTTCGCAGCAGCTAGCAATCCTTGTAGCTCTTTACCAACCTATGACCAGATTCGTAACCTCCCGTACCTGACTGGGTGCATCTACGAGACCCTACGACTCCGTACTCCTCCCGCTCAAGGTATGAACTAAAACTTATTAGCATACAAGCATAAATCTAAAAAGGCCAGATACTGATAGGCAATTTCGATATTGATCTAGGTTTAGCACGGGAAGTCGCTGAGGATACAGTCATGAATAATTATTTTTTCCCGAAGGGCACCAGTACGTCGAATAGTTGGAATATGTATGGCTAGTGTTTAGTTCATACTAACACTTTTTTTTTTTTTTTTTTTTTTTTTTTAGCGCTACTCGTTCAACTGCGCCAACTTCATATGTCTGATGAATACTTTCCGCAGGTGAATAAGTACATTCCAGAGCGCTGGATCCCTGGTGAGTCGCCCTTCCCACCTGTACAAGACTTTACATATTATCCTTTCTCCGCAGGCTCCCGCAATTGTGTTGGCAAGAACTTAGCATTGATGGAATTGCGGCTGATTCTGGCAGCACTGATTCTTACCTACGATATCGAGCTAGTCCCTAATCAACGTGAGGACTATGTACACTACATTACGCCATCCCTAGCCACAGGGAAATATATCATCAAGATGAAGAGGCGGCAAGAAGAGTAAAACGGTGATCCAGATTATCAATATTTAATTCTTAGTTTTATACACCAGCAAGGATGTACACTGGCTAGGCAAGAGGGAAACAATACAATAAAATAAAATAAAATAAAATAAAATAGAAAACTCTTGGGCCTTCGTTCCATATTCTATGCCCAGAAGAGAGCGTACCAAGCGCTACCATTAAGCACATTTGATGACTTTGCAGCATCAAGATCCATCCCATGTTGGTATATGTGTACCAAAGGTGCCATTGCCTCTACGAACACGTGTGGAATCCATTAGTTTGAGACCTAAACCCAACACCGTCGCTTTAATCCCAGCCCCTATTGCGTTGGCAATCATCCACGCACCTTAGTCACCTTTTCTTTAAAGGTATTTGCCCATTTGAGTCCAATCCATAGCTACATGTCTGGCTATTGAACAGCATGTGCAGAAAGGAAATGTACAGTAAGCGTATGTATGTAAGGCTTGGTCGAATTTCATACTGATAATAGACAGAGCGTATCTTTATATATTTCTTTTTTTACCTGATATACCTGTGCATGGCTGATGACCTCGCCATATGACTTGTGACAATATACCAGTGCAACCCATAACTAGCATAACTCTGTATAAGTACAGACACGATCCCCACTGCAGCAATTCTTCACAAAGTGCTTTGAATAGGCATCTAAGCTTGTCTTGAGCTCTGCTCTGCACCCTTTCCAGCACACTTCTCCAGCAGGAGCAGAGTCAGGAGCGGGATCAGGAACAGGATAGTCACAAGGCATTGCCAAGGTCTCTTTTTGAGCGGAAAAGAAAAACAAAAGCTTGACAATGCCTCAGGTAAATGTTTTTTTATTTTTATTTTTGCTTTTCGTTCACTCTATTTAGATGGGATCTTCGGGCAGCTCAGGGATATGACTTTAATGAATGCTTACTAATACTAACTTATCATTATTAGATGATTTTAGGAGCTGGATGCGTCAGGACGCCTGACGTAGCTTAGTGTATGGCGTAGAAGCGCCATGTTGTATGACCTCTTGTCTTGCTTCTGTCTGAACCGGGCCCTCGAATCGACTACCGCTCAGAAGGTTAAGGTCAAAACAAAGGATCTGGGATACCGGCAGGGATCTGGACTGGGTCCTCCTAAGGCTCATTTCAACTAAAAGAGCTCGACTGAACAGCTCGTAGTTGGCTTGTGTCTAGCCTAGGATGAGAACCAGAGCAGATCCTAATCCCAAGTGAGAGAACGCCATTGGTCCAAGGCGAGGACTTGCCGAGGGAATGAATCCGGCAGTGGAGGGCCAAAGTCTAGGAGTTCTTGCGTGGGGGCTTTGTCCGAAAAAGCTCTGGAGTAGACGCCTCACCGGGAACACAAGCAACTCTAGGTATCGATGGCCTATTGTGAGTCTAATCTGCCTTCAAATGATAAGACACTAAGGGGTTTTGTGCGGTGCGATAAAGTATTTTCGTTAGGATTGGCAAATAAAATAGACCTACCTTTTGAAGAAGCAACATTACTAACCCAGAGCTCTAATCTTTCTCTCTCTTTTTTTTATGTTAGACTCCGGCAACAATCACAGGCTCCACAGAGGGCGTAGGAAAAAAAAAAAAAAAAAAAAAAAAAAGTTAAGAACAAAGAAGCTGTAAAAAAAAAAAAGAAACGATTGCATAAGAAAGTAAAGAAACAAGGAGAGAAAAAAAAAAAAAAAAAAAAAAAAAAAAAAAAACTCAGTAAACAGATCCAACAGCAGACCCAAAAAGTGATCTCCGGAACATACTCTACAGGCGGATCTATAAAGCAAACTCAACAAATGGCTCCAAGGTCAATCCAAAAAAAAAAAAAAGAAAAAAGAAAAAAACACACACTTCCAGACAACGCATTCGAACCAAGCGACAGCGGCTGCAATCAAACCAAAACAACAGCGATTGCCTCAACCACAGCCCGCCAAAACCTTCCAAACCAAAGCTGGTTAAAGACTAAGAGGATTCACCTACCAAAAACTACCAAGGTCACTCAATCAAGGCATCGCTAAAATAACATAATAGTAATAAAAGTACCTCGGAGGCAGTCAGGTCATTTGCATAGGTCAACCATCTCGAGTTCTAAAAAACAAAGACAAGAGTTTCTTGGCTAAGAGCGCTGTAGCATAGATAAATCATAAATCCAAATATGGCAGTTTCTTGTCCCATGTCTGGGACCCTGGTTGTAATGAAAGTAGTTAAACAATCTGTTAAGGCACTTTTGCAGGTGCGTTTTAGAGAAATCAGTCCTTTTCTTTCCCTTATATCTGACCAGTTCGTACCAAAGTCCAGGTTGCTTAGATACTGCGATTGCAGTTTATAGAATTAACTTTATTCTTGAGGCAGCGATGTAAAGAAAGCGGTAAATCCATATGGGAAAGTATTATTTTCGCAGCTTATTCTTCGAGTGGTGTGCCAACCAACAACGCCTTTATACGGGAAAATACTACAAAGCTGGAGCTACCGAGCCCTAGCATCGCTAACCAAAATGGTGAATATCGAAGCAAGAGCAGTAATATAATTGTAGTCTATTATAGTATCATTTAGCTAATCTCATAGATGCCTATTCAAAGCACTTTGTGAAAGGGATCGTGTCTGTACTTATACAGAGTTATGCTAGTTATGGGTTGCACTGGTATATTGTCACAAGTCATATGGCGAGGTCATCAGCCATGCACAGGTATATCAGGTAAAAAAAGAAATATATAAAGATGCGCTCTGTCTATCATATTTTGTCTGTCACAGCGCAGTGAAGGCGCTATCTTTGGCGTATCTATCCTTATGATTTCCTTCTCTTTCCACAACCATTCAAATTATCCTACAAGAGCTATCAATCGACGGATGACTATCTGCAAAGCCATGCCAAAAAACATACACAAAGGGCCAATCTAATATCTAACTCTTACATTTTACTTCACTAATCAAGGAATGGTTTGGATGACTACACTCGTCGGGAGCACTATAGTAAACTTCCACAAAGTTCTTCCTTTACATTCTAAATTGATATACAATTTTATTCTTTGCTAGTTCTTCCTCTGTTACTGCACGTCAATTATTTATATCACATACCAACTTTCATTAGTATCCAAATTCTCCTTCTTCTGGGTCTGGCGTTGGTGGCAAGAACTCCTCTCCAGGACACAGCCTCTCAAACACTACTCTTGCTTCCTCAGTGGCTGCCTCAAAGTCTAAGCTATGGTTCATAGGTTTCAGCACTGTAATATTCTCAGGAAGAGGTGTCAAATTCTCAGATCCAATTGGATAAGGGACACGAGGCCACGATGTCGTGCGCTTATAAAACAATGAGAACAATGCTCGTGGCGCCACTGTTGACACAGTTGACAGCGCTGAGGATGATTTAGAATTTTGAGGAGCTTTGGTTGACAGCGCCTTGCTGGGGGATTCAGTGTTTGGCGACGACGACGCTGGTGCTGTAGAGCCAGCAGCTACAGGATTATTATTCTCAATCTCTTCAAATAGCTTCTTCTCAGCCTTGAGGATCTCTTCATGCACCTGATCCATATCCAATTCCTGATCTAAGCTCATTCTTGGCTGAGCTTCCTCAACTGCCGATCCACCGGCAGGATTGGCTGCTGTTGCTGAGGCAGCATTTGCCTCAGATTCAGATGCGGAGGCAGATGAGGGAGCTTTTAGGGATAATGGATCTCCAGGGATGTGTACAAGTTTTCTGATCGCAGCAGTCAGTTCTTCCTTGGCTGTTCCATCTGGTGTGTCTGATTCTGCCCAGAAGTAGAGGATATCTATGTAAACGAAGCATAATTGAACTTTTAATGACTTGATAGCAAATACGAGCATTCCCAAACTAAAAGAGTATGTCAAAGTAGAAATAAAGCTTACAGCGGTCAGTAGGACAGGACATAGTGCCGCCACACAATTGCAACACAGATATGGTGTGTTCATTCTTGCGGGCAGGTGTTTCTCCTGCGTTGAGGACTAAAGATCCCATTGGGAACAGCGTCTTGCAGAGAGTTGTTTCCCCAAACGCAGAGCGATCCGTGACCAAGATACAGTGAGAAACGTAGGATTTGTTCAGGCTTTGAGCATATACAAACAGGCGCATAAATGATGAAAACCAAGATATCAATAAAAAAATAAATTGATGAGTCCATAGCGTATGTCATTATCAGAGTCAATGAAACAATGGTCAAGCGTTAGATGCTTACGTTCTCGCCTCAATGTACGCATCCATGTCTCTGGAAAGGTATTCGCGTGTACAAATCAACTGGTTGGCCTGCAGGGCTTGGCCTGTGTGATCAACAACGGATTTCCATTGATTCGTGTTCCTATCCACGTTATGTTTATCCAGTTCATGTTGCAACATGTAGATTCCGCCATAGACTGCAGATACTCTGCAATACAAAAAATGTATGAGTGAGGTGTCATGATGTCAATCGAGAAATGAGGTCCTCGAGGTAAATGGACCTCCGAAGGAATTAAGGCGACTATTACACACAAACTATGATGTAAACTAGTTATATACCTGCAGAATGCTTGAGCAAGCTCGCTGCCAACACCATAAAGAGGACACAAATATGCCGAGTTACCGTAACGTCCCAATGACTGAAGATAGACTTTAACGGACTTGAGGCCGTCAGTGGTCGTGGCTACAGAAGATAAAAGCCAGGCACCATGCTGATTAGTATTTAAAACGTCAAAAGAAGCGAGTGGTAAATAACACAAACATAGGAAAAGCGAATTCTAATACCTTCATCATTTCCATCAAATCCAATGGCATAAACAACGGCCGTCAGAACTTTGTCTGACAATCCGTAGGCGTTCTGGACAAATTGAGTAAATGGCGCATCCTTATAATCTATATGCATTCAACATACCACAAGGTGTTAGTCGTCCAACACACTAAATAACATTTATAGCATATCCTCTTATAGGAACAGATATGTTCAGAAAAAAAAAAATACCTCTCCAAACCTCCTTCTGGTTTTCGTAGTCGACAGCAAACTGTAAAAACCTCATCAACTGTCTCTTTTCCTTCAAGGATAATGCTTTCGAGACAAAGACATCCTCTTTGGATGTAGGCATCATCTCAACTTTGTCCGTAAGCGCTTCATATACAGCAGTTCGTTCCAACAGCTTGAACTCAAGGTATTTGCCAATTCCAGAGGAGATAAGCAGATTGGTCAATGATCCACGCGAGTAGAGCAACTTTGGCGAGAGATCAAAGTTGTATTTGCGAGAGGTTTTGAGGAACTCTTCGAGAGCATGAACCTGAGAGAATGATACGGATGAAAAGTTGGCTGCTGTGGCTACAGAGCCAGTACCGGATGCCCAGGAAGCTAAGATATGGATGGCTTCCTTTTCTTCCTTGGATTGTCCCTTTGACTGATATGCAGTTGTGATATGGTCACTGACAGCCTTTATGCGATCTTCTACCGACGAATCCTTGTGGGAGGCGATAACTGAAGCCAAGTCAATAACAGTATCATTGCTCTTGTCGTCTTTGTAGAGCTGTACCTCAACATGGCTATGTGCCCTAGAGACCGACTTTTCAAACTCGATCTTGTCCTTGTTATCTATGAAACAAAATCGAACAAAATCGCATGGTATACGTTCTATTGTTAAAAACTGTCAACTTATAATCGTCTTTTTTTTTTTTTTTTTTTTTTTTTCAATTGCCAGTAAACTCTATTTCTCGGAACCCGATATTTTACCATGAGTCAACGCGTTGTCGGAGAAGGTAGAAGAGATCTTGTCTGCCCAGGCTAAAAGATCGCGGAAACCGAAGGCACCGGATTCGCCACCATAGTAGTCATTCTCATCGAGATGTAACACTGTCTTTCCAGCGCGAGCAAGTGCGGCAGCTACAATGGTCTGTGTGAAGCCTGTACCAAGAATAATGGCGTCAAAGACGGTTTTGTCGAGTTTGTCTATGTCCGCCATGAATGAGTACGAGTAATGGAGAGGTTTCTTATTGGCAGTGGGAGAATATGATGTGGTTTTGTTATTAGAAAGGTGTGGTGCTGGAGTTAATAGAGCCGAGATAGGATATGAGTTGCAAGCAAGAGTGGCCTGAACGCTTTTCTGGTGTTGTTGTTGCTCAATCTGCAACAAGGACGAGGAAAGAGGTACTGTATGGAAAAAAAAAAAAAAAAAAAAAAAGAATTCAGAAAATGAGAAGAGAGAGCATTGATGCAGACAAAAGCATTACAGGTGTCGTGGGAGGAATGAAGTTGAGTCCAATAGTGGCTGAACTAATCATGCAGGCATGAAAGTGAGTGTTACAAAAATTTCAAAGCTTACAGTTACTCGTGTCATGCAGTCCACGTGCTGTTGATAGCTCAGGCACGTTGGATGCTAGACTGGAGGAAGAGTTGGCACGAGACAACGTTGCTGGCGTACTACTGACGCCGGGGAAAACAAACGTGCAGGTAGAAGCCGATGAAGCCGTTGTTGCTGAGGCTGATGTAGGGGTGGAATGAGAATGGGAATGAGAATGAAAATGAATTGAAGGCAGACGCAACAACATTTGAAAGTTAAAAAAAAGGGGGAAAAATAAAGAGTTCTTTGATTTGATCTGTTTCTTTTAAAAGTATATACAAGGTGGATCTAAGGATGAAGGATGTTAATAAGATTGTTTATACTTTTTTTATGGCGTAAAATGTGGGGGCAACTTGGACGAGATGACGACAGTTTGAACGAGAAAGAGGTGAGAAAAAGACAAGAGGGCATCACGGATCAAAGTCTCCAGTTGCCTTCTTTTTATATCTTTCTCAGCGCACTGTTTACATTGTCTCATTAATAAAATTGGTGTGGTGTCAATTATATTTCGCATACACTGCAAAAAGGGCGAGGAGGGGTGATCGATGATGATCCTGTTTATGGAGTCATTGGCCTCATCATGGCTGACAGAGAATCCATTGCTCTCTTGGTCTCAACAATAAGAGCAAGGTATTCGTGCATCCCTGTATGAATGCCTGCTCTTTACTTTGTGTGATGTGTATAAATATTTGTGAAAGGCTATAGTTCTTATCTTTCATTTCTTTCAATGTGCGGGTGTGAACGTTAATTGCCATGCTTACTTATAATTAGCACGAAGCTCATTTCATATTTCATTACGTCTTTGCTTTTCGGCAATGCTCAAAGTGTGTATACATGGATATATATATATATATATATATATATTAATGTATTGTAGACTAGCAAGCGTCTGACGGAGATGCTCTCATCCGTTCGCCTTCCTCGTTCAAGAATGCTTGGCTCTCTGGTGCAGAGGTGTAGGTATTGACGATGTTGGCTCTCTAATATTGTTTTTCTGCTTCTATTGCCCTCTCAACGACTGTGCTTACATGACCCAACGACCCTTCGCCGGATGCTCTAATGCTCAGATCAAAGCTTACTTGGGATTTGACATCAGAGCACAACTAGCCTGTTATGTTCAATTAGAGCTGATCGCACCGCAAAAAGAACTAACTTGGTCAAGCTATAGTTCGACTGGAGATAGACCAGCTCTTTAGCCTTTAATTTTCGAACGAAAAACGGCATTCAAGAGCAACGAACTATAGAATTATTGAACTTACAGATCAATGCTCCCTATTCACTAAACCACTCGTGCATTATCAAATTTTTTAGGCAAGAGAGGAGTGTAGACTTTTCGCCTTGATATTCGATGATACCAGCATATCCACCGATGGTCATATTTCAAAATAGAACAGACATCCTATTAGCAATTAAATAGATAAAAGGTTTGTTTGAGTACTTTTGCCCTTTCATTCCAGTTTCAGGAAATCGAGCGGTGCCGAAGGCGATTCCTTAAAACTGGTGTAGAAGATAGATGATATAAGGTCTTTTGAGCAATAACAGCTCATTGAAGAAGAAATTCAATGAGTTCGACATTCTGGGATTCACTGTGAGCTACAGGACACAACAATAGGATTGAAAATAAGATGCAATTTATTTGGATGCTTAAACGATCCCATGATCCATACTCTGCCGGCATCAACTGATCTTCAATCAGCATATTAATACAGATAGGACAAGCATCAACGTATAAAGGCAGTTCTCTCCGTCTTCCTACACCGATATTGAATCTGGTTATTAGCGCATACCCATTAGAAGACATGCGTTGGTAGAGCCCATTATTGACGTGTATCTCGATCCCGTTGGACTAAACCCAAAGGTCCATTCCAAGATACCTTGCTTAAACATCTTAAAAATATCCAAAACCCAACTGATGGAAGACGAAAGTATAATCCAGGGCAAAAAAAAAAAATAAAAATAACAAGACTAAGAATAAATAGAAAATTCATTCAAACATTGCTCAATGACTGTGCGTACATGTACATAAGTCTACTCAACGGTCAATACACTCGATCTCAAGTTTGTTCCTGCAGATTGATTAGCAGAACCCCAGCAGTAGAGTTACATCAAACTGTCACCTCATGGTCGCGCGCCATGATCGGACCGCTAAGATTATATAAGAGTTGGAGAGATTTACGTGTTCCAGCTGGGCTGAGTGTAACAAGTTGCGCATTTATGACATTACATCTGTAGATATTGTATATATTATATATTTATTCGCCTTTTTTATATGAAATCTAGTAGTAGGCTACTGCTATAAGAGAGATCAACCATGGGTCTTTTGTGTCTGTTTTGCGTTTCGAAATATGGCTGAGGAAAGACTAGGGGTTGACATGAGTGTTCTTTAAAAAGAACATGGCAGAAACTGGTTCAATTGCTGAAATCTATGATCCATCCTATTAACTTGGCGTTCCTTTGCTGTCTTGCTTACATTCACATTTTCGTTCCTACTGAAGGAATCACAAATCTGCTTACTGCTGCACACCTATCCAACACAAGTCTTACTAAGATCATGTCGATCGCATTGCATCCTTGAGGCTAGGGTTGTAGATTTGAAAAGAGAGCCCATGCTTAATTTTTTCACTTTTGCACGTTACAGTTATACATTGTTTGTTTATTTATTTACAAAAACATCAATTAAAAATCCTTCCGCGGCTAATTCGATTAACAACAATAACGCCTGCATTATCCTATTGCCTTTGAACACCCAGCGTCCAGGGTATAAATTCATATATACCGAAGTGTTAATTGCATATCAATCACAACAATCATAAATATATAATAGTAGTTATGACGGTAAAATGGTAAATGGTAATGATGATGGCAATAATATTAAGAGATGTACAATAATAATAATCATACAAGTAATCACCATTGTTATGGTCCACAGTTAAAAGATCGGAACTTTCAGCAACTTTTTACGATTGAGAGCACAGACATCATTTCGTAATACAAGTTCTTGATCAAAAATAAAAAGCCTTTTTTTATTGCTTTATTTGTTTTAATAAAGCAATTGTTTAAGCATTCCTTCTCGCTTTTTGATCGAGGTTGAGGAAAAGAAACTACGCTTCAAAGCTTGCGTATCCTTTTTTTACTTGGAGCGAGCTCTCATTTTTCTTCTTTTGCGCTTGAGGCGGCGAACGCGCTTCTTCTTCCACTTGTCTCTCATCTAAATATACGTCGTGCATTGTAATGTATTTTAATGAAGGATAAAAAAAAGGTCAGTGATAAAGTTGTTGTTAGAGATTAAGTTGAGATCATGATATATTGAGAGAGGGCGAGTGATATCAATGGCTCTATAATGTAGTGCTTAATTATAATCCATAGAGATAATGATATGCTGAAGATGATTGAAATCATTGCCGCGTAGCTATCGAGTTGTTGATCTCAGTATGAGTGAGTGTGGTAAAAAAAACAAAAAAAAAAGTGCAAAGGCTTTCCATAGTTCAGATGTATAGTTGTATATCCATCGACTAATCGGATGCATCCATCAATATACAGTTGTCATGGATATGCATCCACCGCTCTTTTGTCTTGCTGATTGGCAATGCCATCGGTGAAAAGTATCATGGTGGTTCATTCATGGTGGTTCTGATGTATAAAGAGGGAATGAAAGTTTGTAACTCTTCGATTCCACTATGACCCATCCGATCTTTTTTTTTTTTTTTTTTTTTGAAGTCCTTTCTATTTCAGTGTGTGTATGATGTACCTTTGATTTGGTGTAGGAAAGAGAGAGTTTCAAATTAGGTCCTTGTGAGCGAAATCTTTTATTAAAATCCAGTCGTGTGGCTTATGTTCGTCCAAGTTTCCCAGGGTCTGGGCAGTCACTTTGGATCAAAGGTCTATTAAGAATGAAAACTCAATGTGGTGAACATAATAATATGGAAACGGATATGTTATCAAATAAAGCTGGAACTGACGCGTCTTGGGAATCTAGTTTGTTTGAATGCAAAAAAGCAGCTAGGCGTGGAAGAACTGGTCTGATTTACTCTGTTCTGCTTAGGTTCGATCTAGAAGCTTTGTAATGTACGGAGCTACCCAATGCCACATACCAATAGAGAATCCTTGTCGGTCTACAAGCTCTTTAAAATAAATACCGCGGCTCCGTTGCTGGGATGCAATTTGATATAGCTGCCAAATTTTTTTTCTTTCTAATAGAGATATCAGAACCTGAAGAGAAAGAGTGCAATATTTTGATTCCAGCACGTGCTGGAAGAAAACGGACACACGAACAGCAAGCTGCAAACGTGTTATACAATACTGACTCAAACCTTTGAGGAGGGCTCAACTATCACGCGCACCCCAGGCGCCAAGACGCCAAGCCCAAGTGCCAAGACACCAAGCCCCAACCCTATTAATTATCAGTATAAATAGTCCACTACGTTATAGCCAAATAAAGTATCCTTTGACCTTCGATTCCACCTAAGATCACCTTTGATTGTTACTATTTACATGGTAGCAAAGGTTCATCGAACCACCGACCCCGCCAGAAACCGCTTATATTTCCCTCTGATATTTTTCCCTAGATCCCTCTGATATTTTCCTAGATAAAATTTAAAAATTTACCCCTGCATTTGATTTTTTTTTTTTTTTTGCCATGGACAACCTCACCACTTCCTTGAAAGCTCTTAACCTTGATGCCAGTACCAGCCTATCCGTGCAGAACGCTGTGCAAACCTTCCTCGAATCCCGACAGGATAGTGCTTCTAGCGCTGCCGCCTTTAATGACCATGTCCGCACGGTGGCTGCTGTGATAAAACCTACCAAACCAGAACCATACGAGGGAAATGTCGACGCTGTCGCGGTCCTCAACTTCTTGGAGAACCAAGAAGAGTACTTCGAGATCATGGAGCTTAACCACTCCCGTTGGGTCCGATATACCGTTGTCAACCTGAAAGGAGACGCCAAGGCATGGTGGCGAGACTCGGAAATGACAATTGATACACCATGGGACACTTTCCGAAGTAAATTCATCGAAAACTTCACACCCCCTGACACGGCTTCTTCAGCCCAGAAAGCACTGGTTCAATTAAAACAAGGTAAATCCTCAGTAGCGGAATACACTGCCAAATTCCGCCGCCTCCAACGCCTCACACCCAAACTGGAGGAATCATGGCTTGTCCTCCATTATACCTACGGCCTTGTAGAAGACACAAGCAAGGAAGTCCTCCTTCGCCAGCCTCAGACTCTCAACCAGGCCATCAAGCAGGCTACGATGATCCACAGCATTTTACATTCCTCTAGACCCCCCATCATGACAAACCAAACAAGCCAACCCACACCGACCCCGATGGACCTAGACGCAATGCAGATGATGTTCAATAACTTCCTACTACAGAGTACAAACTCCACAGGCTTAGCGAACTTCCATCGCCCCCCCTCGACTAACAACAGCCCACTCTCCAAGCTCACCGAAAATGACAGAACAAAACTGCGCCGCGCAGGCGCTTGCTTTCGCTGCAGAAAGAAGGGACACATGGCCAAGAACTGCCGCGTGACTAGGAACTTGAACAACCTGGAACAACAAGACGACTACGACGACTCGGGAAAAGAGGAGAGCGAGCTGTAGACCAGGCCAGCCTCGCTCTCACCACCAACCCTCGAGTCCTGGGCTCTAGAGGGCGTAGTCATATGGATTTAAGTAGTAACAACAGTAATAAAAACTCTAGTTCTCCTAAATCCATGATTATGCCTTCTCGCTCCTCTCCCATATTTTCTCTATCCTCTCTCTTATCATTACCCTCTAAAAGCACCTTGCACCACACCACTTCCATTCCTCCGGATTCCCTAAATCACCTCTCCCCCGATTCCCATCCCGCGTCATCTGTCACTGAAATCAAATCATCTTCAAACCAAGACACAAATGAAAATTCACCTACCCCCTCTACTTCCCACGAACACCTTGCTAGTAAACCACCCCGTCGTCGTCGTCGTCATGCCACACACCTCCAATCCCTGTCCGCTGTCTACACCAATGCGAGACGACTACTAACCTTCATTGGGGCCGTCAACGGACACCCTGCGCGAATCCTCATTGATGGTGGGGCAGAAGGAAATGTATTGAGTTCAAAATTTTGCAGAAAACATAACATTATCATAGACAACGCGAACCCTATCCCTATCATTCATCCGAATGGCACAGCAGTCATGTCCCCAGGAACCGCATCTGTTACCCTTGAACGTGGTTCCTATGGTGAAAAGATTCAAAGTATCATCTACCCCTCGAAAAAATATGATCTCATCCTAGGGAAACCTTGGCTAACCGCAGTCAATCCCCAAATCAACTGGCGCACTAACGATTTACACTTTGAACACGATGGTAAACACATACTATGGGAATGTCGAGGGCATACCTCCTCCTCCGCTCGTCAAAATTGCCTTTCTGCCATAAACTTTGCTGCATTAGCATTAGAACCCGAAACGACAACATTCTTGGCCCAAGTAAGAACCACTTCACCACCAACAAACCTAGACTCAACACTACCCGAATCGATTCAACAAATTGTCCAAGTAGAATTTCCAGACCTCTTTCCTGACACACTACCGGACGGACTCCCTCAGGATCGTGGCGATAGCATGCGAATCGAGACTGAAAATAATACCGATCCACCTGTAAGACCAGTCATTCGCTTATCAATTGCTGAATTAGACGAACTAAAAACACAACTCACAGAACTACTGCGCAAAGGCTTCATCTCTCCAAGTACATCACCCTACGGAGCACCAGTTTTATTCGTTAAAAAGAAGGATGGCGGACTGAGGATGTGTGTAGACTACAGAGGATTAAAACAAAATAACCCGTAAGAATCGCCATCCACTACCAAGAATCGACGAGCTAATAGATCGTTTCAGGACAGCACGATTTTTTACAAAGCTCGACTTACTATCCGGATATCATCAAATGCGCGTTCATCCAGACGACCGACATAAAACGGCATTTTCGAACACGCTACGGTCACTATGAGTTTAACGTCGTCCCTTTCGGACTCACCAACGCACCTGCCGCCTTTTCAGCCATGATGCGCAACGTGTTGGATCCTGTGCTGGATAAATGCACCGTAGTTTTACCTAGATGATATACTGATTTATTCTGATAACAAAGAGCAACATCTACAAGACATCAGAAACGTTCTTAGGCTCCTACGCAAGGCAGGCCTCTTTTGCAAGCTTTCCAAGTGTTCATTTATGCAAGAGGAGACAGAGTTCCTAGGCCATGTTATATCCAAAGATGGACTCAAAACAAACGGAGCACTGGTTAAGGCAGTTAGAGAATGGCCAACACCCACAACACAGCGCCACGTCATGCAGTTCCTTGGATTAACAAACTTCTATCATCAATACATCGACCACTATGCTGATATCGCGCTTCCCCTTACTGATCTGTTAGGCTCAACTACAACATTCTACTGGAGCAAGCCTCACCAAGAGGCCTTTGAAAGACTGAAGCAGGCAGTCACCATGGCACCCGTACTCAGAATTTTTGACCCTGCCCTAGCAACTTCCGTCGAAACTGATGCATCAGGTTTCGCCATTGGTGCAGTCTTGTTCCAAACAGATCACAAGGGCGAATCGCGCCCTGTTGCCTTTACATCACGAAAGTTGAGCTCTGCAGAACGAAACTACCCAACCCATGAGCAAGAATTACTAGCTGTCGTCCACGCCTTAAGAACATGGCGATACTATTTGGATGGATCTCATTTTATTGTCTATACTGACCATGCCACATTGCAGCATTTTCCAACCCAGCCAAACCTGACTCGGAGACAGGCCAGATGGATGGAACTCCTACAAGAATACGACTTCAACTTCAAGTACAAACCAGGCAAAGACAACATCGTCCCCGACGCTCTCTCAAGGAGGCCTGACCACAAGGCGCAGGATCCCGCCAGTGAGCAGATTAACTCCATAGAAATAAGTTTGGACCCAGGCTTACGGCAGCGCCTGATAAAGTGTTACCCATATGACCTTAAGTTAGGATCACTTTACGAAAGCTGCCGCGAGGCAAGTCCCTCTGATCGTTATTTTGTTGCTGATGACCTATTGTGGATTAACATCGCTGGACAGACACGTTTATGTATCCCGAATGATCCTAACATTCGCGCTCTCCTACTTCATGATGCACATGATTCTCCCATTGCTGGCCACCTCGGCTTCGAGAAAACATATGAAACCATGCGAAGGACTTTCTTTTGGCCACGAATGGCCCGAGACACCAAGACTTACATTGCATCATGCGAACAGTGCCAACGAAATAAACCACTGCTTCATCATCCTGCCGGATTATTCAAACCTCTCGATATACCTCTTGAACGATGGGAAACTGTCACCATGGACTTCATTGGCCCTTTACCCAAGACGAACCGAGGGTTCAATGCCATAACTGTATTCGTAGACAAGTTATCCAAACAAGTCCACTTCTGCCCTAGCCATACAACGGACACTGCTTCAGATATCGCACGACTCTTCTTCAATAATGTCTTCCGACTCCATGGCATGCCACGAGCTATTGTATCGGACAGAGACTCAAGATTCACGGGACACTTCTGGACCACATTGATGAAGCTCATGGGAACTAAACTCCATATGTCTACAGCATTCCATCCTCAGACAGACGGACAGACGGAGCGAGCCAACAGGACCCTGGAGGAAATGCTACGATCTTATGTCTCGTACAAACAGAATGACTGGGACTTGCTCTTACCAATGATGGAATTTGCATACAACAACTCCGTCAACCCCTCCACAGGGTTTTCCCCCTTTTTCCTAAACCACGGTCATCATCCCATTGTCCCATCATCCCTCTTGAAACCACCAACAACAGATGTACCGGCTATCTCTACCTTCATTTTCCACTCAAGCCTCTGCGTTGGCGCAAGCACAAGACGCAATAGCGACAGCTCAGGACATCCAAAAACGCCAAGCAGATAAAGCACGATCACCCGCCAGGTTCACTGTAGGCGATAGTGTCTTACTGAGTACGGAGCATATCACTGTCGCAGCTCACGCAAACCGACCCTCCAAAAAGTTAGAACCAAAATTCATTGGACCATTCAAAATCATAGAGAAGATCAACGACAACGCGTACAAGCTCGAGCTACCTCCGAACATGAAACAACACCCTGTCTTCAATACAGATTTATTACGACATTATCACGAATCCCCGGAGAATTTCGGCGAACGAGCACCTGCCAGACCCCCACCAGATTTAGTCGATGGCGAAGAAGAATATGAAGTGGAAAAGATTCTGGATTACAAACTATTTGGCAGAACCCCCAAGTGGCTCGTGAAATGGAAGGGATATCCTGACGAAGAAGCAACATGGGAACGGAGATCCTCACTAGTTAATGCAAAAGAAGCACTGGAGGAATTTCAAAAAATGCAACAGTAACACCAAAATTATTTTTCTCTGTTTCTTTTTTCTTTATTTTTCTTCTTTTTTTTTCTCTTCTCTCTTCCTTTCTTCTTTTACTATCTCCTTTCCTCTCTTCCTCTCTTCCTTTTACCTCCCTTCTCTGCCCACTCCAGCATGGTAACAACCGCCATTTCCTCCATCAATCGACGACGTTCCCGTGCTCGCTCTTCTACACTCACATCCTGGGTCTGCAATGCACGAAACTCAAACGCTATCAGCGAAGAACACTCTCTTATCATCGACAGTCTCGGTCCCTCATGACGACTCCTCTTCCGTCGCCTCTCCGGCTCCTCAGGACCATCCTCTCCATCAACAGCTTCCCACTGTGCATTGTCACTCGTCGAACTTACAGAAGCCAAACGGATCCCAGCCCCCTCCACTCCCGACGTCGCTGAAGTACTCGACTCCACATGATCTCTGGCTTCCCTCACAGTTGGCGAATCGCCCACCTCAGGATACTCCTCCTTCGGTAGCATCCGCCCCAAGATTACAGGTGAAAGACGTGGAGACAATTCCAACCTCGTATCTAGCTCTTCCTCCTGAGGCACAGAATAAGGCTGTGTGGCGTCAGGGTCATCTGAAGAACCCTGGGAGCTTGGTACCGCCGACCGCTGTGTCAATACAACTTCAGAAAACACGCCACCAGAAGGAGCACGACCTTTACGCGGTGGCATTGGATGAGAAGCCTTGCGTGAAGACATCATGGAGACTTTTTTCCTTTTTTTTGAAATAAGCAAAGAGGAATGAGGAAAGAATGCAACACGAACTCACCAACTCCATCGCCACTCATTCACCCATCCTCATCCACATGATCTGCATGAACCGCATGACCAGTAATTTTAACCAATCAGACATCACCACATCAATTTTTTTTTTATTTTATTTATTATTTTATTTATTTCTCCTCTCTTCTCTTCGTTTTCTTTATTTCCATCAATTTTTTTTTCTCTTTTCTTCTTCGATTTATGATCTCCTTCATTTTTGACGGGAAGGATGCAAACGTGTTATACAATACTGACTCAAACCTTTGAGGAGGGCTCAACTATCACGCGCACCCCAGGCGCCAAGACGCCAAGCCCAAGTGCCAAGACACCAAGCCCCAACCCTATTAATTATCAGTATAAATAGTCCACTACGTTATAGCCAAATAAAGTATCCTTTGACCTTCGATTCCACCTAAGATCACCTTTGATTGTTACTATTTACACAAGCACACAACGCGAACCTGACGGACCTGATCTTTTTGTCCTTGTTGCCCTGCCGTAAAAAAAAAAAATATTCACCATCATCTACGCGCATAACAGGTTTCTTCTCTTCCCAGTGCCATTTCCATTTCCATTTCCATTCTCAGGGAACCTTCTGCATCACCTCTAAAGACACACTTAGTGCCATGAACAGTTGAGAGATTAACTGATTTTGCCTCGAAAAGTGACCATGTACTTTAATTGCATCTCTGCATTCTCTTCATTACTAATACCGTCTGTATAGTCAAGGCCAACTTTTACTTCCATAATCAAGCTTCTATATCTCTATATCTTAAAGATCTTAAAGATGAATAATCATCGGCTGCGATAATAAGCAACACTGATGCCAAGACTGCACTAAATTCTTCTCTTGCCACTATTTGGGTTTAGTGAAAGAGGCCTTGCCCTGAATTAGCAATACTGAAACCTATATTCCCTGGATGCTTCGACTCATTGGATGCTACGGCTTATTGGATGCTATTTGAAAGAACAGGAATTTAAGATAAAGAAATTGATTAAATTGGAAATAAAACGATTACGAAAAGAGCAAGACAAAGACAAGGGTCAAGACATACTGGGATAAAGTGATAGTTGAAGAGTTAATGGTGTTATGATTACGGGCAATCAGAGAAATAGTAGCAGGCAAAGGAAAGAAAGATATCTTTATGCTGATCCAGGGATCTTCGTTAAATAAAAAGGGTAAAAATCCTAGCTATTGTAAAAACCCATATAAATGACTGCTACTCGCAACATGGGCTACTCATTCACAGATTACTCATTGAAATATGTCTGGATCATAATAAGTAACGAGAACGAAAGAAAGATGTCTTTATTATGATCCAGGGATCTTCGTTAAATAAAAGGGGGTAAAAATCTTGGCAATGGTAAAAAACTTATATAAATGGCTGCTAATTGCAACACTCATTCACGGGCGAGATAGACGCGTCGCGTGTAACTTTTGATTTCACGTGACAAAATCAGCCTTGTTTTTTAGTGCTTTATTTAGAGTTCTTGGAACGCGTCTCCAACAAGTATAAATATCGCAGACTTGTAACATAATAAACTTCAGTCTGCAATAAAACTATTCCTGAATCTACATTGCTAGCGTCCTGCTGCAAGGAATGCTCTAGAAATTTGGGCGAAATACTGTGTCGTACAAAATCATAGTAGTAATTTCGCTTGCACGTAGTGACCATAGCGGGTTCGGAAAGCGGTCCTGTGTTTATCAGCGGGATGGACACGCATCTGATGATAGCCCAAGAGTAGATCTAACTTGGTAAAACATTTAGCTGTTCTAAATCTGTCGATCAATTCATCAATCCGTGGTAGGGGGTACCTGTTTTTCTTTGTGATCTTGTTCAAGCCTCGATAATCAATACACATTCGAAGCGGCCCATCCTTTTTCTTCACAAAGAGGACTGGAGCACCGTATGGCGAGGTACTCGGTGAGATGAATCCTTTTTGTAAAAGATCAGTTAGCTGCTTCTTCAGTTCATCAAGCTCAGCGATCGACAATCTAATGACAGGCCGGACAAACAGATCAGCATAAGGGTCAGTCTCTATACGCATGCTATCACCTCCGTCAGGGGGAAGGCCATCGGGAAGCGCCGTAGGAAAGACATCAGGAAATTCGACTTGAACAATTTGTTTGATAGGGTCCGATAGTTCAGAACTATTGCTAGACACAGGTACTGGGACTCGAACTTGAGCGCGGAATATAGAAGCATCGAGTTCCGAGGCGACGGTGAGGAAGTTAAGGGCAGATATGACGGAGGATCCCTGTCTAAACTTCCTGTCGATACCAGCGCAAGACCATAAGACAGGAGTACCTTGGTGTGACAGTGTATAGCCTTAAGCCTATAAAAAGGCTTGCTTTAACTATTACAATAAAATCAGCTTTTGTCTCTCTTAACTATTACATGCTGCAAGGAATGCTCTAGAAAATTGGGCGAAATGCTGTGTCATACAATATCATAATAGTAATTTCGCTTGTAACCATCTTGACGGCACTTGAAACATGCGCCTCGTCGAACCAGTTCAGACCTTTCGGCGGGAGTGAGAGGGGCTAGAGAGCCTCGGCCTTGGGATTACTTCCGTAAGGCATTAAGCTCCACTCGGAGGTTATCCAACTCCATCGCCATTGGATCTCGAGCGGTCTGAAGTTGAGCCGCGACCACAGATGCCTGAGTGCTCGGGGTTTGGCGAGTCGAGGTATTGTTGTCGGGTTGGAAGCTATAGACCCTGTCGTATTGCTCAGCTGCCTCGAAAAGCTGATATAAGGTGGGTGTTTGAGTCACCTGGAGGGCACGCAAGAAATGGTTCAAGGCTGGAGGGCAACCTTGTACGAAGCAAATAAATGCAAAATCTTCAATGGCCTTGCGATCCCCGGCTGAAGCTTCGTCGGCTAGTAGGGCAGTTAGGAGCTCGTGCACTTCAGCGACGTAATCAACGACCGTGGAGGCCATTGTCAGGGATGAGAGACGGTACCGGATGAGCTGAGAGAAGTCGTTCGGGATGAACGCCGTGCGGAAACCTGCCTCAAAAGTGTCAAATGTGGCATCATCAGCGATGCCCGAACCATTGAACCATCGGGCGGCAGGACCGAGGAAGGCAATAGCTACAACGGTCCGAGCCGCGTCAGGCACAGATGCGCCCACAAAGAACCGGTGCATGGAGCGCAACCAGGTGGTAGCCGAAAAATCATCGCGCTTGCCATCAAACTTTTCAGGTTGTGGGTATTTGAATGAGGAGGAGGAAGCAGGGGTTTCAGAGGTAAGAGTCATGGTGGACAGAAGGGCAGATAGTTGATCGAGGGAAAGCAGGGTGGAACAGGGCAAGAGGCAGGGGTAGAGGGGTAGAGGGGTAGAGAGGTAGAGGTCGGGGATCAAGGAAGCTTTGCCAACATGTAATAGGTAGTGAAGACAAAAGGTGATTTATATTAAATTATTATTACAAGCCTTTTATAGGCTTAAGACTATACATTGTGAAACTTTTCGAGACAAAATCAGTTAATCTCTCAACTGTTCATGGCACTAAGTGTGTCTTTAGAGGTGATGCAGAAGGTTCCCTGAGAATGGAAATGGAAATGGAAATGGCACTGGGAAGAGAAGAAACCTGTTATGCGCGTAGATGATGGTGAATATTTTTTTTTTTTACGGCAGGGCAACAAGGACAAAAAGATCAGGTCCGTCAGGTTCGCGTTGTGTGCTTGCTGTTCGTGTGTCCGTTTTCTTCCAGCACGTGCTGGAATCAAAATATCGCGTTCTTTCTCATTTGTGGCTTGACTTTCTATTAGCCTTGGTCACCAAATCAAAAACAAACCTCCCGGATAAAGGTCATCAGTTTCTACTTACTAGTTGCTCTCTCTCTTGCGATAAATTAACATCAACTATGTTTGGAGCATTCAGAGCATCAAGTATTAGTCAGGGCGGTCTTCTATGGTATGAGGGCACATGGCCTCTCCATTTGTCAACGGAAGCCCTAGACTACTGCATTCAATACTCTTTAATATGTCAACAATGCACAACCTCTTCTTCTTTTGCTGACACGGACACCCTCATCAACCTTGTTTTTCATAGGAAAGCACGCATGAAGATGAACCTTAGCCCTACACAGAAGGCTAACATCCGTAAGCGCCTCAAAGCTGCCGACGATGTTGTCATGAAGATTCAAGAGTCGGGAGTCCAGTGCAATGCCTTGGTAAAAATATATTGTCCACTTTTTTTTTTTTTTACTACTATCGTTTCCGTGGAACAGAGGGATGTTGAACAATTTTATTACTCTTCAAATTATTCATTTGGATTCACTTACTGAACTATATTCCTTGATTCGTTTTTTGTACTTTTTATTCTTTTTATTCTTTAGACTAAGCTTCAGGCTGAACCTACTGAAGCACAAATGCCTCCTAAAGACAAATACACTGTTTTTACCAGGAACTTCAAGGGCTATCGCAAGTCCGTTCACAAAGTCCCTCATTTTACCAAGGTTCCTGTCCCTCGTACTGCTCCTGCTGGATTTTAAAAAGACAAAACAAAATACAGGAGCATGCATAGAATGTCGACCTTGAATGTCTTTCAGTAGAATTGGACACTTAATTTGAATAATGGGAAGCATGTGAGGTTAGAAAACAAGGATCATTGATCAGCAGACCAGATTATTTCAAAGAAATGTTATTGTCACAGCAACCATACTAGACCAAGAGCAAAAATTTGTTTCTTGAATAAGCTATCGAAGAATCCAGTTAACAATAAATGTATAGTATTTTATCATCTGAAAACAGATCCATGTTTTTCAAGTTATTAACTGTTGTGGACCTCAGGTCAAAGGGATCTTAAGTTGCGCTCGGTCTAATCTCCTAGCTAAATCACAAAACTGCTCCGTTGTAACATCTTCCACCCGCATATTCATATCCCATTTGCCTCCTGCGATCCACTCCTCCACCACTGGCTGGACTTCAGGTGCAAGCCTAACCAATCGTTTCGTGATATTTCCAATAGTTTTTCTTCTCTTATTGAAATAAAACCGCGCCACATCTTCCAGCTTGTCTAAAGAACCTATGATATTAATAATGATAATATTAATAATTTAATCACTAGTGAATAAATAATTATGCTCAAATAAAAACTGGTGGCGCTTTTTTTTTTTTTTTTTTTTTTTTATTACCTGGCATTAACGGGTCCTGCTTCTTCTCAAAATGCACTACAGCTGCATCCACTTTTGGCTTTGGGACAAAACTACTTGCAGAGAGTTTATAAACCTTCTTGACATCACAGAGTGATTGAGCCAAAATCGAAAGCCGACTTCTTTGAGGATGACTTGGTGGTGCGGCAATACCCTCAGCAACCTCCTTCTGAAACATGAGTGTCATGGACACCTTATTGTTGGTCCGAAAGATCCCTTCCTGAAGCGCCATCATCTTTAACCATTGGACCAATAATGGGGACGCTACACCAAATGGCAGGTTACCGAGGAGACGGATCGTCTCGTTCGATTCATCCGCAGGCTTCTCAAAGAGCGTGTTTTCATCTGAAGGTGAAATACTTTTGGGGTCCGAGAATAGTTGGGTGATGGACGAAATTGTTGGAGATGATGGCGGTGTAGGCAAAAAAGTAGGGGTAGTAGTAATAGTAGTAGCAGTAGGTACTAAAGGCGAGGGCATTGGAAGGGCAGCTTGTAGGATCAAAGAGTGGTCAAGCCTAAGCATGTCGCCATGGATTATACTCAATCGATGCTCTGATGCTTCCGATAGTTGCTATCGACCCCAATGGTTAGTTGCTATCATAATCTATTCTGGTTAGGAAAAACAAAGAAAGGTGGGACTGAACTGATCATTTAAGAAAAAAAAAGAATGAGAAAAATGTTCTTATTACCTGTAATGCAGGTAAAAACCGAGGGTCTTTTTCTACAACTACAACGCGTTGTGCACCAGCATCTAGAATTGATCGGGTCAAAAGACCAGGACCTGATCGTTACCAATATACGTGTTAATAATTTCATTCCAAGTGTTAATTTCAAAAAGAAAGAAACAATAATAAAAAAAATAAAAAAAGAAATAATAAAAATAAAAAAAAAAGAAAAAGTTTTTACCTGGACCAACTTCTACTACAAGGTTATCATCCACTGATATTTTGGCATGGCGTGCAATGGTATCTGATTTATACAAAAAATGTATTATAAAATAAAAAGGAGCAGTATGTTAGTTGCAGATCGGATCCTTTCTCGTCAAAACACAATCAGCTCAACGAGACAGACCTGTTACATTCTTATCGAGAATAAAGTTCTGAGAAAACTTTTGATTCGCAGAGAGACCATAGACACGGATTAGATCACGAATGGGTGGGAGTGGTGGAAGTTTCTTGGGAATCATCTCAAGGTGGTAATGAGACGTTTAATGAGACCAGAAAAAAGAGTGAATAAATTAAGACTGTCCATCCGAGTATTTACCATTGATTTGTGATTGGATGATTGAACCCACTTCTTTCATATGTCAGATTAATATTTCCTGTTGCTGGATCATGGTGAGTGCTGGTCCTCAATATCAGCAACTGTTGGTAATCTCTCTGAACTGAATACACCCATGGCACCATATTTGGTAACCTCTTATGCCCAACAATTGAAATCAGGGAATGACTGATAAGTGTGTATTTATTTGTTTCCATTATTTTACGTGTGGAGTCAATTCGTGCACAACAATTTATGTGTATAAAAAAATCTTTCTGTCTGTTGATCTGCACCCTTTATACTTTCAATTAACAATTTTTCTCATGTGCTTGCTTAATTAAAAAAAAAAAAAAAAAAAAAAAAAAAACAAGCTCTTCTTTCATTTTGATCAGTTCCTTTTTTTCTTTTTCACATTGAAAATGGTGCATGCACATGGATGCACATGTACAACGCAAGGATCATGTACTTTCATAAAGATATATGTATACAATAGATCTTTCTACAAACATGATTCTTTTAGAGTACCCAGCTTAGTGATGATCTGTAAGATGGGTAATAAAAAAAAAAGAGAGAGAAGAGAAAAGAAAAGGGCATGATGCATAAATCCATTAATGTGCTCTTGTCTTTCGCCCTTTCACTCTCCTTGAAGACGAGGTCGATTACATTCCCCCTTTTTTTTTTTTTTTTTTTTTTTTACTGTCCATAGTGTTGAGATTGGATTGGCTTTGTTTATTTAAGCCCTGTCATTGGGCCAGATGTTAGCCATAAAGTTTAAACCATATACCCTTTTTCCTATTCCGATGGGGATGGAATGAGTAAGGATTTATACCTGAACGGCATCAAAGGACTCTTGTTTACAACACTTTACATTCAGGACGCAACTCTCCTCTACTGTACTTTAGGTGGTTTTCTCGGTAGAATGACTTCATCCAGAACTTTTGGATAGATCGCCAGACAAAAGAAGGAGAGAGTTGGTTTTGAATCATCTAGAGCAAAAGAGCTGGGTTCGATTGTCGTGCTCTGATTCGTCACCAACACAGGGTTGTACAGTGTTAGTCTGGTGTAGCACAGTAACATAGTACCTGTTCGTTGTACATGTTTACCTATAACATCTAGACACCGGGACTGGGAGGCATTGCACGTAGTTTAGTACATGGTTCTGTCTGGAAAGACGAAGAAAAGGAACCCGCGGAAATGTATATAAACATAAATGACATATATCTAATATACATGATGAAGATCAAATAAAAAGATGAAGGGAGTAAAGGAAAAAAGAAAGGAATGATTGAAAGAAAGGTGGATGAGGGAGCCATGCTGCTGTTGGATGAAGATCCAGACAGAGAGCACGTTTCAGCAGTTGCATGGAACAGAATCTGTGGATAAATTGTTAGACTACTGGAGAAGAGCAAGAGCAAGAGCAACAGCAAGGACAGAAGCAGAAGCGTCAATAATAAGACTACATTATTACAATAGAGCGTTCAAGTTGTTCAACCTGATGAAAAGGACAAAATTGATGAAGAGAGAGGAGATAAAAAAGCAGACTAAAAAAAAAGAAAAAAAACTCCCAGTCAGTTTGCTCTCAACATTTTCTTTTCTTCTTTCTTTCTTTAACTCTCTCTTTCACCTCCTTCCTTCTCCTTTCCCATCTGTCTCTACCAACTTCTACTTTGTAGCAATTCAGCATTCATCCTTTTTTATTGTTTTCCTTCATCTCACTTGATCAGTTTGCACTTTTTTTCATCTTGTTATACTTTATTTTTTTTGCACATAATCTTTGTCACACCAAGTCTTTTTACTCTACATCTTGTTTCATCAATTCACCCAAGGACAAGTTTCATTTCAGTTCCTTCATCCTGAAAAGGTTGCCACAAGCCAGGACAAAAAGAACAAGGATAGATCTATAGACGTTTGATATGAGCTCAGAAAAGCACTTGGGTTCGCTCCCAACAATACATCATCAGCAAGGACGTGGGCGCTGTAAGTTTCTCTTTCTCTCCCCTTCATTTAGTCCTAGGCTTGCTTATAGACCAGTCTCTCTGGAAACCCGGTGAAATTCGATAACGGCTCCTATTAGGAAGTAGTGGGCAGTGGATCTGAGTGGTGATGCGACAAAGTGATTAGATCAGTTTATATTGGCACGGAGTTCTTGTATTTGTTGTCGCATTGATCTGGTTCATCTATCCCTAGTGGCTTCCATTGAAGAAAAGAGATCAAAACTGAATCAGTTACAGGACCATGCAGCTTGGAAGAACAGGAGGCAATGCTAATAGACCATTGATGGTATACAACTTTTTCCACCCCTAAAAGAGTGTCTTGGACCGTCCTCTGGCACGTTATGTGCGCATTGTGGCTCCAGAATATGGAAAGGAAAAGGAGGAGACCGGAACTAAAAATGGCTCCACTCGAGCACTTTTATTTTTGTTGAACCACCTTTGAGGCTTGAGCACTATCCTCTAACTTTTTTTTTTTTTTTTTTTTTTTTTTTTTCCTCTCTTCTATTAACAGATGATGGTGTAACTTTCATGGGTGTTTCAATGAAGCATTTATCCCTTGTGGTCCTCTTGCTTCAGAACAGTACTCTGGTCCTGATGATGCGTTACTCTCGAGTCAATGTGGATCCCGATCAACCTATGTATCTTGCCTCAACGGCTGTTTTTTTCGCAGAGATCATTAAGCTCATAGCCTGTGTTGTTGTATTGGCTTATAATGCAAAGTCCGTATCTCGGGCTATGTATATCATTCGTAAGGACATCCTGGAGCAACCACGAGAAATTCTGAAAATGCTTGTCCCATCGGGTCTGTATGCTCTCCAAAACAACTTGCTTTACGTCGCTCTTTCCAACCTTGAGGCTGCAACCTTCCAAGTTACCTACCAAATGAAGATTCTTTCCACAGCTGTGTTTTCAGTCTTGATGTTGAACCGGAGATTGACAAGTCAAAAATGGTTTGCACTTTGTCTGCTTATGGTCGGAGTCACATTGGTTCAATTACAGAACGTGGGTTCTGCTCGATCTAGTGTTGTGACTGTGGATACCAAGGATGAGCTTGTGGCGGAAGATGAAATACTTGATGCAGCTGTGAGTGAGAGTATTGCCGAGGCAACTAACCAACTCAATGGGGCTGAAGAAGAGACTGGTCCTGTCCAGAACCCCTTCATTGGACTGTTGGCCGTGCTCACATCTTGTGTCTCTTCTGGATTCGCAGGATGTTACTTTGAAAAGATCCTCAAAGGCGCAGAGGCCGATATGTGGGTTCGAAATATTCAATTGGGCATTTCAGGAGCGCTCTTCAGCTTCCTCGCCATGTTTTACGATCGCCAAAAGATTTATGAGGGGGGTCTTCTTCAAGGGTATTCACTTATGACATGGGTTGTAGTTGCAAACCAAGCCTTGGGAGGACTTTTAGTTGCCATTGTCGTCAAATATGCTGACAATATTCTCAAGGGGTTTGCCACATCTCTTTCCATCATCATTTCTGGAATTATCTCGGTCTACTTTTTCGATTTTGAACCATCACTCCAATTCCAGATCGGAACAGTGGTTGTTATTCTCTCCACCTATCTCTATGGTCGTCCTGACTCTCCCATTCCTGGATTCATTCGCCCGATAAAAAAGTAAGTTTTCATTTTTATTTTATTTTATTATATTTTATTATATTTTCTATTTTTATTCCCTTCCTTGGAGTCATTATTTTGACTGTGCTGAGCAAGCTACATTCATGTGGTCATTGTTGATTCTACGCTCATATTCCTGGCTTTAATGGCGGTGACAACTCTGTTTACAAACCACAATTTTTGCTCTGTTTCTCCCACCCGTGTTTGCGGCGCTTTATTATGTTTATTAGGAGGCAGAGCATTCCGCCACCACTCAAATACCAGACATAGACGAGAAAACCACGTTTTGCTGATTAGTTTCCAAAATCTCTTTCTCTCTCTCTCTTCTTGTCTCTCTACCCTTTTTTGCCCATGATTACAGTGGACTGAATGGGTACCCTGGCGAAGAAGAAGAGGAGGATGAGGATGAAGATGCAGGAGAGGCTAGGATGTTACTTGGGAAGAAGGAAAAGGAGAGTCATTTTAGAACGAAAGGAAGACCAATTCAGGACAGAGAGGAGCATCGGCCACGGAGGACACGATCGTTTGTGGTGAACATGGATGAGAAGAAGCCACAGGAAATCTGATCAATCATGTTTTGCCTCTTTTACTTTCATGGAGGAAAAAAAAAGAAAAAAGAAAAAAAGAAAAGGAAAAAGAAGAAAAAAAAAAAAAAAAAACATTATTTTTACTTTTCAAGAACCTTGCCATTTTCATTCCTTTCGCTTTATTATGTATACCGTTTATTATTTCATTTGTTTTATCTTTTGCTCATTCGTTTTCTCGCAATCCCACATTGGCCAGCGTCTTTTTTTTTTTTTTTTTTTTTTTTATTGACCTCATAGATATATCTCATTCAAATCTTTTTTTATTTTTTCATGTCTTCTTCATAATGTATTGTACAGATATTGTTTTTTATTTTTTATTTTCTCAAATTCACTACCATCCCACTACTATGTTGATTCAACTATTCTCATAAATGACTCCGCGAAGAAAAAAGTTAAAAAAAAAATAATAAACGCTTTAAAGAGAAAAAAAAACTCCCATATCCATTTAGTTTGTTTACGCGTGTATAAATGTTCTGTATTGACGTGAGCAAAAAGAACCTGTATCATGTAGGCATAGGTTCGCATGTGTCGTGTTTTCTGAACATTCGTGTAGCATGTGCTCTTGTCCATGTACCGAGTAAGTAACTTCATATGGGACTTTTCTTGGGAAGTGGCTCACATGCACTCAGGGTAGAAAAAACGACACACGAAGAAATCTTTACAAAACATGTATACAACTGTCCAAGTTCATGTACAAACTGTATAATTTAGTCCCACACAGCAGACAGAGCAGAAAGAGCACGATTTTATTGGATGTAACGTGTGATGGGACCTGTTGGGATTTGATTGGATCATTGATCATGATCTACACAGGTACAAATGACAGGGCAGGGTTGTACGTTTTTGTTATAAACATTTATAAATATACATGTACATGTACACAAAGGTCCTGTAATGCTTCTGAGATTATACATGTATACCAATCCTAATCATTTATATAATTCTCCATTCTTGGTTTTGTATAAGAGGTCGAGAGAGAAGAGAAAAGAGCGAAAGAGAGAGAGAGAGAGAGGGTAGTTAGTGTATTAGTGTCGCAGGATTAGTGTGAAAAAGTATAAAAGTCAACGCAAAGACTTTTAACTCGAACTGAGTTCCATTTTATAGAGTGGAGTGGGCAGAC
Organism: Lobosporangium transversale; assembly: GCF_002105155.1. Classification (NCBI taxonomy): domain Eukaryota; kingdom Fungi; phylum Mortierellomycota; class Mortierellomycetes; order Mortierellales; family Mortierellaceae; genus Lobosporangium; species Lobosporangium transversale. The sequence continues at coordinate 1,546,132 of NW_019028981.1, read as the reverse complement.
ATGCGCTTAATCTTCTCAATCCAATGATGATAAACACGCTTTAAAAAGTAAAAAAAAAAAAAAACACCATTTGTGTATTGTCTACATGGATTTAACATTTATACATGTACCCTATCTTCTCCACCCATCCATTTTTTTGCCCTCTTTTGCTCTTCTTCTTTTTCCCCTCTCTCTCTCTCTCTTTTTTTTTTTTTACTTCTTCTCTTCTTCAACATCCATCTCCCCTTATTCCTCCCTCCTCTCCGTCTTCTTTCCTTCTCTCAAATGGCCTCTCCAAGTAATACAAAGAGATGTTTTTTAGTTTGTTAAAAGATTTCCGTTGATCAGATATCTTGCTTCACACACTAATAATATCCGTTCGTTGGATTTTGTCTCTCCATCCCAATTGTCTGTCCTTGTCTTTGTCCGTGAATTCCCCTGTTTACCCCTTTTTTTGTGTAATAGACGTCAAAACTTTTACTCGGGCCGAGATTCTCAATGCTGATGCATTAGCTGAGGGCAAGAATGATGCTGATGCTCCATTCCTCATGATCATCGACAACAAGGTCTATGATGTTCGTGAATTCGTTCCTGATCATCCTGGTGGAAGTGTCATCCTCACTCACGTCGGAAAGGACGGCACTGGTATGTAATCCCTTCAGACCCTTTGACACAATAGACTACCAACTATTCTTCATTATATTCATTTATTCAGCACATATCCTCACAAAGTCAATATCAAGAACGAGAGCTTTGGACTGGATCTCCGAGGCGAGAGGCTTAATTCTATTTTTTATTTTTATTTTTTATTTTTTTACCCAATGGACTTTGTACATTAACAGAAGATGATATCAATGTAATTATGCTGAGTCAGAGAGGTCTGTGAGGGAGCGCAAAGTCCACTTGTCTATCTTAAGACACAGTTTCCTTCCCCCAATTCCTCGGAGTTCGTTGGCTTTTTTTTTTTTTTTTTTTTTTTCTTCGTGGGTGTGTGCTTATTTCATCAGCATTAGTAACGTGTTGGGGGGGACTATCATTCCAATGATTGTGTTTGTTAACACAGCAAAGCAAGGGGAAATGTGGCGTATGCTTCTTTCTGCAGATGCATATTGACAAATAAAAAAAAAGGCTCGTCGATTTTACCGCACCAAATATACAGCATTCACATTCACGCACACACGCGCGAATTCCTGTGCTTCTGGAAGTAAAGAGAATGTCCAATGGGTGCTTCTCCTGGGGAACTCATGAGACTAAATATGCTTTCCTTCCTTCGGCAACAGTGAACTTTAATTTTTATATCTTTTGGCGTCTTTTCCTTTTGTCCTATTCGACCTTACTCAAACAATGCATACCAACTGCTTCCTATCTTAAAGTCTATTCAAAAAAAACTGATAAGCTACTTTCAAACCTCTTTTGACCATGTTTCCCGTGTCTAGATGTCTTCGAGACTTTCCATCCCGAATCAGCCTGGGAAACACTCGCCAACTTCTATGTCGGAGACATTGATGAATCAGACCGTGCGATCAAGAACGATGACTTTGCGGCTGAGGTTCGCAAGCTTCGTGCTCTGTTCCAATCCCTGGGTTACTACGATTCTTCCAAAGCCTACTATGCCTTCAAGGTCTCGTTCAATCTCTCACTCTGGGCTCTTTCGACATTTATTGTTGCCAAATGGGGCCAAACTTCGATCCTTGCCATCATAGCCTCGGCTGCTATTCTCGGTGTGTTCTGGCAGCAGTGCGGCTGGCTTGCTCATGACTTTTTGCACCACCAGGTATTCCAGGACCGTTTCTGGGGAGATATGTTTGGAGCCTTCTTGGGCGGTGTCTGCCAAGGTTTTTCGTCCTCATGGTGGAAGGACAAGCACAACACTCACCATGCAGCACCCAATGTTCACGGCGAAGATCCCGATATTGACACTCACCCTCTGTTGACTTGGAGTGAGCACGCTCTCGAAATGTTCTCAGACGTTCCGGATGAAGAATTGACTCGTATGTGGAGTCGCTTCATGGTTTTGAACCAGACCTGGTTCTATTTCCCTATCCTCTCCTTTGCTCGTCTCTCTTGGTGCCTCCAGTCGATCCTGTTTGTGTTGCCTAATGGTCAGGCCCACAAGCCTTCTGGTGCGCGTGTTCCTATTTCGTTGCTCGAGCAGCTCTCCTTGGCTATGCACTGGACCTGGTACTTGGCCACCATGTTCTTGTTCATTAAGGATCCCGTTGGCATGATCACCTATTTCTTGGTGTCCCAGGCAGTGTGTGGTAATCTCCTGGCATTGGTCTTCTCGCTTAACCACAACGGCATGCCCGTCATCTCGAAGGAGGAGGCTGTTGACATGGACTTTTTCACCAAGCAGATCATCACCGGACGCGATGTTCGCCCTAATCTCTTCTCGAACTGGTTCACTGGAGGATTGAACTACCAAATCGAGCATCATTTGTTCCCCTCAATGCCTCGCCATAGCTTCTCCAAGATCCAGCCCGCAGTTGAAGCACTCTGCAAAAAGTATGGCGTCAGGTACCATATCACTGGTATGATCGATGGTACTGCCGAGGTCTTTGCTCGTCTGAACGAGGTCTCCAAGGCTGCCTCCAAGCTGGGCAAGTCCGCTTAAAAAAAAAAAAAAAAAAAAAAAAAAAAAGGATTCACATAGTATAGCTAGTATTAGTTCCTTTACCTTGACACATTTTCTTGAAACTTATACATTCTGCACATTCATAAACACATCTCTCTTTTTTTCTCCTCATTATTCATATCGTTCACATTACAGTTTTTTTAATTTTTTTTTTTTTTAAAAAAAAAAGTGGATGGGCTCTTATCTTAGACCCAAGGGTTAGGGTTAACAATAGCGTTATAAAGATACGTAAAGCACGAGCCATATTGCTCTTTGTATAAAAAAAAAGAGGCCAAAGGTTATTCAGATGGAATGCAACTACACCATCTATGATTTTTCCGCAAATATGATAGGATCAAATCCATGTGGTACATGATTATGCATTATTCATGCTAGAGATTTAGCATTGATTAGCTTGAGGGTGATAGTGGGTTGAAAAAAAGCGTGAGCCTTGTTTTGTTCAAGGGAAACAATTGTGCGCCCTTTTTTTTTTTTTTTTTTTTTCAATGTTGCATGCATGAAATTACTCGACATAATCCAACACTGTTTGTCCATTCGCCGCTCATATCCAGTCAAACAATAATAAAGAACTCTTTTTTTTTTTTTTTTTTTTTTTTTTTTTTTTAAAGACATATTTTTATTTGTTAGAATTATTATATAATATTACTATTATTATTTCTTTTGTTGTTGGGCCGCAAGCTGCTGCAATGCTGTCTGCGTTTGAACAAGCTCGACCCTTTTCTTTTCAGTCTTCTCTTGGAGATCCTTTAGCTGCTTCTCAACACGATCACTACGCAGGAAAAAAAATAAAATAAAAAAAAAATATTTGCATCAATATACAAACAACGTAAGACGTTGTTACAATGCAATCAATGCATTATGCCGCGGAGTGCGGACGGAAAAAAGAAAAAAAAAAAGGAAGTGTTGATCATCCCATCCTCTGCAATTTTTTTTTTTTTTTTTTTTTTTTCCTCTCTTATCTTGTTATTTCCAACTGATCAAAATAATAATAATAATAATAATAAAAAGATATGATAAAGAACTAATGTTGAGATAATAGCACGTGCAAGAGGTGATCGGGTCAAATTTTTTGTTGCTGTCATTACTAAGAAGGAAAAAAAAAAAAAAAAAAAAAAAAAAAAAAAAAAAAAAAGGCTGGAAAGGAAAATGATGAAAAGGGAAGCTTCTTACATTTCAGCCTTGATAAATTCAATACGCTTATCAACATTCGTGACAGCTTCAGCCTTATCCTGCTTAACAAGTACAGGACCAATTAATTTATAGATGTTGGCATCATCCTTCAGAACCTTGAACTCATCCTGCACAAGCTTGTTCTCCTGTAGCTGAGAATCCAATTTCTGCCTTGACTCGACTGCCTTGGTGTAATCTTTATGAATTTAATGAATAGACAAAAAAATAAAATAATTAAAATAAAATATAATAAAATGTCTATTTTATCACTTGGGAAATAACAATAAAAATACAATTAAAAAAAAAAACACCATTAGGAGCGCAGACATTCCCTTTTCCATAAAAAAAAAAAAAAAAAAAAAAGCGCGTCCTAATGTCTTCTCTCCTATCTTAAAGAAAAAAAAACCTCCTCTTCTCCTGCTCTTATCCCTCTTATCCTCCTGTATTCATGAATGATGAACACTGGTTCATTATCAAATTTCTGTATTTGATCCATGAAAAATCCTATTCTTTCTTGCTTTTTCCCCTTCACGTGGTGTACTGTTGCTGTTACTGTTGTTGTTGCGGTTACAATGTTTTTCGCTATTATATACCTTTTTGCAATGTCTGGTATGCAGTCGAGTCAGTCTCAAGTTTCTTCTGCAATGTTGCTAATGTGGACATGATGGAGAGTTGCCTTTATTCTTTCAAATAACAGAACAAAATTAAGATGATCTTGTTTCCTCCTTGATTCTAACAAAGATCTGATCCCGTGATATTGAACATGTTATTAAATAAACGTCCGGAATTTCTGAACGTCACACTTTTTTTTTTTTTTTTTTATACGACCTTGCTCAGTCCAAAAACGCGTTAAATGGAGCGTTTGAGCTCTTTTTTTTCTTTGATAAACGTGTAGTGCGGGCGACATCCTTGATAATTGCAAGAGAATAAAAAAAAACATACCCATGAAATTGGTGTGCTGCAGTTATACTTTAGGGCTACTTTGACAAGCATTAAAATCGTAGGCATTAAATAAAAAAAAAAAAAAAAATGGTTATAAATATCTTTAATGCTTTCTATCTTCTGGTACAAACTTATTGAAAACTATTTGTTCACACAGACACTATCCCTTGTCTTTAGTGCTTCCTGGGCGTGGGTGGGCTATTTGAGAAATGAAAACAGACAAAATATCAACATTATGTTCAAAGCATCATCCTTCATTCTGCTTCAATATATATACAAAAGAATAAAAGTGAAGTGAATTCAGGTTCTTACTTGTAAAGAATCTTGCGAGTCTTGAGAGCAGCCCACTTGTGCCTCTTCAAATAAATGGAGAGACCAGTCAAAATGGTCAATAAGGTCAAAGCTTTCATACCCATCTTCTTGCGCTCATCCATCTCAGGCTCAGCAGCCCAACTGAGAAAGACTGTAACATCTTTGGCCATCTGTGAGGTGGTGGCAGGAGTTCCGTCCTCATATTCGACCAAACCATCGTACAAAACGCGAGCCATACCAATGGCTCCTCCAGGGAAGTAAGGGTTGAAGTTCAAACCTTCACGAATCTCAATACCTGCTGGGGGGTCCTGATATCCAGTCAAAAGGGAGAACACGTAATCCTATTGGTTTTTTTTTTTTTTTTTTTTTTTTTTTTTGAAGCGTATAAATAGATGCACGATTTTCCTTCAAGTAGCATGAGGAAGCTTTGCTTGTTGATTTACGAAAAAAAAAAAAAAAAAAAAAAAAAAAGACTGCACACTTACGGCACCACCATGGCGGGCCTTGATCATCAATGAAAGATCTGGAGGAAGAGCGCCGGCGTTGCCAGCACGAGCCTGCTCTTCGTTGGCATAGGGGCGAGGCATGTAATCTGAAAGTTTTCCGGGACGTTGAAACATGTCTCCAACATCATTGGGCCCATCAGTATATTCATTCTCCTCAGCCATGGCCTTGACCTCGGCCTCAGTGTGAGAGACACCGACCAAGTTGCGCCAGGCAATACGGTCAAGAGAGTGGCAGGCAGCGCAAACCTCCTTATAGACTTGATAACCACGGCGGATACTAATGGTCGTAATAATATAGTAAAACATAGTAACATCAGTAATCGAGCCTGATGATGTACATTGTTATGTAATCCCTCTAAGGGTAAGTGTTGATTCACGTCTTTTTCCAGCTTTGTAAAGATCCCACGTAATAGAAAAGTTGATTGATGTAGAAATTTCATGTCCGCTCTATATGTCTTTCACAGTTTATGATTGAGAAAGTGGTTATCCCAAATGGTGAAGTTAATATTTCTCCATTGACAATATGAAAAACATGAACTTCCGCGTTTATGGGCATAATTCACTCTGGATCTCAAAAGAATGCTGTTTCTAATCATAGGGCGGTAGCAGATAAATGACTGTTGTCTCTTACGCGGCATGATCAAATGTAGCGAGGTTCTTCTTGTGCTCCCAAGGGTAAGCCGGAGGATGGAGACCATCGGCAAGCATATTAGCATCGACAGATTCCATCGACAGATAAGCAAGAGCACCAGCAGTAGCGAGACCGGCGGCAGCCATTGACATGTTCTTGGCATTCTAGGATAAAATCCATTAGAGGACATTCAATTAGGCGTTTCTCTTTCCAAAGCTACAGCGAGCACACTGTAATGTCGATCTAAAATTATCTGATATTGTGCTTTAAACTCAATGAATACCAGAGAAGGAGTGGCAGAAGAGCTAGTAGACTGGTAGCGAGCCTGGATTCGAGAAGAAGAAAGAAGAATTGGAGGCGAAATGTTAATGTTGGTAAATGGTATGAATGTACGCACATCCATAGAAGAATACAAGATCCATTTTGGAACTGTGTTCCATTTTCCAGTCATTTTGTGAGGGGATTCAGATGCGTCTCGATCCGGTCATTGAACATTACAAAAACGGACACGTTCCTTGGGATTGTAGACATGAAGGTTGTTTATAAGGAAGGGAAGGAATAAGAATAAGCTGATGTACCTGAACAGCGAGGCGCTGGACGGCCTTGCGGGTAGTCTGAGCGGAAAGCCGGAACATTGTGTATATGGGGTTGACAACGGTCCGGAAATACTGTTGTGAAAAAAGAGATAGTGCTGTAGTCTGATATTCTTCCTCGCCAAAGAAATAAAAGAAGACAGAGAAATGGAGAACAAGAAAAAAGGAGGAATAGAAAACAGATTAAATGTGATCTATTCTTTTGGCTCATTTCGCACATTAACACAATTGCTCGGAAAACTCAACTTTCTCCGAAATGACTAGGAAGTAATGAAGTACAGTACAAATCTTGGCCGAATGACGTCGACAAAATGATGCATGGTAATAAGGGGGAAAAAAATAATGCTTTTTATTTTGAGTATTATACAAATGTAAGATGATGGAGATTGAAGTAACTGAACTAGGCTGATGATATGTATCTGCCTCACACTTGATCGACCCATTGAACCCGACGTTGTCTTGATGGAGCTTGACTCATAGTGGACGATATTGAGGTTGTAGAAGACCTGGATTCAGTCCTTGACATACTCTGGGGATCAAATCCGTCTTGAAGATTGCAAGCACGACAGTCATGTATCAACGAGCCAGAGGATGTTGTGCTGCTATAGCTGCCACGTCTGGCATAGATTCCAGTATTTGGAAGGGCGTCTTCAATATCGTCACTTGATGTTCTTGAGAACGGACAGTCTTTAATCAAGATGGATGATGGTGTTATCGATGGGGAAGGTAAGATGGGTTTCTTGGAGAGGTGTCTGTCAAAGACAATGTAGAGAGAAGTCGCTGTCATTGTTACTTGTTTTTTATAGTTTGTTGAGAGTAATCTGTAGAAGTGTGGTCCTTTTTGATGTCTTTAGTTTGTTGGTAAGGGGTAAAGGAAGAAAATGAAGAAAGATGGATCGGCCTTTTTATATCTGATTTTAGCGGAATATAAAAATAGGAGTCGATCGATTTGTAAAAAAGGAACAATTGTCTTGGCCAAGGCTGAAGGGCAAAGCGTTCTAATTGCACATGTATCAAATGTATCAAGCACAAAGTCGACTTGCAGAACAGCCACACTTACATTTGTCCACATTGTTAGACATAAAACGCATAATAGCGAGATGGAATTATTTTTCCTTTCCTTATTTGTCTTATTTGGCTGCGTACGCCATTAAAAAAATAAGTAAAAAAAGCTTAGTGCACATTGCCACAAAATTCGCACTTGCACCGCAGCAGCGAAACTAGAATATAAGTTATTTATTATACACACCGAGAACTACATCTCTGATACTACGATTTCTTTTTGTTTTCTCCAAAATGTCCATCGTCTAGACAGCTCCGCAGCTTCACCTAGATCGTAAAGTTGTATTGGTACTCTGATTCTGTGTTTACTGTGATCCATAGCAAAGCGGCACTGTACACGATAAACAAAGCATTAGTACTAGAAATGAGTATTGATATAAAGATCAAATCGGACCCCTCTTTTCTCTTTTACCTTATCATAATGAGGGAATTCTGGACTACGTTACAGATGCCCCAATACGCGAATGGATCACCATAGTCAGGAATGAGGTATTTTATACACATCACGCTCTAGTAGAGCATGAATCACAAATATCAGACACATTGATCAATAACAGGTTGAGTGTGAGATCATAGGGCATACAAACCTAGTTGTTCACGGACGACTACTTACAATAGATCCTGCAAGGCCCCCAGCCATGAAAGCAAAACCAATAAACAAAAAGAGCCTGGCAGCCCAGGCTACGCTTATGCCACCAGTGTTCGAGAAAGAAAATGAATCACCTCGAAGAGACTCCTTGTCAACACAATTGATGCTATACAGCGACAAAGGGTGTATGAACGAGACAGATCCATGTGTTCAATAAGATGAGAAAATTGCAGGAGTAGAGATCATGAGCCATTTACTTTCTTTTCAACATACATGATCATGCCCAGGGCACTGCAAATACCAGGGACCCAATCGACAAACTCCACTGATACTTTCTTCTCATTGTTAGTTTCGTCAAAATGCTTAGAGAGTACGCATGCGTCGATAAAGAACCACCAACCGAGCGCAAACTACCAATAGATGTAAAGACGAAGCATAAGATACATTATATTGAAGATATGGCAGCTTGGATCCTCGCACTTAGCGATAATACATAATCAATGCCTAGCCTACCAGAGCCCCAGATATGTAAACTCCAGCCTCGCGTGCCTTGGCTCTGAGTTGCGGGATGCTTGGAAGAGGGATCAGGCAAATGCGAGCCCGTCTGTCTTCTAAACCCCATTGTGCCATGATGTATGTTGATTCGTTTAGGAATGAGGTAAAAAAAAAAAAAAAAAAAAAAAGTAATGATGATGCAAGATGGCTGAGAAAGTAAAGAATCAGGAGCTAAAGGTGGAGTTGCGAAAGAGATTTTTTACTTTGTCTCACAGAGGCGTTGCAGCATGGTCTACAGACATTGACCAAGGTGCTGTCGACGCGCCTATGGTCAAGAATTATACTTTTAAGGGGTCCATCTCAACTATCGACTGAAATAGAAATATCGCTGGGGTTTCATAATGGAAGCATGGCATTGAAAAGACCTAAAAGGTGGAATATGGTACATGTTATCGCAAGTCGTGACGCGTCCTCTTAGCGAATGCCTAGAAGGAATCCAGACAAAGGCGTATCAAAAATGACATGGCCCAATGTGATTCTCTGTTTGTAAACCATGAACGTTTGACAGACATTGCTCAAATTGTCCTGGTTCCCATGCTAGTTATCATGTGACATGACGTGACTTTGTTTTCATGCTTTTTAATCTTTTTCTTGGTTCCCGTACATTCTATCTCAAACATTCTCACCTTTCTTATTGTGCGTTTATCCAAGCCGGGAAAAAGAAGAAAGAAATAGATTCCGCCAGATATCACCTCAAAGGGATTTGGATAACCGAGACATGGCAATGGATGATGATGGCGACTACCAAAGCTTTCGATCTGGCGATCAGGTGGTTCGTATCCGTACAGCCGTCCATCCGACATTAGGTCATCGGTTTATTATCTGGAACGACATCACACATTGCTTTCCAGGGGTGATCCGTATTCAACACGGTGATATTTTTGTATCTCTGATCAGGGATGAGCGACTCTATCGGTAAGGGGGATAAATTTTAAGAATTTGCCTTGTATTTTATTTATTATCTCATTGTTTTTATTTAAAGTAAGAGTGTGTTTAGACATGCCATCTCGTTTCGGTTAACAAACGTTTACCTATTATATATTTGCTTTGGTATACTGTTGATTTACATGCAACTGATCGTCTAATTGGACTATTTTTTTGAATCTTACATAGAGTCAGGCCGCATGGAATAAAGTATCACCCGGGTGTTCTGCTGGATGTTATTTATGGGCAAACATCCCTCTCAACAAATCAATTCCTCTCTACGGAGTCAAAGTCATCACTCATTCGCAACTATACGCCATTCTCATTTTCAAGCTCAACAGCTGAGGCGGATCAGGGTTCTGATTTTGACGAGGATGCATTATCGAACGTGACGACAGCTGCTGCCATGAATAAACTGACGACGACAACAGTCTCCAATGATCTACTCACTGCACCTAATACCTTCGACTTACAAGCTCAATCCTCAGCGGCCACAGTTAGATTGTCTGATACCCTAGCCGCTGAAGAAGCTTACCGGCCAGCTATTACAGTTAATGATCCCGATCCTGTCATGACCCCCTCGGCCAGCGAACCCTCAACGCCAACGCTCAAGCCCAACGCTACTGCTCCTATGACAAAAGTTATTATCAACGATACCAATCAAAGCGGCGATACAAAGAATTGTTCCTTGGATAAGTCATCTGATTATGAACACCTAAGGGTCTCCTTACCAGAGGAAGTTTACAATCTCCTTGAGCCTATATTTAGAGCATTGCGAGAAGTCGACGCCGCTATGGATATTATTTCAAGTGGTGTACTGGGTGCTGTAGAGAAAGAGACTTTGCTTGAAGCGCAGGTGCTGGCCCATACTCGCCTAAAGACCATGGTGGACAAAATGGTAGCGGCCTACGGCAGCGTAGCTCATGAAAAGATTCTGCCCGAAAGCAAAGAGGAACAAAAAAGAGAACAGAATTCCCGACAAGAACAAAAATCAGGAAAAGGACAAGTGCGGTTGAAGTTGTTAAAGCAGCTGCAGCCAAATTTAAGGGCACAGATTTCACATCTCGAGCACCAGACTAGTGCATCACCACGACCTTTGAAATTGGAGTCGGAACTGACGCTGGTTCGGACATCAGCCAATGATCCAATTCTCTCAAGTCCCGAAATTAAGCAAAAATCCTCAGCGATGAAGGCGGACATGAATGAAATTAATTCTCAATCCCAAGCTCTAGATCAAGGGCGGCCATCATCAGTTGACAGAGAAGAGCAACCAATGATGGACTCGAATCAAGGATCGGCCATTCAGCAGCAACAAGAGTCAGTAGTAGGACAGGATCAGGATCCATCGCTAATTGCATCAACAACCAGTACAATAGCAACCTCAACAACCGTTAACAGCTCATGGGCTATACAATCCGAAGGACTTAAGAAGGAGATCACCAGACTGGCTGCCATGAAACAACGAGCCAATGACCGATTGGAATTCAGATTGCGAAAGGGAACGCTGACGTCGGATGACAAAGCGGTCGCAGATGAAAGGGAAGGTATCGAATTAGAATTAGAGTTAATCGAGGAGAAGCAGCGGAAACTTTTTGGGCAACTCTATCAGATCCGCCAGAAGCGAATGTGGGGAACAACTTCAACTTTCCCCTCAGAGAATGGAGGCACGTGTGAGCAGGATTCGCCAAAGTGTGAGCAACAAAATCAGAAAGAAACCAACGATCCAGCTGAAGAGGAACCAGGGGATGACAGAAAGGGCAGCAACTCCACCCTGAAAACTCCGATTAGGACGAAAGAGATGATATTCGAGCAAGGGCGCGCATCGCTCACAATGTCAGCTTTTGAGGTTCAAAGGACACACGGCGCTTATAGCCATTGTTCATCATGGGAAGAAAGAGCTAGGAGCATTGAGAAGGCTGTCCAAGCAATGTGGACTGAGGAGGGAGGCTTACCTATCTGTCACCTGAGCATCGTAGATGTTGTTGCTCATAGAGGGAAAGATATTCTGGCTCAACGCTACGGTTGGCTTGATAGCCCATGTCCTCATCTATTTGTCTTACTGCCGTGCTCAGATGATTATAGTGATCGCACTACAAAGACGGCTTTGAAATGGCAAGACTTTATGGTCTGCTTCCTCTGCGAATGTGGCGATCTTCCTTGCAAGGTCGACAATGTGACCATGCCTTGTTCCAATAGGCGCGATGGAAATGCAGACACATGTCTTTGCCTTCCTCACATAGATTTCGACAATATTGGTCACACACTTTCAAAGGACGCTAAAGAACTTGGTCCTCATATGATGGCTGTCCTTGAGATGCTTCTGTATGGGGTTACGATCGAAGGTGCTGTCAAGATGGCGCCAATCGAGGATAATGATGAGCGCAAGAAAATCATGTTATCGATTCAATTCTTGATGGAGCAGGGTGTAGAGACTAGTCATCAGTTAATTAGTAGAGGTTATACGTCCCTGAATGACATTCAAGTCATTGCACCCCTGACAGGAGCACAATTAACAGATTTCTACCGAACAGGAGGCCTCTCTCTTCGTCGGCCGATACCTGACTTTTCTGCTTTCAGATCATTGGAGGGTGACCTGCGCTGGTTGTGTTATAAACATTATCATATGCACAAACCATTAGCCGCACAAAAGCTCCTATCTCAATTCAAAGATCATCCAGACTCAAAGCTATGTTGCCTTCATGTTGGGTTAGGCTCACTTGTCGCCACGATCAGGACGAGGGAGCGTGCAAAGGAGTTCTTTGACATAGTTCAGCAAATGGTTGCAATACCTGCTGTTTCGGTTTTCTTGGATTGGGACTTTACGACGATGGATGTCTTGGATCTATTGGGTAGGATTCCTTCACTCTCAGTATCTTGTCTCAAGATTTATATCCGTGAGCACGATTTTCAGGAGAAAGATGAAATCTTTGGGCACCGATACCACTATCTCATCCTGGTGGCAATCAAGAACAAGAACATACAGGCGTGTGCAATCGAGCGTCGTGCTGCAGGAGGTGAGAACACGGACACAGTAGACGAATTATTTACATATAAAGGTGTAATGTACCTTGACCCTATTGTAGCCTGGTTCACTCGGGAGTCAATGTCACCTAAAGTTCAGCTTGGTATTTTGGTCGCGGATCTAAGCAGCGCTGCCAATGCGATTCGGATGGGCTTACGAGGATTTCATACGTTATCTAAACTCACGTTGGAGGCCTCCTATTGGGACCACATTCACATTGAGTTTGGTCAAGAAAAGACAAAAGGAGACGATGCTAAAGAAGAATCGGAAGAAGAAGAGGAGGATGAGAACTACGCGACCGAGAGTCAGGTGAATTTTTTCAATAGGCGACAGAATGATGCTATCACTGTGAGAACGTATCACTCGGGTAATAACGAGTACTTGTTGACCCACGCGTTGAAGGAGGTTAATATTCGGATCTCATTTCCTGAAGATGGACCACGCATCCGAGAGCTGATTAAGAACAACAAAAGATTAAAAATGCTGGAGCTTGTGATCGCCTGCAAAGACGATCCATGCCAAGTGTTTGAATACTTCAAAGCTCTCATGCACAACCACCCAAGTATGGAATCATTACATCTTTGCAAGGATTGGGGCAAGACCAACAAGTCAACATTTGTTTGGTACGGTGTCTCTGACAGATCCAAAATGACGCTTTCGATCATGAGCTATCTGGAGGACAAGATTGGGCCTCTCTTGCAAAAGTTTGGCGCTTGTCTGCTACAACTATTTATCAACAACATCAATGCTACAGATGCTGCTATCCTTGAAAAAGTCACTCGGTCAAGGAAGGGTCAGCTCAAGCTAGCAACTATTGCGCTTGTGGACCTATTTACGATTGCTACGTCCTCATTAGATGAACTCGCCAAGGTGGTATTACGGACGCCGTTGCAGCAGTTCCGACTCACAGGGACAGTTATCTCAAAGAATGCGACTCGTGTCAGCGAGTTCATGGCCAAGGTTGCGACCAAGATTACAGAAATTCATTTCTATGGTGAGTCTACGAAGGCGGTCCTTACAGAATTGGAAAAACGCATGCCTGAGTCCTCCAATATGGTGTTACTCCAAGAACTGAGGCTCAGTGGGCCATTTGCGGCAGCAACGAAGGATCTGACCTGGACTCGGTCGCTTCTGAATAAAACTCAACAACCACTCAAGACTATTGAACTACATAAAGTCAATCTCAGCCACCAAGGCTGGATGACACTGGCGCAGGAAATTGACTTTAAGCGACTCAAATATCTTCGGATTGGTCCTGATACCCCTATGAAAAATGAAGCCATCAGAGCATTTGTCATGGCTGTACCGTTGGAAAGTGAACTGGAGAACTTTCATCTAGATAGTGATGGGTTGCCAAAAGCGTATGGCCTAGCGTACAAGAACATCTTGATGCCGCAGTTAAAGAAAAAGACGGCACTAGTGAGCATTGGGAGACATTTTTAGATCGAGAGAAGAATAAAATAAAAATATGGATAAAAAAAAAAGGTCGAGTAGCGATTGTTTTGAAATTAAAGTAATCCAATTGATTGATAAACGGCGCGGCTAATTTTTTTTTTTTTTTTTTTTTTTTTTTTTTTCGTTTTCAGACTCATATCCTCGAATTCAAATGCCTATTTGAATATATGAATATCTTCTTGTGTTTGTAAGCACGATCAAAATTCGCTAATTCCGAGACTATCGCAAGCATCAACTCATCTTGGCATATAGTGACCTAGAACGAGATTTTTTTTATCCTTTTTGCCATCCAAGAGCTTCATTACGTGGCGAACGATAATACTGAATGTAAGATGATGAATACAGATTTTCGTTGCCAAACAGGGGTTTATTGTTCCTCTTATTTCTTTAGTGAAAAGTAAGGAAACTGAAAGCGCAGCTTATTTTTCAAGTCAAAGAGTGATGTGGATGGGCTACATTCATCGAAATGGCTTTGGCTATGGGGCGGCCTGGGAAGATTTCAAAAGCTTTGAGGGCTATCTCCTGACTACATATCCCAATACAAGGAATTGGACGTCATGATAATTTCATCCATCCAGGATTAAGCATATTTTTCGAGTACTTTCCTAGGGTGATAATCCTAAGCCCCCAAGGACACCGTCCTTTAGAAAAGCTTCGGATAGTGAGTTCAAAGTGAGCTTCACTAAAGTCCAAGGTTTGGAGTATTGATGCGATTCGACACACTTTCGCGCATATGGATCGCATAAAGAAAGACTACCTACTAGTCTCCATAGGGCCGCTACCCGGAATTAAGCTGTGGCGATTCAGTAAAAAAAGAATCCATATTTCAATTATGGACGTGCTCCAGTCACCCTCGAACTCTAATTTTTATGCTCAAGACGAGTGTGCCCAGAGACCCTAGGCTTTACGGAAATAATGATTCTTTATTGGAAGATTATTCCAAGGAAATAACGCAATTGATCATGTGATAGAGTGGCTTGACTATGGACAATGATATGCATCTATTGCCAGTGAAGTGTGTGGTTACATTTCTCCTACATTTTTTGTCTTGTTTTCATTTTGACATCAATTCTGTCTTCTCTGCTAGTACCTTCGTGAGCTCAGCGATCATTCTTTTTCATCGCTGACTGTACTTAGAGAAACACCACTCTTCAACATTGCAAATTGTCAGACTCTCGTCGGAAACAGTTGATCTCTTAACCGTAGTTTTAAGGAAAAACAACTGCAGGGCTACGCGACCGAACGAAGATCTTCACAACCTAATTTCCAAAAGAATCCTAGAACACAATCATGCATCTCGACGATGCCGCTCACGATGATTTGAAGGCCCACCTTACTAAGGAGCTGACCCTTATGTATGCTAGACACTCATCCCAAAGCTGCCATGGGCACTCTTTTTCATTGCAATCCTCTTTGTCAAATGGCTAATCGGTTTTTACGTTATCAATGATTAAATCTTAGCTCGGACGCTGATCCTTCCATGTTGGCGGACTACATTATTGCTCTTCTTAAGCATGATAAGAATAATGCTGAGCTTCAGGCTCTGTGTATCTCACAACTTGAGGATTTTTTGACCAATGGTAAGCTACTTGTTCAGGTCTTAGATTATGAATGTTGTAGAGGCTACACGCTGCAGATATACCCCGAACTAGTAGCATGATTTTGACGGACCTTCTTCGCGTTCTTATTGCAATTAAATCTTATCAGAAACGGAACGCTTTGTAACTTCACTCTTCCAGGTGTTGGAGTCCAAATCATACATCCGAGGAACCACAGCATTGGCAGAAGCCACATCACCATCAAAAGGCACTACAGCTACTTCCTCAGCTTTACCAGGTGGAGCTGCCATTTATGACGATGAATACATCCCTACTGGGCCTGCTGCTGACCGTGACAATTATGAGATCCCGTCTTCACGTGGTCCTGAAAAGCACCATCGTGGAGACAGTGACGTCTCGGATGACGAGGATCGGAGTTTTAAGCATGCTCGCCGTGATGATGGCCGCGACTCTGATCGCCGACGCCGAGAATACAGTCCCTCTCGTCCAAGCGACGATGATCGGTATAGCACAAGACGTGGTCGTTCAAGCGATGGAGGGAATCCTAATGGACACTCCGATTATGATCGTCGTGGTGGAGATCGCAGCATAAGACAGCATGGCTTGACAACCGCAGGGTTCAATAGCCGTAATAACTTTAATGGAATGAATAACAATAATAATCAACCCGGCTTTAATCATAATGCCGAGCGCCAACAATGGAACGGACAGCAGTACAATCGAGGCAACTTTGACAATGGTCCTCGTGGAAATTTCGATAATGGTCCCCGTGGCACTTTCCAAGAGCAGAACCAAGGGCCGTGGCGGGGAGGCGACAACATGCGTGGAGGACGAGGTAGTGCTCAAGGAGGGCCGGGATTTGGGCAGGAGAGGAGACGCCAAAGGTGTCGCGACTATGATGGTACGTTATTTGTAATATATCGCATTGTAGTGATATATATATGTACGATCATTAGGATTAGTATTTTGATTTTATTTCTTTATTAACATTATTCTTGCTTCTATTTCTTGTTTCTAGAAAAGGGATACTGTATGCGGGGAGATATGTGTCCGTATGATCATGGCGAAGATAGGATCGTTGTTGGTGATATGCCTGGAGGACCTTTCAATATCCTTGGAATGGCTCCAGGTATAGGGCCCAATAATCAAATGAGTGTGGGAGGCGGCCATCCTCCATTCTTTCCTGATCCACTCCATAATGCGCCTATACCTAACCCATCAGATGCATACAACCCTGAAGTTTCATCACTATCCACAGATGATTTGGGTCTTTTGAGACCAGCTCTTGAGCCTCCACAGCAAGGCACACAAGAGGGAGCTCGCTACAACCAAGAAGCATCGGGTCGTGGAAATATACGTGGTCGTGGCAGTCTGAGAGGCATGCGTGGTCGTGGTCGAAGTAGTGGCTCGCACCCCTATTCTACTCCTGGGCGTTTCAATGGTGCATCAAATACAGCAACAACCAAAACATCACTTGTAGTGGAGCATATCCCTGATGAGTTTAACACAATTGACAAAGTGAACGAGTTTTTCAAACGGTTTGGAAATCTGACCAATATTCAGGTTGATCAGCCAATGCATAAGGCTCTGATTCAGTATAGCACACGGGAAGAGGCTAGTGCTGCATATAATTCTCCAGATGTGATATTTGGAAACCGTTTTGTTAAAGTCTATTGGCAGCCTGATGATCTAGATTCAGCAACCTTTGGGCGTCAGCCTAAACCTGCAGGGCAAGTTCGACCTGAGACAAATGCTAGCGCAAGTCATACATCCCATCATGGCCAGCATGCAGCATCCAAAGCGCCCCCAACTAGCGTCCTTATGACCCCAGAGCGCGCTGCAGAGTTAGCAGCAGAGCGTGCAGCAAAAGCAGCTAAAGCGGATGAGAACAAAAAGGCAATGATGGAGATTCAACGCCAGAGGGAAGCACTCATCCAACGCCAGCAAGAAGAGCAAAAGGTGTTATTGGCAAAAATCATTGCAAACAAGAATATGTCTGAGGAGGACAAGAATGAAATTTTGAAGGGATTGAAGAATGTAGCGATTGAAGTCACTAAAGAACCTGTGGATCCTCTGGAGAAGGCTCGCGCTGCTGCTGCTGCTGCTGAGGCACAGCGACAAGCCGAGCTTCAGAAAGAAGCCGAAAAGAAGGAAAGAGAAAGACTTGATCGAGAGCTGGAGGCCCTGAATGCCAAACCCACTGCTTCTACGACAACCAACTCAGCTGCATCTGAATCCAGCTCAGATGCGACAGAGACCACGGCCGCGTTGAAGGCGAAACTTGCAGCACTACAAGCCCAGGTATATGGTCAGCTCTTGAATTATATACACCTATCATAAAATCAACTTAATAGTAACTTTTTTTTTTTTTTTTTTTTTTACTAGGCTGCTGCATTAGGTCTGGAAAATCAAGGAGGATATGCTAGTAGAGGTCGTGGTGGCTTCCTCCCACGTGGCCGCGGTCGGGGAGCACCCTCAAATACTTGGACGCGAGGTGGATCCCACAACCGTACATTTAGGATTGATAATCGATCTACAAAGCTGTCTGTTAGTAACATCGAAGAGGCTTCTAAGGAAGGCCTTAAAGAGCATTTTGAGGTGAATATCTTTGACACTATTACTTTTTCTCCAGAGACACTATTGGGATGTGGCGAGTTGAATTACAATGGTTGTTTATAAATAATTTCTCACACCCATTATAGGCGTTTGGCGAAATTGAATCTTTTACATTGGGGGCTGATGGCACATCAGCAACTGTTCAGTACAAGACCCGCGTGGAGGCTGAAAAGGCGATGCAACATGGCAGCCAAGTGCCTAACGCTACTAGTCCGTTAAAACTTGGATGGATCTCTGAGCCTCAGACGACACCAGTAGCAACATCAACATCTACTTTCAAATCCCCAGGCTTTGGGACTACTAGCGGTGCAAACATAACACCAGCAGCAACAGCACCAGGCGGTGCTGTTACAACAGCAGCCGAAGCAGGATACGAGAGTGAAGATGACCAAGACGAGCGTTCATGGAAGCGATAGACAAGATTACTCGTGCTGCAGTCATTGACACATATTTTCATACAAAGGCGTATACAGATTCACATGCATTTATTTTTTTTTTTTCTTCAAGATGTAATTGTTATTATAATCGTTATCTTTTTTTTTCTTTTTCTTTTCTTTTCTTTTTTTCTTTTCTTTTTTTTTTTTTTTTTTTAGTTTTTTATCGTCACAATTTTCTTTTTTTTCCTCTCCTCTCTCTGCTTTTAATTTTAAATATTAAAGAGACCATGGGGAAAAGGTTGTAAGGGTAGCAAAAGTACCAAAGGCTGATACCATTATATAATGTTTCTATAAGACTGTGCTGTTTCTACCGAAGACTGTTTGGATGCAAGCTCTGATCAAATTGATCATATGGGCAGCAATGATAGTGATTGATGAACTATCAAGTTGTGTCTCATGCTATTTTGTATGCGCGCTGAGATTATGATGTAGCGACATCGTATCTTTTTATTGAATTGGATCTGTGAAATGTTACTAGGACGTCAGTATATAGTCCGTCCCATTAAAAAACGAGACATTCCATCTATTGTAAAAAGAAGAAATGTATTAGAACACAGAAATAAATAAATAAATAAATAAATTAACCAAGAAAAAAAAGTATTATCAAGCCAATACTTACAATTTTTTTAAGACGGAGGCCTTTCTGGACCTAGTCATGTTTGTAGTAGATTGTGTCCTACTGTTGTTGCCGGCTTGTCTCTCCCCCTCCTCCTGGACCCAGCAAAGGTCCTTTCGGTGGTCTTGATCCCTCTACTCCTCCTCCTCCTTCATCTGAAAATTTCCTTTTTGTGGGTCTGCTACTACCACCACCACTGCCACCACTGCCACCACTACCTCCACCGTCGCCACTACCGCTAGAAGCTTGGCCTTCAGTTCCTCCGTCCGGCGGCATATATTTTGCAGGTCGTTTTTGCTCTCTTATCTGCGACTCACAGACCCTTGCGATGTTCTCAGCACCAACAGCATCTCGATCAAAGTATGCTTTACAATTTCGACAGTACTTGGATCGAAAAGGAACATTCTCCAATATACTGTCGCAGTGAGGCCGTGGACACTTGGCAGATGTGTAGTATTCATGACAACCTGCAATGGGGTAGTCTAGAGATTTTGCCTGTTCGAGCCAGATTTAATACTCGTTAAAAAAAAGACTCAAAAATTAAATGTCATTGATCAAAGGATTTTTTTTTACCTTTTCAACAAGCTTCTTCATCAATATCCCATGCTTCGATACTTGTCCTCGGTTTGTCTTGAATGATCCTAGTCCAATACAGATCATTGCATTCGTATTGGCATCTCTTCTTCTTCCATTGCTTCCGCCCGCAAGCTTCAGAATTGCCTTGATCACATAATCAACGCATCCGTTCTGTGCTTTTCTATTATCCCAGCTATTCCGAACAAACCATCCATCATTATAGAAATCGACAAGCGCCCTATATATAGTCTTCCTATTGTCGCCACTGGTCCCAGATCCATTGCTACTACTCACCTCAACTCCACTGTTACTACCGGTCCCTGTTCCACTGCTACTACTGGCCCCAGCTCCACTGCTACTACAGGTCCCAGCTCCACTACCAGAGAAACTACCTCCAGTACTTGATGGAGCTTGATTTGGCAGCAAGCTCATATAAGCGAAATACTGTGTTAAAGTAGGCCTTGAGAATGACGGAATATTGCTTTCAATCTCTGTAATTCCTTTTCTAAGCTTTCGCCTCTCTAGCTCGCCCTGAAACTTCTTGGATGGTTTGTAAAGGCACGCTCTAGAAATCCGGAGGATCTCACGTTCGTTAGGTTTCCTTGGATCCAACTTTGCAATTTTCATCGAGTACCTCTCGCCTGGATCGGTCCCAATGATAATGGTACTTTCGGGGGGAGGGCATGCTGCCTGGGTGTCATATTTAACTTCTACATTCTCGAGGAGACGGGATCTCTGCTTCCAGTTGATCTCACGCCGGGGACTGGGACTCACCGGGAACAGTGGATTTGTGCTCGATGTACCTTCTTCAGCTGCTTTTTCTCCCTCGTCGCCATCTAAGAATGGTTCATCAACTTCCAGCAAGTCAATATCGCTGATACCTAGCAAGATATCGTCATCTTCATTTCCGTCGTCGTCTCCATCATCACCACCATCACCTGCACCATGGCCTGAAGACGAGGATCCCTGCTGAGCACTTGAAGAAGCCTGGACTGCTTAAGATCTTTGAGTATCCGAAGGTTGGGCAGCTTGCGAACCTCTACCTCTTTTTTGCTTCGATGTGTCATAGGCAAGAAGTGTTAGGGTAAGGCCGTTTGTAAAGAACGATGTCCGTAGTTTCCTTCTAGGACCATCATCAGATTGCAGTCCAACGTCCTTGCATCCTTTCAAGGAAAACAGCTCCTGCAACAATATCCCCTTGTGGTTAAGGATCTTGTCCTCTGCAGCCCCCTTGGTACTCATGTTTAGTCCCAACAATTGGACTATTTCCTCTCGAACTGTTGGGTTAGACCATAATACTCATGAAGACTTTCGCATGGCTCCATTGTCCGCTTGGGGGGCCTCATTGTATCGTTTATTGATTGATTGATGTGATATAGTGATGATAATATTCGTCATATGATTGAGGCAATCTGAGTTGATTCGTTCTACAGCCTGACTAACTTGATCTTTTCTGTACAGCTCGACGAGACTTGATTTGTCGCATCATTTGCTTACTCGTCTTCTTGCGTTCCCTTGATGTATTTGGGTTGATAAACACTGCTAATAGAGTTTGTTGGGCCTGTTGAACCCAGAGGGAACCACAGCAACATATCATACCCAAGGTGATACAAATATCTCTGTTGGAGTGAGTGGTGAACTGTGTGTGGTTCAGATGTAGTGGACATAAACGGCGAAAGAATGCATCGAATGGATGTGAGCGGTTATGAGAGCAAGGAAGAAGGGGTTGGTATGCCTGTTCAAGTCCTTGGCAAGAGAGCGTGAGTAGCAGTTGTGATCAATGGTATAGTTTCTAGACCCTATCTTCCACGTACAGCATTGCATTATTGTTGTTTTCAGACCTGGCATCAATCATGCAAGGTATTTCTTTTTCTGAGGGTTCCTTGTGTCAAACGGCCAGACAGAAAGCTTAGAAGAGATACAGACACAACGGTGAAAAAAATGTATGCGAGCAAACAGTTGCTGTGTTTATTTGTTGTCTGCACATGCCTTCTTTCATCGCGGGCTTTGTTCCGAAAATATTTGGCAAATCTTTTTCCTTTTTTGTTCGTCAACCACTGTGTGCACGAATAACTTTTGTTTCTGTACATGCATAAAGCAGAAGAAATGAACAAACTTTATTTTGGCGATCACTCCATAATCAAAAATACTCCTAGGAGAGGATCAAACGCGTCGGTATTAATCTCGCTTCTGCTCTCCCTCCTTCCACAAGGCGCTGCACAATATCACCATTAACAGGGCGTCGTCTAGTAAGGAAAGGTACTTAGATAGTTCTTACTACAAGCAATAAGCGCATGCAACTACATCACCCCTATCTCCACCATTGATGCCGGAACCCGAGAGCTAACGAATATCTCTGCTTTAACGCAAAAGTGCTGGAGCTGTTGGAGCAAAGAGCATCATATGAAGCCATTCTCTGATAAGAAAGACTTTTTTTTTCTTTTGTTGTTACCTTTGACAAGGATATAATATCTGTCAGTGCATTTATTACCCCTGTTCAAAATTATAAATATTCTTTTATTCATTAAATTCCTCACAAAGCACAAAACGAGAGCCAGTGCAAACAAAAGAAACTGAAAAAAAAAAAAAAAAAAAATTGTGTAACAAAGGATCGACATCGACACTATATGCTGTATATGGAGATGATTTTTTCGAATGCTCACTTTGGTATCTTAATGCTATTGTTTCCAATCTGCCGTTCATGCGAGAGCTTGTATTTATTTGTCAATCTCTGCTATTGACTGGGACAAAACCCCAATCCAAACAAAGGAACTGAATAAAGATTGATGTGGCCTGTGAAGCAAAGGATCGATATCAAAACTATATGAGACAATGATAAAACTCATCATCAATCCAGGATATAAAAAGGGATCATTGTCTTCCTCCTTCAAAGTTCCATCCCTTTTACCACTGCCACTTGTTCCTGTATCTTTCCCTCAATATTCTTTATCTATTCGCTTTGAATCTTTACACCATAAAAAAGCTCATCCTTTTATACTTTTGTCGCTCTTTTTTTTTTCTTTTTCATTTCTTTTCATCACCACCATTTTTCCTTTTTTTCTTTCTCTTTTCGCTTAGATATTGACCATGGGGCTGAAGTCCTTCTTCAAACTGGTTGCGGGTCGCGGGGTTTTACCTTCGGAAACTGGCGTGGGCACTTTCTTGGCGGCAAATCCTGACCATTCTGTTCATTTAGATCTCCTCGGTACGTTCTATTACGACATCCTCCGCAGAGTCGTCCATGCAAAGATGAAAAACGAAACCATCATTGATGTAGGAAGGTCCCTGGCACTCGAGATAAAGGATCTTCTCACAACGGACAACC
Source organism: Lobosporangium transversale (assembly GCF_002105155.1). Taxonomy (NCBI): domain Eukaryota; kingdom Fungi; phylum Mortierellomycota; class Mortierellomycetes; order Mortierellales; family Mortierellaceae; genus Lobosporangium; species Lobosporangium transversale. The sequence continues at coordinate 1,522,628 of NW_019028981.1, read as the reverse complement.
TGACTATACATATTGATGGGGAACCTTGTACTGAGAAAGAAAAAGCAAGGACAGAACGGCAAGCCATAAGACAAAAAAATATGGACGCTTTGGAGAACAATATGAGCACCTTCGAGAGAAATTCTCGGAGTGGGGTATGGACTCGTCCTCAAGTCGTGAGGCGCATCCAGAAGGGTCTTCGAGAAGTCCACACCCTGAGCGTCCAGGACAAGGATCAGCTGGCAACAGGTCTTAGTTCTGTCTTCGATGTCTGTCTGTGTGCATATGAAGCGGACCCATGCATAGGATGCCATGATGAGGAGAATGATAGGATCGTGATATCCCAAGACTCTGATTTTTTTGCGTACGAACGAGTCTGCTTCCTAGTGCGACCCCTTCCGCACCGTAGACGGAAGTTTGGGGTTTACGACGTAGACAACGTTATCCAAGCACTAAGACTGCCAACACACGCGCATCTGGTGTTATTCTGTGCCATCGCAGGCAATGACTACTCAAGGAACCTCGAGACGTCAGGCCCGATTACTAATCTTCGATTAATTCGAAAGGTTGAGTGGAACGAGAACTATAATAAAATGCTTCAGGGCTGCCTAAGGGAAGCTAGTAAGGTGTTGGGAAGGAACGTAGCCTCTGAGGAAGGCCGTTTCAGTGTAGCTCTCCGCATTTTTACTTCCGGCCATCAAACGTCGGCCCAAGCGTTACCATCGAACAATGAGTTCGATAACTTCAAGCAGCGTCTACTCAATGGAAAGGATCTTCGCCATAGAATGGCTCAGCAAAGGCGAGCGCAGCGCCGCAGAACGTAAGAAAGCTCAAGCTATAGTTTTTGGCCTTGAAACCAGACGTCCCCAATACTAATCGTTAGTCCCTTTCTTGAATAATGTAGAGGCGTACCATCATTCTATATAGCGGAAGGGTCACATAAGAACCAGTTCCGGCCCATCTTTTCTGACAAGGCGAGCATATTGAATGGGCGCACAGTTGATATCAGTAACTGCCGTCAGCACGATAGGCCGGGCCTTAAGCATCCACCACGTCGGAGAAAGGCAAAAAAGGAGCAACAGAAAAAACAAAAGCGGAAGCACAAAGGCAAGAAGCCCCACAGGGCTAAAAAAGAAGGTGCACCAATTAGGAACTTGAAGGATGCTACGAAGGTTGATCACAGCTACAGCAGTAAGCACCCTATCAAGGCCTTAACAATTGGGTCCCTTAAGGCCTCCATGGCAAGGAAAGGCGGACTGGACGCAGATGAAAGGGATAGTATTGCAAGCCAGATCCGAGGGGCAGTTGTTGTCCTCAACCGACTACGCCGCTATGCATACTGGGCGATTGCCTTGGACATTGAGAGGATCATGCGGTTACCAGGGGCAGCAAAGTCGAGGAAAAAGGCACTGGACGAGGTCTTGGATAGCAATGATTATTCCTTCCGTCTCGCCACCCTTCTTTTGAGTGGTCAAGGTGGACCCAATTCAGCTTACGCGAGGGCAAAAAAACAAGGAAAGGCGGTAGAAACGCCCCATCATCACCTCGCTTATGAACATTTCAAGGCCACCACTGAACTTTCCCCAATAAAGGATATAGACATCACATTGGGGGACGTCCAAGGCTTTGATCCCAAAAAGATCACATTTCCAAGAGCGTCAGACTTACTAATGGGCCAAGTACAGACATCATTAAGGCAGCACTACAGGAACGCAATGGTATAGCTTGTGTAGGGGTATTTTCATGCATATTCTGCAATCAAATGCTCTTTATTCACACCTTTTTTTTTTTTTTTTTTTTTTTTTAGTTTGATGTCGAGAAAACAAACGAAGATATGAGCGACATTGAGTTTTTTTTGCGGGAGAACAAAAAAGTGAAAAAATACTCAGACTTTCCTACGTCCCCCTGGTCACTCGGGTATGTGTATCTGTCTGAACACGCCCTAGTTGACATCCTCTGGGCGAACGAAGATACCAAGCAGCTGCTGGAGCGTATTCTGCCTCTCAATAATGCTTCCAAGACTGCAATGTATGAGTGTGTACAGGGAACAAAAGGGGTTTTGATACAGGCTCTCTTTTGTGACATTGGAGGTGATCGCATGGTTCGTGGATATCAAGACAAAGTATCCCTGCAGTCACAGGACAAAGATCTAACTCGGTTCAAACTCAAAGGAACGATTTCTACCAACGGTCTAGTTCTGAATCTACTTGCCTATGACACAACCCAGACGAAGAAGACCCCAGCCAAGAACTGGAGCTTTCTCAGGGATTTCTCAACACGACGTGTTCAAAGGCGGCCGGTGAAGACCTAACAGATGAAGACTACGCAAACATAAACTGGAAGAGGAGCTCCAAGCTGCTTGAAAACGTTGAGCTCACATTCAACGAACCAGGGCGATGCCCATCCGCAAACACCACAACTATCGTCGGATGTGATCCTGGTATTGTTAACGCCCTTACGTTTTCCGCGCTGGACCCTCACAACCCTAACTTGCGGCAAACGGTAAAGGTGAGAAGCAGGTTCTTGTACCTCCCCGTCCTCCGCTTCAATCACCTGTTGAACAAAAGGAAGCGTGAAAAAGGAATGATTGAGGTTGAGAGCGCCATCCCTGTGTTTGGAAGGGATACGTACAATGAGTACTTTCAATGGATGAACGAGGAGTCTCAGACACAGACAGGATCAACGAATTTGGATGTGCTTCAAGAGTTCTACGAGTCCAGATGGCACCTGAAAAAAAAATGGGACCTACGAAAGGCTCAACGAGCTACGTTCGACTACGCGGTACAGTGAGTGTTGAAGATGCTTGGGGATAAAGGAGTACTCGTCGGCCTAGGGTCCTTTGAAAGTAGTAAAGGAGTTCCCAGCAAGCACACTGCTATAACGAGACATCTTGTCACACAGGTATGGCTGTTTTTAAAAAAGTAAGCAAAGCTGGAAAGCCATAAAACCCTTGCTAATAAACGACTGCCATTTGAAACGCTTAGGTCAAAGCACGAGGACACTTCGCTGTAGGAGCGCACGAATTTTACACCAGCGCCTGCTGTCCCCGACCCCTCTGCGATAGCTTTTTAGAGACGGTGTACCCTCGCTCTAAATATTGCAGGACATGTAAGGTATTCCTCGACTGTGACGCAGTAGGGGCGGAAAACATCGCAAGAACCGGTCTTGCTCAAATTGAGAGACAAGAGAGACCTGCAAAGTACAAGCCCACGGAAGAGTCGCCTGCTCCGGCTGCAAAGCGCGCATGACGCTAGACACAAGTATTTGGGTGCCGGCACACCTACAAAAAATTTGTAAGTTCTGTTTATTTTCGTCTCCTGTATCCATCCTCTCTAATCTTTTGCCCCCGAATTTCTGGACTAACTTTAAAAACCGTACAGATCAACAGATACCACCAAATCCTCCCTATTTCTCCTTAATATCACTTCTAGATCCCCTTTGTTACCACAACAAATCTTTATGCTTGCCAGACTTCAAATGGAAAAGGTACTCCTGAAAAAGGTGCTCCTGAAAAAGGTCAGCTATCCTTTCCTCATTCATTCCAACCTCCTTTTTAAGCTTATTATAGCATAACGTAGACGTATAGGTGGACCGACTTTGCCTAAGGTATAGGATTTACTTCATGAATATATAAATAAGTCAAACCTTTGACCACTTATCGTGCGCTATATTACCACTCAACGAGCCTCCTTCAAGACTTTTGACCTGATACAATACCCACGAAAGGCCTCATAAGAGTCTTTGCACACAGTCATCGCAACAAAAACTTTCACAAGAGCCGCAACAACTTTTGACAGAAACTTCGGAACCTCTGAGACTCCAAGCAACCTAGCTAGTCATCAATATCATGAAAATCCAAAGCTTTTCTTTTGCTTTGATCTTCTTCAGCTTCATTGCAGTAGCCAATGCTTTCGTTTGTAGAAGATGCACCATCACAAGCGGATTGTGCATAAACGATAAAGATTGCTGGAACGCTTGCACTACTCGTAGTCCCAAATACGCCTACGATGGCGATTGCGACTGGGGCCAATGCTGTTGTGGAGCCGATTGTTAAGCAATACACACTATCCACGTTATTCTGTGCCAACCCATTTCCTTCTTATTTAGGACTGTCCATTAAGCTAGCCAATAAAAGAACAGTGCTATTGTGAACAAATATATACAATTAGCAATGCTTTGTCTCTTCCAACCCTAGAATGAACACCAGCAAGACTCAAAGCCCTTTTTACCTTACAAGTGCAACTAATACTGGGTCCACTACCGGTCACAATGGTGCGTACGAAGCACCACTATCCTCTTTTTATCAACACTTGGCATGCTTTTGTGGTCCATTTGCACAATTAACAATGTGGCCGAATACTTGTGCTTCCCTGAATTAAAAATCCGTACAAAAATGACGCAGCCTACTTTGTGCTGTATTATTGTTGGAAAGTTAGGGACTGACTGAATAGGAAGATATCTTGATCTTTTGGTGGTTTGTGAAGCAGGTCACTTCCAACTACAGACAAATAAAGGACAATACAATACAAAATACTTAAAAGTTGTCCTTTCTTTTTTAGTAGCAGTGTTAATATATGATATAATCGATGGACTTCTTCTAAATTGTTCATGAGTCCAATCCATCTATGCATTCAAAAAAAGAACACGAGCCAGTGGTACAAGGGCCAAGGCTTTGGTACTTCTTTGGATTTAATCGCCTCATTTATTCCTTGGGCTGTAAAACGGGCAAATTTGTCCATTTAGCTTTCATCAAGTCACGGGCGGGTCACATTCAGTTCTCTGTGCTCTATTGTTTAGCCCGTTCCATTTGATCGCGATCCCTTATATTTTTTGAATACTCTTAAATGTATTGGCGGCCAATTGACTCGCTTGTTATTGCAAGTGGTGTGGCTGGTCATTAAAATTATTTTCAGTTTATTTTGTATCCACTAATCTGTCGAACCAGCTTACAGGAATTTTTGCCAAAGCCTTTGTAGTCATAGGCGAGTCCGCCTCACCTAGAAACTACCGAGTATAAAAGCCAAAGAAACTTCCTTCTTAATAAAGTCTTCAGTTTTCCCCATATGTCTTATTCTTCACCTGCAGTTCATTTTGCCATTTATCTTTTTCCCCTTTTCACAACAAGCATTTGTCTTCCGGTAACTCAGTTTGTGAGCTCACCTATAAAGCTCCCATCTTTTGACATTCTATGGTGCTGTTTGTAGTCAAGGTTATTTGACTCTATTTTCTCTTGTTAATCTTGTTGACACCCTTTGTCCTGCCTTTTCCTGCTTGTGTCTATCTTTCTGTCCCTTAAGCGAAGATATACCTATTTTTTAAAACAATACCACCAAACCAATTCATTATAGATTAAGATATGTGGGGTCTATATGTTGTCTAAATAGTCCTCCCCATCAAAAAACACCATCTAGACCAAGCATAGAAATAAATAGATCAATCAAGAAAGCACTGTCAAGCTAATACTTACAACTTTTTTAAGACGAAAGCCTTTCCGGACCTAGTCATGTTTGTAGTAGATCATGAAAAATTTTAGACAGACAAGCAGTAACCAGGGAGCAGAAGTAAGTGAGAATAGGATGTGGGTTCACACATCACATCCATGGGGCATTTATCCAAATTTGTATCAAAATAAAACTACAAGTTTGTCTCGGGTACCACACCATGGGACAAAGAGCTGTTAGTATGTCTGTATTATAAATTTTCATGTAACACGTGTACTGTGAAATATGCAAATGATCATATCCTATTGTTGTTGCCGGCTTGGTGTCTTTCCTCCCCATGGATTCAACGAAGGCTATTTTGGTATCTCGAGTTTGGACTCAACCTGTCAGTGAGCATTGGTGCAACGCATATAAGCCACACAGGCTGTTGACGAGCCTACTTCTCACCTTCACCGTTTGACGCAGGTCAGGGTTTTGATGGTCTAGTGAAGAAAACGTAAGGGCATTAACAATACCAGGATCGCATTAGACGGTAGTTGTGGTATTTGCAGATGAGCATCGCCCTGGCTCATGGAATATGAGTCCAACGTTTTCAAGAAGTTTGGGGCCCCTCTTCCAGCTTATGTTTGCGTAGTCTTCATCTATCAGGCCTTCACCGGCTGCCTTTAAAACACGCCGTGTTAAGGAATCCTTGAGAAATTTTCCATTCCTGGCTAAGATCTTCTTCATCTACGTCAAACTGCTGCTGTCTCTTCGTCTGGACTGTGTCATAGGCAAGTGGATTCAAAACAAGGCCATTGGTAAAATCGTTCCTTTGAGTTTGAACCGAGTTATACCTTTGTCTTGTGCCTGTAGGAGTACCTTGTCTCGATAGCCATGAAACATGCGATCTCCTTCAATGTCACAAAGAGAGCCTGTATCTAGACCTCTTTTGTTCCCTGTACACATTCAAGCACTGCAGTCTTGGAAGGATTGTCGAGAGGATGTCAGTTGGGACGTGTTCAGACAGATACACATACCGAGGGGGGACGTAAGGAAGTCTGTTTTTTTTTTTTTTTTTTTTTTTTTTTCACTCCATTGTTCTCTGGCAAGAAAAGCTCATCGAACAATAAAAATAGAGAGCTTTAATAGAGAGCAATCGACTGCAGAATATGCATGAGGATTCTCTACACAAAGTTATATCTTTGTGCTCCTGTGGTGAATACATGGGTAGATTTGACTCGGTCTGTAGGAACTGATTTGAAACAGGTGGTTACATCCTTGTCAAAGGTAACAACAAAAGAAAAAAAAAGTCTTTCTTATCAGAGAATGGCTTCATATGATGCTCTTTGCTCCAACAGCTCCAGCACTTTTGCGTTAAAGCAGAGATATTCGTTAGCTCTCGGGTTCCGGCATCAATGGTGGAGATAGGGGTGATGTAGTTGCATGCGCTTATTGCTTGTAGTAAGAACTATCTAAGTACCTTTCCTTACTAGACGACGCCCTGTTAATGGTGATATTGTGCAGCGCCTTGTGGAAGGAGGGAGAGCAGAAGCGAGATTAATACCGACGCGTTTGATCCTCTCCTAGGAGTATTTTTGATTATGGAGTGATCGCCAAAATAAAGTTTGTTCATTTCTTCTGCTTTATGCATGTACAGAAACAAAAGTTATTCGTGCACACAGTGGTTGACGAACAAAAAAGGAAAAAGATTTGCCAAATATTTTCGGAACAAAGCCCGCGATGAAAGAAGGCATGTGCAGACAACAAATAAACACAGCAACTGTTTGCTCGCATACATTTTTTTCACCGTTGTGTCTGTATCTCTTCTAAGCTTTCTGTCTGGCCGTTTGACACAAGGAACCCTCAGAAAAAGAAATACCTTGCATGATTGATGCCAGGTCTGAAAACAACAATAATGCAATGCTGTACGTGGAAGATAGGGTCTAGAAACTATACCATTGATCACAACTGCTACTCACGCTCTCTTGCCAAGGACTTGAACAGGCATACCAACCCCTTCTTCCTTGCTCTCATAACCGCTCACATCCATTCGATGCATTCTTTCGCCGTTTATGTCCACTACATCTGAACCACACACAGTTCACCACTCACTCCAACAGAGATATTTGTATCACCTTGGGTATGATATGTTGCTGTGGTTCCCTCTGGGTTCAACAGGCCCAACAAACTCTATTAGCAGTGTTTATCAACCCAAATACATCAAGGGAACGCAAGAAGACGAGTAAGCAAATGATGCGACAAATCAAGTCTCGTCGAGCTGTACAGAAAAGATCAAGTTAGTCAGGCTGTAGAACGAATCAACTCAGATTGCCTCAATCATATGACGAATATTATCATCACTATATCACATCAATCAATCAATAAACGATACAATGAGGCCCCCCAAGCGGACAATGGAGCCATGCGAAAGTCTTCATGAGTATTATGGTCTAACCCAACAGTTCGAGAGGAAATAGTCCAATTGTTGGGACTAAACATGAGTACCAAGGGGGCTGCAGAGGACAAGATCCTTAACCACAAGGGGATATTGTTGCAGGAGCTGTTTTCCTTGAAAGGATGCAAGGACGTTGGACTGCAATCTGATGATGGTCCTAGAAGGAAACTACGGACATCGTTCTTTACAAACGGCCTTACCCTAACACTTCTTGCCTATGACACATCGAAGCAAAAAAGAGGTAGAGGTTCGCAAGCTGCCCAACCTTCGGATACTCAAAGATCTTAAGCAGTCCAGGCTTCTTCAAGTGCTCAGCAGGGATCCTCGTCTTCAGGCCATGGTGCAGGTGATGGTGGTGATGATGGAGACGACGACGGAAATGAAGATGACGATATCTTGCTAGGTATCAGCGATATTGACTTGCTGGAAGTTGATGAACCATTCTTAGATGGCGACGAGGGAGAAAAAGCAGCTGAAGAAGGTACATCGAGCACAAATCCACTGTTCCCGGTGAGTCCCAGTCCCCGGCGTGAGATCAACTGGAAGCAGAGATCCCGTCTCCTCGAGAATGTAGAAGTTAAATATGACACCCAGGCAGCATGCCCTCCCCCCGAAAGTACCATTATCATTGGGACCGATCCAGGCGAGAGGTACTCGATGAAAATTGCAAAGTTGGATCCAAGGAAACCTAACGAACGTGAGATCCTCCGGATTTCTAGAGCGTGCCTTTACAAACCATCCAAGAAGTTTCAGGGCGAGCTAGAGAGGCGAAAGCTTAGAAAAGGAATTACAGAGATTGAAAGCAATATTCCGTCATTCTCAAGGCCTACTTTAACACAGTATTTCGCTTATATGAGCTTGCTGCCAAATCAAGCTCCATCAAGTACTGGAGGTAGTTTCTCTGGTAGTGGAGCTGGGACCTGTAGTAGCAGTGGAGCTGGGGCCAGTAGTAGCAGTGGAACAGGGACCGGTAGTAACAGTGGAGTTGAGGTGAGTAGTAGCAATGGATCTGGGACCAGTGGCGACAATAGGAAGACTATATATAGGGCGCTTGTCGATTTCTATAATGATGGATGGTTTGTTCGGAATAGCTGGGATAATAGAAAAGCACAGAACGGATGCGTTGATTATGTGATCAAGGCAATTCTGAAGCTTGCGGGCGGAAGCAATGGAAGAAGAAGAGATGCCAATACGAATGCAATGATCTGTATTGGACTAGGATCATTCAAGACAAACCGAGGACAAGTATCGAAGCATGGGATATTGATGAAGAAGCTTGTTGAAAAGGTAAAAAAAAATCCTTTGATCAATGACATTTAATTTTTGAGTCTTTTTTTTAACGAGTATTAAATCTGGCTCGAACAGGCAAAATCTCTAGACTACCCCATTGCAGGTTGTCATGAATACTACACATCTGCCAAGTGTCCACGGCCTCACTGCGACAGTATATTGGAGAATGTTCCTTTTCGATCCAAGTACTGTCGAAATTGTAAAGCATACTTTGATCGAGATGCTGTTGGTGCTGAGAACATCGCAAGGGTCTGTGAGTCGCAGATAAGAGAGCAAAAACGACCTGCAAAATATATGCCGCCGGACGGAGGAACTGAAGGCCAAGCTTCTAGCGGTAGTGGCGACGGTGGAGGTAGTGGTGGCAGTGGTGGCAGTGGTGGTGGTAGTAGCAGACCCACAAAAAGGAAATTTTCAGATGAAGGAGGAGGAGGAGTAGAGGGATCAAGACCACCGAAAGGACCTTTGCTGGGTCCAGGAGGAGGGGGAGAGACAAGCCGGCAACAACAGTAGGACACAATCTACTACAAACATGACTAGGTCCAGAAAGGCCTCCGTCTTAAAAAAATTGTAAGTATTGGCTTGATAATACTTTTTTTTCTTGGTTAATTTATTTATTTATTTATTTATTTCTGTGTTCTAATACATTTCTTCTTTTTACAATAGATGGAATGTCTCGTTTTTTAATGGGACGGACTATATGCCAGGGAAGTAGAAATCAATTAGTAGAAATCAATCAGTAGAAATCAATCAGTAAAAAAACAGCGAAAGCCATATATCAAGCTATATCATCATGATGCACTATGTCCGCCATTTACTTGTCTCCACTCTTTTAGCGTATTTAGCAACCTTTATCATTTTTCATTCAGCCTCAAAAGAATTAAAACACCTTTCCAGCCTTTTTCGCTAGAGGGATGTTGCCGAATTTGTATCTAATCTAGAAATGGTTGTCATTCGAGAATTTAAAAAATCGATTGATTGCAGGCGCAAGTCTTTATCTCTAACAGCAATAGTATCAGGTCAAATTGCTAGATGGCATTCATAGATATTCGGCCAGTGCACGTTGCTACCATGCCAGCCGCACCAACCGCACAGCCCCCTAGAATCAGTCTTACCGGTTAGAATACTACCGTAGATCCGCGGTGTATTTGATCGTGATGCGATTGGTACCGGAAATATATGTCATCTCAAATGCTACCTGAAAAGTCTAAACCCACTATGGCAGTAACGAGGACTGCGAGGTGCTTCCCCATTAGAACTACTAAGCGCTTGAGGCAACAATGATTGAGAGATCGATTCTTCTTTTACAAATTTGTAAGTAAAACAATCTTAGTTTAGTATGCTTAAGCTATACCATTCTTATGAATTTTTAAACCAATTTCGACTTGCTACAGACCAAGACATATTACTGTGAGTTTCTTTCGGTCGGAGCCTTACTCTGGGAGACTGTAAGTAGTCTTACTCCGAACCAAGCTGTGGAGTCCCTGGCTAACATTAATGAATGAATTTCTTCTCATCTTTTTTTTTTTTTTTTTTTTTTTTACTTCAGTAAAAACGCCAGAATATTCATTGCCTAAATCATGCCAGGAAATCTACAATCCTCAGTTGCCTCACCAACTGATCCAGATGATACAAGCTATTCCACAGACCAAAGCCTGCGCGGATCTACTTCCAAGCTTTATACTTGGAATATTCTGGAAGGTAGTGAAAGACTTAAACCCCATGTTGATACTTCATGGATAATTAACGACATGGGGGTTGGACACGATCTAATAGATTTTAGAGGTTGTGTTGTACAAGAGGACGGAGGACTGACAGAGCCATATGAGAAACTGTAAGTAAATTTAGTAATGGCAGCCCAAGCCATAACATTGGGTCGGCCAGCTCGAAGCTTAATGTTTTCTGGCAGATGCTTTTTACCCTCCGTTCACCAATAAGGACTCTCGAGAGACCCATGCCTAATTCTTCGCAGTCTATCAAACTCTTTTTTATCTTTTTTTCCTTGGGCAAGAGCCAATCGCGCTTTGATATGCCTTGGCCCAACTCTTAGTTGCATAATTAAGACGCGACCGAAAATCCTATTCCAGTATGCGTCTAGCTGTGCTTTGGTTAAAAATTTAAGTTTTAACAGCGATTCCTTGGAAAATATAGCCGTTGTTTTGCTTGACAAGATTAAGTAGGTTCTTGACATCAGAAGATTGAGAACAGGTCTTCCTTTAGGATAACCCCTGCCCACTTGATGAGCTGCCTGAATAGAGGGGCTATGGATCTTCGCGGTTTTGCAGGAAGAGTGCCGACTTCAAAGGTGTCAACAACTCTACATCCCTGCTCTGCTTACAAAAAGGGCGTTAGGATGTATACACCCTCAAATGCTGTAAGGAGCCGTTATTCAGGCATATGAGTTCATCCCGGCAATAAAAAGAAAATGCTTATTCTTAATGAAGCACTTTCTCCTATAATAATAATAATAATAGCAATAACAAATATGATATCGGCCTCTTAAAAGCCACTTACTACTACACAAGGCTTTGTGCTTGTCAGGTCCTCTTGCCATTCCGCCTTCCCTCGCTGTGATACAGTAAATCTGGTTATTTGCTAAATTCCTTGCCATTGTCTCTTTTAGGTCCCATTTACTACATGTACTCCACAAGATCTTGTATTTACCATGTCCCTGATAAAGGTCAATGCTTCTTTCCTTATTCATACCGGCTTCATTTTTAAACATATTATAGCGTGACGCGGATGCAAGGATTGCAAAAATGGAATGACCCAGCCCAAGGTAGGGGATTTGTTTCGTGAATATGAAATAATCAAACTTTTGATCATTTACCATGCCTTACATTACAACTCGATAAGATTCTTGACCTGACATATCGCTCGCAAAAGTCCTCACAAGAGCGCTTTCATACAATCATTATATCAAGATCTTTCTCACAATAGCCTATGATAGCACCTTTTACAGGGCTCTTAACAGAATCTCCGAGCGTCCAAGCACTCTTGCTGGCCTTCAATCCCCTTTATCATGATGAAAATCCAAAGTTTCTCTTTTACCTTGGCCTTCTTCCACTTCATCGCAGCGGCTAATGCTGATGTTTGTAGAGACTGCAGTACCATAGCTGGAGTTTGTATAAATGATCGAGATTGCCTTGACGCTTGTTATTTGTATCAACGTAGCCATATCTACGGCTTGGACGGTGACTGTACCTTGGGCCTCTGCTGCTGTGGAAATAGTTGTTAAACAATGAGCAAAATAAACACCAGAACATCTTTATTCTACGGCGACTTCCTTTTCCTATGCCCATTTAAGATTGTGCATAAATAAGATACACTGTTATTGTAAAGAAAGTTGTATATAAAAAAAAAGTCAGCAATTGGTTTATTTCTTCCAGTTAAGGAACGAACATTAGTAGCTCATAAACCCTTTCCATCCTCCAAGACTAACTTGCATTGCTTGCCTCAGCGATGCATTGTCGGCTACATTGGCGCGCACAAACCACCGCTAATCCTTTTTATCGACATTTGGTGTGCCTACATGGTCAAAATGTTTGTGCTACTGTGTTGTCTCATTTACACGTGCGTAAATGTAAAAAGCCGTCTTAGACAGGAAAATGCCTCCCTTGTATTTGTATGCCGCTGATATAATGGTCCTATTATTTTGATAATTCAGTCTGCTTCGTAGGTCAAATAGACTTTTTTTATAGTCAGCCTGACATTGTTAATGGTGCTCTGGTACTTCAATATCAGTGACTGTACTTTCATAAATTAAAGTAGATTTAGGTTCAGTGAATATGTAATCTACCTGGTTTGTTAATGGAGATTCTAGTACTAGTCCCTTTGCCGTCAATGAAAGTTATTTGGTAATGGAAATTTCGCTCTTTCGAGAACCTCTCTGCTCGATGCTCTTCTCCTAGGCTAGATAAATGATTGACACTATTTAACCTGAACCTGTGACGAATATTCAATACACCATATACCTTCACAAGCATGAATCAGAAGGATTCAACTACATAAAGTAAATCAATAGTGTAATTACTTAGTGAGAGAGAAGGATGTAATCATAAGCATTGAGAGATGGTGTTAAGTTAATACATGTGGATGCTGGCCAAGGAGAATAGAAAAGCATCAATACTTTCTTGTCCGAGGCATTACACGGTTATGCTATCCATACCAGAGAAGGAAGGTAAGATGATAGAGGCAAAGACAACTATCCAGTAAGTGTCGCCTATTGAGGAGGAATGAATAAACACTTCTCAGACATAGTATCTTACCTCCAACGTTGCCCAATAGTTTTTTTTTTTTTTTTTTTTTTTTTTTGGTCAACTCCAATCGCCGGTTCCCGTGTGTTGCCTTTCAGTACTGTAAGTGATAATAATTACAACGAACCCGAGAGCGAAAGGGATTCTGGAATTGAGACCATGGACGAAGAATGGGTTAGTAAGGGGTGTCCCGAGGATGCTTGCTGGCAGGAAATATACTTCGAGATGTGAGAAGCAGCCAATATCCTGAAAACAGGAGAAGCGCTGAAGATGATGCACAAGTTGTAAATGATTCATAAGAGCAATTAGTTCGAAGCATGTGCCGCTTGTACCTCATCTCTCACTCTACTGATGAGCTGATACTAGCGATACTAACGATGTAATGTGTTGTGATGTGACCATAAGAGAAAAAAAATGAAAGATAATGATGACTGTGCCAAGCTCAGGTGGTAATGGCGATAGGCGTACGAGGCTTCGTCCTAAAGAAGAACATTTGTGGATCAAAGATAAGAAGTTGGAAAAGACATGTACTCCATGAATCCTAGGACTACTGTATAAAGCATCTGTAAAGCCAGCTAGAAAGAACAGCCTTACTTTGTGGCCTCAGCAAACGCCTTGGATGCCGTAGTTGCATTGTCAAAAGGTTGCAAGGGACCTGCCTGCAAGAGGCCATACTGCATAGTGACGTCTCTGTAATGTTATTGAGAAGCAAAGTACTTTATCCTATTCAGAAACATATTTTTACTTTGAGCTTGTGAATAATATATATACATTCGCCTTCGTCCTGAGCGGCCCCTACAAGAGACCTCTGCCAAACTTCATGGCCGCATAGCCGCGAGAATGATTTTACTAGTCGCTGATAACAACTCTAGTCCATGAAAGTGCGGTGGCTTGTTTACTGATTGTGGGAATAACTCTGCTTCTCTGAGAATATATTATTGAGATATCAGTGTTCAGCAGCATGAAAATAAAACAGCTTATTTTCCCACAAACATGCACACGAAAAGTGGATAATAGACAGACTGAAAGGGCTCAAATGTTCTTTTCTACGGCAGAAATATTCATATAGAGTGAACAGAGGCACGAACCAATGGGAATACGTTGTTGGCCACACCAGCCAAATCTCGCAAACCAGGCAATTTGATTTACACATGCGAGTATCTTTAGATTGTTTCTGATAATGATGATCGCTACAGAGCAACCGCTGGACCTATTTACTCCTCGATGTATCTTGGCTCTAGGTCGCTCAGCAATAGGAGCAACTCTTTGTAAGACAATTGCTCTCCTGGGAATTCTTCGATTTTTTCTGGAGTTCTGGACTGTCGTGACTGATTATTCAATATATTAGTTTCGGCTGTTAAGGAATCGGGGCTGTGTACATGTTACATGCAAATATGATCGAAACAAAGAATCTCAATCGCCTTGAGTATAGTGATACAAAGGTAAATTTAGAAGAGGGTGGAAGATTCATGTGCAAACCTTACAAGAATGATTGGAGAAGGCTAGTGACATAATATCGGTTGTGTCGTCTCTCAGTTGTGTCGTAGATTTTTTTTTTTTTTTTTTTTTTTTTTCCATTGACTTCTCTGCAAAGCCATGTTTGTCACGAACCATCAATGGTGGAAGCAATTAATTATAAACATTTGAGAGTGGACATGGCGTTTCCAAAAGAAAGGATTTTTTTCCTATAAAACCCTCAACCTCCCTCCCTTCTTTTCTCTTCTTCCTCATTTCCTCATCTTCGCCTCTCGACAAACCAACATTCTCCAAAGCACTCTTTCCCACCAAACCGATTGTTATTATTTGATCCATTTCATCCATCAGTAACCATGGCCTACAATCTCCAAGTCGATATTCACTCCGCCAAAAGTTTGCGCGATACTGAGGTAAGCTATCCTTCATCTTTTAAAAAGTTCACATCTCACTCACACCCATCATTTTACTTATTGAGCCTTGTTTTTTTAATAATAACAACAATCGTCAATAGGACTTTGGCAGAAATGACCCTTATGCGCGCGTCAGTTTGGACATGAAGAACGATGCCGCCTACAAGAAAACTACCACCAAGTCAAACGCTGGAAGAAGCGCTGAGTGGAACGAGACCGTGGTCCTTACTGACTTTGATCCAAGCCTACATGCTTTCTTGTACGTCGAGGTCATGGATGAAGAGCATGGCACTGATGCCCCTATCGGCTTTGCTGATATCCCCTTGAACCAGGTCAACAGTGCTACTAACAAGTCACTCAGCGGCAGGTTCGATCTCTACACCGAGAAGGGCAAGCAGAAGGGCACCATCACCCTTACCATCTCGGTCCTTGCGGCTAACGAAGAAGCTCGCCCCATTCCTAGCCCTGCAGAGACTGAACATAAATCCCAGTACTTGAATGATCATCAGGAGCGCTTCAAGGAGCTCGAGAGAAAAGAGGATTTAGGTGATGCCTTCAAGCCCTTCGATGCTCTCCGCAATAAGAATTAGGATAGACAATCTATCGGCCGCTTTAAACGCGAGAGAACCTTGTTGAAAATGAAAATAAAGTCAAAATCTTGTAAATAAGAAAACTATTGAAGGACTTTGCCTTGGCTGACTCCTATTCTTTCGCATGAATTGAGTTTAGTATGCATTGAGAATTTTCTTTTAGATTTATTATGCGCATTTCTTTACCTTTCACCAAAGCACTTTCATTCGTAACCAATCACAAATCACGTTCCTCAAGTTGGTCAGCAGCATCCCAACATTTGTTCGGCTGAGGTATTACTTTTTCTGAGTCCATCATACGATTCCGCGATAAATTTATTCACACGGGGTAATTTTTTTTTTTTTCTTTTTATAAAAACGAACCTTTTCTAATGGCCACACCAAAACGAGGATTTTTATCAAAGAAGGAGCGCCAAAAGGAATAATGAATGTAGAAGAAACCCTGGATCTCCGTGATTTTGGATCTTTGTTTGTACACGTCCGTTAAGATGAGCTTGTTCGATTCGACGACAAGGGAAAAAAAAAAAGAAAAGAAATGTTGACACCTTCCCTTGAACTAATTCACGCCACTTACTCTTTCCGTGGCAAAGGTTTGCTTATCCTCTTCATCCTCGACAATAAACGACAAAGGTGGACTACCTTGCTGAGAATCTAGGCCCTTCGTTCTGACCAATTTGTGCAGCAATTTTCCCACATATTTTCCACATATTTCCCACAAGAGGCCTGAGCGAAAAAGGCCGCTGTCGCTATCTCAACGAACACTAAAAAGTATTGATGGTGTTTACTGCTAGTGTTGCTACTGATTGTGAAGCTTGAGGCTCAAGAAAATGATAAAGAAACGAGAAACGAAATGAGCAATTTTTCAAATGATATCAATTCCATGGCAGGGACCTTGAAATAATTGAGGTAAAATAGGCTAAGCATGGATAAATCTTTTAACAGTCCCCCTTCCTCCTAACATGGTAAAGTTGCAGTCTAGCTTTGCTTGCCTTTTATGATGTTACTTTACGGCATAAATGTGTGGTAAAAAAAAAAAAAAAAAAAAAAAAAAAAAAGCAGGTGTGCTCCATGTAAAACGACTATCCGAGGGTAAATATTTACACATCTTCGTTGTCTATACTGTTGTGGTGCCTTTGCAGGCATTCACGCACAAAGACAGATCAATGTATCTATTCTGTGTGCAACGCAAATCATGTATCAAGTTGATACAGTGCCTTTTTCAATCTATAGGCCTATTTCTAATTATCAAGCTTTAAATTGCATGAACATTTTCCCTTCGATAACTTATCATTCCCCACTACAGACTCTTGTTTTTAATGTATAATAAGTATCGAAAAGGAAGATTAAACAAAAGTTTTTTTATCCTAACAAGCTACCTTCTTCCTTATGATCCATATGAACAAGAGAAGCATTGATTTGATTTTTTTTCTTGTCGGTAGATCAGCTTTCCTAGTTTTTTTTTAGGCTTTAAATACAATCAATTGAGTGATGTAGAGAAGGGAAAGGCCCTCTACCGAGGAGAGATAAATAGGAATAGGTGGAGTGGACTACATTAATCCTTTGAGAGGTCATCAAAGAGCTTACTGGATTAGTGATGCTTGTTGTCCTTTTCCTTCCTTTACGTGCTCTTCATCATTTGCTCCAAATGATTTTTGGAAACAAGCGGATCAGAGGTAGTGTTATGCTGATAGAAGCATTCTCGGTAAAGGAAAATATCTCTAGACCGTAAACATATGAACAGTGCTGAGAATATCCTAGCACTCTGTTCATTAATTGTGTTGCACTCCACAGTCAGTCTTTGCAATACTTTTCATTTTTACTACAATTGAAAATATTGAGAAATACATACACATATTCCTCTTAAGAAGAAGGCCGCGACCAATTATTGCCATGTTTGACACTTTTTTTTTTATTTAATCCTTCTCAAGATTGATTGCATTGCCGAAACGAGCGTAAAGAACCTTCTTAAGACCGTCCATCTTTTCTACAGCCTCGTCCATCTGCTTTTTCAGCTCTTCAATTTCAGACTCAAGTTCTTGCTGAGATTTTGTAATCCGTTCCTGAGCTTCTTCAAGTGAAAGTGATACAAAAGCTTCACCAATGCGATATCTTTTTTTTTTTTTTTTTTTTTTTTTCAGTAAAAAGAAGCATTTCAAGTTAGAAATTATTATTATTGTTATTTTTTTTATTTTATTTTATTTTTTTTTTTAAAAAAAAAAAAAAAAAAGGCCTTGATATATTTCATAATGTAAGCATACCTGACAGGCTCGTCCTCGTCTGCCAACTCAAGTTCTGATGCAAGATCGTCAAGATACTCCTTCTCAGTCTAATTATTATATACAAAATTCCAATCTCAGCTTTCCCTTTCTTTCTTTCTTTCTTTTCGCCTTCAATTGCCTATTCTTGAAAGTCTCTCAATTGCTTTTTTGAACGATGTTGATAGCCACATGTTCTTATACCTTCTTAGCTTCATACGTCTCCTCTAAATCCTGGAATTTGGCATTATATTTGCTAAAGGTGTTGATATTTTGTTGATCCTGCCATGAGACTTGAATATCTCCTTCCTCTTCATCTTTTTCAAGCTATTTTTTTTTAAAAAAATAAAATAAAAATAAAATAAATTAAAGTGAATATTCCTTTTAAAGACGATCCATTGCGATTATTTCTTATCTCCATTGTTTGGTTAATGAACATAAACAGCCTTATTGTTTAATTTATTTCTATTTTATTTTTATGCAGCCCAATGTAGGTCCAATGGTCCTATTGGGACTTGCTCATACCATGCGCATGATTAATAATGTGTGTGAAGGTAATAGGTTTCTGTGAAATGAGAGTAAGATGAACTCAAACCCCTCCCAAGCTTTTAAAAAGAAACCCCAATATCTCGTGACTTGGAGACTGCTTTCTCCTAATTTGACACGTTCTTGGTGAGTGGTCGCATTAGAACAACTTTTGTCCATTATTGTTTTTCCAGGACATTCTAAGGAAACATTTCCTCTACTCCATTGCATTTTATTGTTACGCATCTTTTCATTTCCTCTTTCTTCTTCTTTTCTCCCTTCTTTATTCTATCACTGAAGACTCTGACCGCTTTTTAAGCTGGAGAAAGGAAAGCCAAGCAATAAGGAAGCAGCACTCAGTAAACAAAAAAAATCTCCTACGACAATAGCTGTAGTATCAACACCATCCAAAGAACGTTATCATGGCTGAAAACGAACTT
The DNA here is from genome assembly GCF_002105155.1 of Lobosporangium transversale. Lineage (NCBI taxonomy): Eukaryota > Fungi > Mortierellomycota > Mortierellomycetes > Mortierellales > Mortierellaceae > Lobosporangium > Lobosporangium transversale. The sequence continues at coordinate 1,503,532 of NW_019028981.1, read as the reverse complement.
CTTGCTGCGTACAGGAGTATTCCTATCGTCACTCGATCAATACTCACCGCCACTATACTTCTCTCGCTGGCTCCAGCATTCGGGATACTATCTTATCAACTCCTGTTTCTTAGTTGGCCACATGTCATCTACAGATTTCAGGTATAGGTCTTTTTTTTTTTCTCCCTAGATATTATCATTACTATATTTAGTTGTTGTTGCTATTGTTGTTGTCTACTTGGCAAATTAATGTTTTTTTATTTTATTATTACTTTTGGCTTTGGAATAGCTTCATAGACTGTTGACACCGTTCTTTGTCAAAGGATTGGACTTCAACATGTTGTTTGATCTTTATTTCCTGTATACATATGGAATCCAACTCGAGACCACAACATTTGCGGGTCGATCTGCAGATTTCGCATGGTTTATCTTGTTCACGTCAATTATTTCTACTGTAAGTTAAAAAAAAAAAAGACCAGTGCGAACGTTTTTATGTGGTGAGAACTATGGTTAACCAGAGTACTCTGCTCTTTTTTATTTTTTTTATCAGATCGGTGGACATTTCTTGAATCTTGTCATGTTATCACAGTCGCTGTTGCTCGCAGTGATCTACCTCTGGGCCCAATCCAACTCGGAAAGGATAGTATCTTTTATGTTTGGCTTTCAGTTCAAGGTAGGATTTAATAAAATGCTGAAAATACTTCTTTACTTTCCTCTTGATGAAATATTTAACTGATAGTTGTCTTTTATTATTGCTATTGTTATTACTACATAGGCGATCTATTTCCCTTGGGTCCTGATCGCGTACTCATTCGTTATTTCAAGAGCGGTTGTTCCCTGGGATATGATTGTGGGCATTGCATCTGCTCATCTGTACTACTTTTTGAATCATGTATACCCTGGGATGGGAGGACCCCGTTTGATTCCAACACCTACTCTGCTCTATAAACTGTTGCCACGTCAGGAAGTTGCAGGAGCAACATTTGCAAGCAATGGGGAGACTGCTAATATGTACCGAGTCAACACAGCTGGCGGCTCTGGATCTGGAGGAGGACATCAATGGGGACGTGGCCATCGCCTTGGTTGAAGAAAAAGATGTAAAATATATATACTTTTCTGTTAATAAAATTTGATATCCTTCAGCCACAGAGCCACAGAGACATGAATGATTAATTTCTCAGGCATGAGATAAAATGCTCTCAGAGAAGGTTTATTTCAACTGCCTTCATCTCTTTTGCATGTCCACATTCTTTTTAAACTTTTTTTTATCATCCTGCATTCTTTTTTTACATCATCCCTTTTTTGTTTTCCTCCATCCTCTTCATTCTCTCCATTCTCTCCATCTCTTGGATGTTTCTATTTGTTAATTCTTTCTTTTTATCTTTACATTTTTTTTATTCATTTAACTGCCTCTCTTTTTTTCTTGAACCAAGAGAAAAGCAAAGGAAGCTATTTCAGGAACAACGCGCTGTTAAAAATACATCCAACTCCTACCCGTCTCATTGGATTACATTGACAGACATTCATACATTGGCTACCCTTTTATGAAAGGAAGAAAAAAAAGATAGGGTGAAACGGTGACATTCATTAGGACCACTTTTCATACATATTCATATACACGCACATTCCCTTGTCACACTCGCAAGTCATAAAAAAATGATCAGCGCATTCTTCATCTACAACCAGAAGGGAGAGGTCCTCATCTCGAGACTGTACCGTCAAGACCTCAAGTAAGGACAAGAAGGGAAATAATAAAGAATGAAAGAATGAAAGAGAGAATGAGAGAATGAAAGAAAGCTAAAACTGAACATTCCAGCACAGCACAAAATAACAACTATCATATCTAAAAGTGAATGTATTCGTCCGTACGACCATGCCATGGAGATAAAGATCGGAATCATTGACCTATTAATTTTAATTTTTGAATTAAAAAACAAAAAAAAATAGACGTTCGATTGCAGACATCTTTCGTATTCAAGTGATTTCGAATACAGATGTGCGTTCTCCTATTATCACACTGGGTTCGACTTCATTCTTTCATGTCCGACACGAGAACCTGTATATTGTGGCGTTGACGAAATGGAACGCCAATGCAGCATTGATTTTTGAATTCTGTTATCGAGTGATTAATGTGGGGCGATCGTATTTCGGAAAACTGGATGAAGACGCTGTCAAAGCCAACTTTGTGGTTATTTATGAATTGCTAGATGGTAAGTAAAGAAAGAAGAGGAGTTGTGAGAAAGCGAGAAAGGAAGGGAATATTAACAATCATATATTGTATTCAAATCTTTTTAAAAAAAAGAGGTCCTTGACTTTGGATATCCCCAGAACAGTGACCCAGATACGCTCAAGATGTATATTACAACAGAGTCTGTGAAATCAGAGCGAGCGATTATGGAGGACTCTGCTCGAATTACGATCCAGGCGACAGGAGCGACATCATGGCGAAGGAGTGATGTGAAGTACCGCAAGAATGAAGCGTTTATTGATGTGATTGAGTCTGTTAACTTGTTGTTAAGTGTACAGGGCAACGTGCTGAGAGCTGATGTAGCTGGTCAAATCATGATGAGGGCTTATCTGTCTGGCACGCCCGAGTGTAAATTCGGATTGAATGACAAAGTCCTCTTGGAGAAAGACCCTTCTAATCGGAAGTATGTTGAGAAGCTTCTTTTCTTTTTCTTTTCTCTTTTCTCGTTTTCTCGTTTTCTTATCGTTTCTTTTTTTTTTTTTTTTTTTTTTTTTTTTTTTTACTTAAAAAAAATTGATGTAGGAGATCATCCAACACAGTCGAGATTGACGACTGTCAGTTCCACCAGTGCGTCAAGCTGGGCAAGTTTGACAGTGATCGCACCATCAGCTTTATACCTCCTGACGGTGAATTCGAACTCATGAGGTACATTATCTTGGTTCATGGAGTTTATGCTCTTTTGATTTATCTTTAAAAAAAAAAAAAAAAAAAAAAAAGATATACATGTTGACTTTATACATGCTGATTTATACATGCTTATCAAAAAAAAAAAAAAAAAAAAAAAAAAAAAAACAGATATCGTACTTCTGACAACATCAACTTGCCATTCAAAGTACACCCTGTCGTGACAGAGATTGGGAAATCCAAGATTGAATATCGTGTGCTGGTCAAGGCCAACTTTTCATCCAAGCTGAATGCCAACAATGTAGTGCTCAATATTCCAACTCCACTCAACACGGCTGGCGTGACATGCTCGGCCTCTGCAGGCAAGGCGAAGTACGTCCCGGGCGAGAACTCGATTGTTTGGAAGTAAGTCTACTATTTGTATATATTTTATTTTATGTAAAAAAAAAAAAAAAAAAAAAAAAAAAAATGAATATATCCTTCCTGCATTCCTGGACCTAACTCCCACATTTAATTTTTTCTTGATCCACAAAGGATCCCTCGGTTCCAAGGCCAGTCCGAGTATATGTTGACGGCTGAAGCAAACCTGACAGCAATGACACACAAAAAGGCGTGGTCACGTCCACCAATCTCAATGGATTTCCAGGTTCTTATGTTCACGTCTTCGGGACTGCTGGTCCGGTTCTTGAAGGTCTTTGAGAAGAGTAATTATCAATCTGTCAAGTGGGTCCGATACATGACCAAAGCAGGCAACTATCAGATTAGAGTAAGAATGTTGAAAAGGGTTTGATCTGCTTTTTTTTTTTTTTTTATGATGCTGCAGCTTCCTTCATAGCCTAACGACCTGTTTCTTTATCGTTTGTCTCGTAATTTTTTTTTTCTTAGTTTTAAGCAGCACATTATCTTCATCAAATCAAGGAATCAAAAAAAAAAAAAAAAAAAATAGAACAATCCATTAATAAAAACAAAAAAAAAAAAAAAAAAAAAAAAAAATGCACGTTGCTCTGATTTGAAGAGTAATTTATTGTACAATTATATCAATTAGAAAAACCGCAAAAGATCCTAACAAGTCTCTAGCTCCTTCAATGCTTGATACTTAATAGAAATGCTAATGTTAACACAGTGGTTCGTGCAAGATTTTTGCAATGTCAAACCATTGCATTGCACGAAGGACTTTTTCATTCTTGTACGTAGGTTGTTCATCATGGCCCCACACCATAAACTCGTCAAACTGAGCTTCGGTCCTTAGTCGCTTTCGATCTTCTTGCATATCCTTCAACATAGCTTCATATTCTTCTTCTTCCATATTCACATCTTGGTGTTGTGGGTGGGATTGTTGAAATGATTTGACTGGAGCTTCATAGGGTTTGTAAATACTTCCTTTGTATCCTTCAGGGACTTGGATCACCGTACCCTTGAGTGTGCGGCCACGGAAGGAAACTTCAGGAACGGATGGTTTAGTGACAGCGATTGATTCAATTGTGGAAACTGCTTCTGTTGTTGCTGTTGTTATTGTTGTTGGTTCTGACGTTCCTGGAGTCAATGTAGGTACAGCGGTAGTGGCTGTATTAACTTCAGTTGTTTTAGAGACGCTTACTTTCTGTAAAGAAGGTGGAGGATATTCTCCATCGACAAGAAAGAAAAAACTCTTGATATTAGCGTTTCCGTCGTGGTGGATCCCACAAGGCAAGAGATGTAACGTTGTGTGATCTAGTTGTTTGGGCGAAGGCAATGTTGCCACTGGTTGTTCGAGAATGGATTCCATTGGATCTTTTTTTCTTTTTTATAGCTCCCTGTATTAACAGTAAAAAAAAAAAAAAAACTCGTGTGTTGTTCAAGACATAGAATGGACAATGGTAGTTCGAAAGTGACTTGTAAAACATAGAATCGTTCATTTAAATATTTCTTTATCAGGTACAAGTATACAACGCCATTTTCACATTCATTTCGCTTCACTTCTTTCTCATTCACTTATATACAATATAGAAACTAATCAAAAACCCTTTCTCCTTTCTCATATTCCTCTCTTTCTTCCACCTCTTTTTTTTTTTTTTTTTTTTTTTATTCTCCTTTTTCAAAAGGAAACCATGGCCACATTTCACCATGAAGCTCCTGAGACTTCTTCAACCGCCACCACCACAACAGTCTTTCAAGCCTTCCGTGCTCCTAGTCATCCTTACCCTGTACGTATCCCTGCAGTTCAACATCCAATCACTCGAGAGTGGTACGTGATCTGGACCGATATCACTGACTGCTTCCCAGGAGTTGTGCGTGTACAGCACAACGATGTTTATGTGCCCTTTATGCGAGATCAAGATCTTTACAGGTATAAAAATCAGCAACAGGAATGTTCAACTAATACTAATAAAAAAAATGCTATTTAGTAAGCAATGTGGGAAAAGCAACCGTGTTTAATTGATTTTTTTTTATATTATCTTAATAGAGTACGCCCACATGGCATCAAATACCATCCAGATACCATTCTTGATATTATCTATGCCGATCTACAACAGCAGCAACAGCAGAAGAAACATGCAAAGTTGAAGCATGTGCTTCAAGCAGGACAACAGGAACTCCTTGGTTGTGGTGAACCTCTACCTGCATCCCAAGGCAATGGCGGTAGAACTAGCAACAAAAATGATCATAGCAACAAGGAAACCCCTGTTACCTTTGGAGCTAGTCTTTTGGAAACTTACTTGGCAGCCTCATTGCTACAGACCAGCCCTTCATTGAATGGAGCAAGTAACCCTGGAATGATAGAGGCGCAAAAATTTGGAGCAAAAGTTATGCTGAATTATCCAACAACTACAACTATGGCATCATCGTTATCGTCATCATCTCGTTCCTCAACACCATCATTACCTCAACGATCGGGATTTGCTTATGGCCATACGTCAGATGACTTCGATATTAGTGAGAGTGATGAAGACAAATGTGTAGGAAGTGTCAAACAAAGAGAGCCAAGCAAAGACGACACTGAAGACGACCAAGGCAAAGGAGAAATAGAAGATAGTGGTGACGACAAGCAGGGAGAGATAATTGATAGAAATGACGAGACAGCAGCGGCCACTGCTAAAGCGGATAATGCAGCCAAGGAGAGTCAATGCAGGGAATTAAGTAACAGCATGCAATCGCTTTTTGCTCATCCTACCAAATCTGCAGACGAGCATGCGATTTTCCAGGAATGGAAGCCTAACTATCAACTTGTTCATGGTGGCCACCATCTAGTTGACAATAATAACAACATCAGTAGTGGAAACCAATCAAGGATAATTACTACAGCCAAGCAAACTAAACAGGCTAGACGTCAGATTATTCTAGCTGCACATGCGCGCCAAAAGAGGAGAACTACTGCGGCTTCGGGATCGAATAAGCAACCGAAAAGTCCTGTCGCAATAGGCGCTATGGTATGCGCTGCGGCGGACGATATGGATAAGGATGCCAAAGTTGAAGAGCTAAAACTAGAAGTCGAGTCGGAGGCAAATTCTCAGCCTCCATCTCCGTCTCAACAACAGCTTAGCAAAGCCATCGAAGATAAAAAGGAAAAGGATGAGAAGATAGAACCCGTTGCAGCTGAATCCATGCTCTCTTTTGCTGAGAGTAATCAAGTATCTAAGATTCTAGAACCATCAGCGACGATGGAAACAGCTTCACGGGGCTTGAAATCAACTGCCTCAAGCACCATAGTATCAACGTCTATTAATCCTTCGACCAAGCTTGCTGCTGACAACAGCATTGGGCCTTTGACTATCTCACCATCACAAAGCTGGAGTCCATTACCCGATGTCAGCGAGATTGCAGACCCTAATAGGTTGACTGCTGCTAACGTGGTCCGAAAGCGTGTCCAAGAGATCCTTACCAAGCGCTACCGATGGATTGAGGCTTCTGCACCTAAACTTTTTATCGTTTTACCAGCTGCCTCATGGGCAGTCAATGTTGGCCAAGCTGCACTTGAGGAGGTTGCCAGTAAACTATCCTGGTCAGACTTCGCAGTTCATTTTCTATGCGACTGTGGCGGACGCTCAAGAGCAAGTACGACCTTTGCTCACTCAAACCTGACGGATTGCCCATGGGGACATCCTTTGACAAGAGCAGTTGAGCAATCAATGATCGAGCGATTTGGGGATTATATGATGGCCATCTTAGAGGCTCTCAAGTTTGGTGTAGTGCACCATGAGAACGATATCTTGTGCTGTTTCCCTGCAGAGAAAGATCCAGAGCTACAGACACGGATTACATTGGCGATCATTTATCTGGAAAATCAAAAGGTCAAGAGTAGTCAGAGCTTCTTGAACCAAGATCCATCGGGTTCGTCAACGAAAATTAGTGATATTCCATCGGTGACACCACTGGGAAAGAGAGATTTTGCTGCCATCTCTAGTCTCTTTTTTTTGGGAGATCCTCGTCGGATGCTGGAGGACACGCATCCAATCCTAACGCCAGAGCGAGACGTACGTTGGGTATGCTTGCATCACTGTGTCACCATGTCACCTAATGATGCTTGGACCAGCGCCTTCCGTTTCTCCGGTGACTCTGCATCTACTGTAACAGAATTCAGGACTTCGACAGGCGCGTTCCGAGTCGTGATCACGACTCGCGAACGGGCACGCGAATACTACAAGTTGGCAGAGAAGCTGGTAACAACGTCGGTGTTGCGCATCTTTTTGGACTGGGAAATGAACAATGAAGACGAGGAGGAACTCCGTCAGGCGATTGCCAAGTTCAAGGCTGCCTGTGTCCGGGTTCAAGTACGGACGGATTCTGCATATTCGGGAAAAGTGCTCGGGTTTGGACATGGATACTCCGACATTATTTTTGAGGTACTCAAGAACAAGAACATTGAAGCATTTGTGATGGATGTAGGCCCGAAGGATGACCCGTCGCTCTATGGTTACAATGAGCGGTACGATATTACTAGGACATTTACGACTAGTGATCAGCGTTTCCGGCTGGTCCGTTTCAAGCGAAGTTCTAAGGATATCAATAAAATCAACATGAGGATCCTAGTTACAGACATTGACCATGGAGTCCAGCGGATCCGAAGCATGTTTGAGGGCCTTCACCATTTCACAAAGCTGAATCTTGTTATGGAGGATATACATGAAAACGTGTCGATTAAGTTTTTGAAGCCGGGTCAGCCAGGGGCCGAAATTGAGGACTCTGAATATCAGACGGGAGATTTGTTACAGTGGCTCGAGAAGCGTGGGAACCAAGATACGATTCATTACCGTGGCCTTTTGAAATCTGATAACTGCTTCCTTCATTCCAGAATACTGACGAGTTTGTATCTTGGTTATTCGTATGCGCGTGATCGAAAGAGAGTGTGGCATATTATCAAGAGTAACAAGCGGTTGGTGACAGTTGAGCTCGAAATCGTGGGCCAAGATGATCCTAGTCAGATTTACGAGAGTTACAAGAGCTTAATGGCAAACCATCCAACGCTCAAGACTTTCCAAATCTTTCAGCGACATCATCGCATGTCTTCCGAATTCCAATGGTCAGATATGTCGGATCCTAGCAAGATGAAGGTCCGGATTACGACCCATGAGGGTGACAAAGTAGCATCGATGTTCCAAAAGTATGCAACGTCATTAAGTAGCCTTGATATTTATGGCATTACGTCCCAAGATGCCGCAATATTAGAGAAGTCATTGAGACCCAGGAAGGGGCCATTCAAGCTGAAGAAAATCTTGATCATGGATGCACATCTGATGGAGGACTCTACACTCGAGGATCTTCGAAAAATTATTCTGCGAGGTAGTTTTGAGAATATTAATATGATTGTTGATATTCGAAAGCTGAAAAAGAGCATTGCTGGGTATTCAGATGAGGAAGACAGCACTATAGGCGAGAGACAAAGTCAGGGACAGCAGATTCCGAAGAATAACAGTAAAGCTGTAGCAGTGAATGGCCAAAAGAAGACGAAGAAAAAGATGCTTACCAATTCAGATCAAGCCAAGGAACGAATGCAGACCGAAGCACTTAGGAAGTCTATAGATTTTATGATATCGATTGGGACGAAGGTGACGATGTTTGATGTATGGGGGGCGAACACCCAAAGAATGCTTCAGTATCTAGCGGCCAAGACACCTCAAACAGCCATCTTACCGAGCCTAAAAACTATTTCTATCAGGGTCAAGAATGGACAATTATTGGATCAGAAATGGTTCACGGAGGTGTTATTTTACAAGAGCGCACCGATCAGAGAACTGTGGGAAGAGCATGCTGCTCGCTGCGCTTCGGGTAAAAGTGGGGCCAGGAATGGAGGAGCTACTGTTCATAATAACAATAACGGAATAAGCGCTAATTATCATCAACGTCGCCACGAGAATGACAGCGATAAACAACAACAGCAGGATCAGCAGGATCAGCAGGATCATGATTACCAACAGCAACAACGCGAGTTTGTTATGAGACTGGAAGAAATTTCCGGGTTCACAGAAGCATTTATAAATCAGCATGTCTCAGGCGCGTTTGAACTGGCGAGTGCAGCGTTTGAGTGTCCACAGAGGATTGCACCATTGGATGATGTTTCAATCCAAGATGTTGAAATCCAAGCAGAAGATTGGTACTTTTTGTTGCAAGCGCTAGATTTTAGAGAGATCCGAATGTTCCAGTTGGAAGTAGCGAGTCCGATATCGGGAGAGATGCTGAACAAGTTGTTAGATGCCATTCCGGACATGAGTTGTGCGTTAGAGTCGTGCTCAATCTCTGTCCCTGGACCGACTCCTGAAGAGGCTTTGCATTTTCAACAGGAGTTGATGAAGAAGGCGATGATGAGTAGACGAGCCGATGATGAGAGGCCAACAATTATGGTCAATGGCTATATCTGATGATGACAGTGACAATATGATATTAATAATGATTGTTGATGGGAGCGACGTTACTGTTAATGATATTCTATTTTGGATCAGGAATGACATGGACTGTGTAACAATGGCGTTTGTCGAGTGAAAATTATTTACCATTGCGCGCACAAACGACAATGTTGACACAAAAGTCGACAAATAAAAATAGATCAAAGACAAACATTTTGGTTCTTAGGAGATCTTTGTATTACCAGCAACTAGTCTTCATCATGTATTGCCTTGATTTTCTTTTCTATAAGCTGGATTAAAAAAAAAAAAAAAAAAAAAAAAAGCTTTTTTTACAATGATTGCAAGGGATGTTCAGGAATCATGTAAGGGTCCAGGAACAACCAGAGGCTTTGGGAAGCTTTATTCTTTCATTTCAACTAGAAACAATATTTGCTGCGCTTACTGTTCTTCTTCACTTTTTATCTTTTGACATCATTGTGATCAAGGTTCCTCTTCATGCAGTATCCGCTTTTTTTTTTTTTTTTTTTTTTTTTTTTTTCACGCTCTGACGCCTATGAGAAACGAGGATATTGCCACTAATTTTTTTATTCTTTTTTCCTTGTCTGGTCTAGTCAATTGTTTCTTGTTATGCCTTTGCCTTGTCTATAAAGAATAGCATTCCTTCCTAACTTCTAACGGTCAGTCATTTGATCAGTCTTCACCAAAAAGACTCTCTTTCTTTCTTCTATCTTTCTTTTTTTTTTTTTTTTTTTTTTGTTAAAATTAAGGTAATAAATAAAAAAACTATGTCATGGACTATACACATTGTTCACACTGCTCCACTTTGCAAATCAAGGAGAGAGTCTTCAAGGAGGCGCTTTTTCTATAATTGTACTTTTACACTACGATTGGCATCAAGAAGCGTAAGGCGATATTCATTTGTTGACAGTTTTTTTGTTCTTATTTGTCTCTAGTGCACAGGCAGAACAGCTTTACTTGATTCTCATTGGCAGTGATGCATAACCAAGACTAATTTAAAAAAAAAAAAAAAAAAAAAGACCATGACCACAAACACATGTATATCCCTATTGCTATAAATCTACATGTTACTGTTGCATACTTCATCCAAATCTCAGTAACTTTGTTTTTGACATGCGGTTAGCATGATATGTTCTCGAACCAGATCAGATGCATCAGATTTCTTCTTGGCAGTGTACTGGTTTGTTTGTTTGTTTGCCTTGATGCCATTACTGATACACAGCCGCACATGGCCTTTGCACAGATTTAAAAGGGACAACCCCCCTCTTTTCTCAAAACTTCATCCCTATCCTACTCCCTCCTCTTCAGCCTCCTCCTCATCTTCCTCCTCCCTATCCTCCTCCTTATCCTCCTCTCCATCCTTCCCCTCCACATCCCCCTCTTTCTCTCGCTCGGTTAATTCTGTTCCTAGTCTACTTTTTTCTTCTGTTTGCTTTCATTCCTTCCTTTGACCATTGCTGTTGGTCTCTTTCTATTCCCCACATCACCATTAATGAAACCTTCTTTCACTGCAGTATCTTTGTATTACACTGTTTAATTATCAGAAACACACCCTTGGTTTCCTTATAGAATGAAGATCCTCAACACTATTGTTTCGGTTCTCACTGCCGTGACTCTTGTCTCTGCAGGAACATTCCACAATTTCAAAGCCAGTTCATCAGAGCCTACAAAACCAACATCATCATTGGCCCCAACTATCGCTCGTGGCTACATCATTGAATATGAAGATGGGATTATGCATCCAAGTGCCTATACATCTCTGAATGATCATCAGATCGCTTATGAGATCCGCAATGAGTATGGCATCTTCAACGGAGCAGCCATCTCTGTCCTCTCTAACCACGATGGTAACGACCTAGCAGCCATCCCCACTATCAAGAACGTCTGGCCTATCCAATTATACTCCATCCCAAAGACCCGCCCTGCTGATATCAATGCCACCGATCCTGCAGTAACATCATACCATTCAATGACAGGTGTTGACATTGTTCATCGTAAATTGAAACTGACAGGTAGAGGCGTTAAAGTTGGAGTGATTGACACTGGTATTGACTACAAGCACCCAGCCTTTGCTACTCATGGCTCCACCAAAGGATGTTTTGGAAAAAACTGTCGTGTTGCATATGGATGGGACTTTGTAGGAGATCAATACAATGGTGAAAACAAGCCTACACCTGGTCCTGACCCTATGGACTGTGACGGCCACGGTTCACATGTCGCAGGTATCATTGGAGCGAATGCATTGGAAATCAAAACCAATCCCAAGCCCCCACAACCATTTGTGGGTGTAGCCCCTGAAGCAACTTTGGGTGCATACCGTGTCTTTGGATGCGAGGGTAGTTCTGCAGACGATGTAATCCTAGCTGCAATGGAGCGAGCATACCACGATGGCATGGATGTAAGTCAAAAAAATGCACTTAGAGATGTTTAGATCCTTTTTTTTTTTTTTTTTTTTTTTTTTGTTTAGCGAAAGTGTGCTATACGCTAAAAAAAAAATTTCCGAAACACGAAACAAAAATTGACGTATACAAACAATCCCATTTTAGCTCATCAACCTGTCCCTGGGAGGTGGGTCCGCATTCAAGAGCAACCCACAGGCTGTTCTCGGTGACAAGCTGATTGCCAAGGGGATGGCTATCCTTGCTGCAGCTGGCAACGACGGAGACCAAGGCATTTGGATGGTCTCTGATGCAGGCCTTGGTGACCTCTCTACCTCAGTCGCTTCCATTGACAATATTGTGGGACTGTACCCTTACTTCACCTACGCTGGAAACAGATATGCTTACAAGCCTTCAGATGGCTATGGCAAGGCCATCAGCCTCCCTGCTTCTGCCACCCCAGTCCCTATCCACTATCAGAACGGTACACTTACAGATGGATGTGACACGGACGCGTATAAGGGTTTGGACGTCAAGGGTAAGGTTGTACTCCTGCTCGGAGATTTCACACGTTGCAAGTCTAGTACCCGTGGTGCAATTGCCAAGGAAGCTGGTGCAGCTGGTGTCTTAATTCAGTCCGTCCCCTTTGGCTTAGTATCCATCGCTGGTATCCCAGAGTTCCCTATGGCATCTATTGAAAACAAGGCTGGTACGGAGTTGATCACTGCTTATAAAAAGAATCCTCAGAACAAATTCACTTGGGGTAAAGAGCCTGCTACTTTCCGGATTGAAGGAGGTGGTCGACCATCCGGCTTCTCTTCTCTTGGAATAGATGGTGACCTCCGATCCAAACCCGATATTTCGGCTCCTGGTGGGAACATTCTGTCGACCTTCCCTCTCAAAAAGAATGGATACGAGGTCTTATCCGGCACCTCTATGGCTACCCCGTATATGGCTGGTGCGCATGCTCTCTACATCCAGGCAAAGAAATCCGAGCCACGTGGTGATGAAGTCCGTAAGGTCTTCAAGAATACAGCCACCTACGTTAAGAATGCTGATACAAATACTTATACCTCGGCTGTGAAACAAGGCGCTGGGCTGGTCAATGTCTACAATGCTCTCACTACCGTTTCCTCTATCACCCCCGATCACCTCGATCTGTTGGATACGAACCACCTCCAGAAAACTGCCCAAATTACTCTCACAAACCATGGCAAGAAGGCTGAAACCTACACTCTATCGCACGTGCCAGCTGATGCCCTTAATTCATACCCTAATAAGAACAGTTTCCCTCTGTTGGAGCCCTTGGTAGAAGCAGATTACGCATCAGTCATATTCTCGACCACCACAGTCAAGATTCCAGCTGGGAAATCCGCTAAAATCACCATCCGGTTCAGTGAACCTTCTGCTGGAGAGCGTTCTCAGTTTCCATTGTACTCTGGCTATCTTGTTGCAACCCCTTCATCCAAGGGCGGTGTTCCTGTAAACGTCCCTTACATTGGCCTGAAGGGAGACGTTTCCGAGGTTCCTATCATGGACACTGATCTTGGATTCCCGACCTTGCTTGCTTTGGATGCCAAGACTGGTAACCTAACTAAGGTACCAGACGGGGGTGTCTACTACTTTGACTTGACAGAGACGATCCCTGTGATCCTAACTCGCCTAGGCTCACATACACCTTCAGGAGAGATCCGTGTCTATGACTCCGAAAATGCTTTTAAAGGATACCTTCACACCAAGGCTGGTACAGCGCGCGACCCCCGTGGCAGAGACTTGTCGCAAAAAGAAGGTAAACTTGTCTTTGGGTCCTGGATGTGGGAAGGTCAGGTTATGGGGTCCAAGACTTCGACAAAGCCTACTAGCTTACCATCTGGCGTCTATAAAATCGTTGTAGCTTCACAGAGGAAGCTGAGCAAAGGTGCTTACCCCAAGGACTATGAAGTGTTTGATCTCGGCAACATCAAAATCTAAAATGCAAAAATACGAAACGAGGCCAAGAAGAGAGAGGAAGGTCAATAGAGCAGATTGAGGAAAACAGTGTATTTTTATACATACCACTACATCTTTTTATATATTATTGTTATTATTTATTAGTCATAAACGTTACATATATCCTTTTGAATACTTCACACGCAGAAAACAAATAACAAAGCCATATATCACAAGATACAGGAAGTCAGGATATCCTGAGGGCAAATAAAAGTCAGCTTTGTAATTTGTTCCGCGTCGTGGATCTGAAAATCAGGGTGAGGATACTCTCAGCCCCCTCATCTACCTCAAAGAAGCATCATCCGGATTGGATTCCGTTCGATGGTGGACATTAATGTAAATGGCCCTTTACGGGTTGCCTAGCTACCCAGTTACTTTAGCCTTTTTTTTTATTTAAAAAAAAAAAAAAAAAAAAAAACGTAGATTTACTCCAATGACAAATTTGTAGCAATTACCTTGTCCATCCCGAATATAGTATTCTTCGTAGATAGTGTAGAAGAAAGCAGAGCTGCTTTTTCGCCTCATCAATACCCCCCCATACTTTAGCGCGCTGGAAGTGTTTTTTCGTCTCGAAAAAGCAATGCACTCAATCTAATATCATCGAGTGGAATAAACTTTTTTAATGCCATTATTGATAGTGTCTCGACATGTTCTCTTTCCCTCTGCTACAAGCGGTAGATAAAGTACATGAAGGCGCGCTGTAAAAAGGGGCCTAGTCGACTCCCTCACCATCTAACTCTGTGAGGGCTCTCTTTTTCATCTGTTTTGATGGAAGGAAAGCCTTGTCCCCATTGACAGGGGGCACATGCCATTAGCAACCTTTTTTTTTTTTTTTTTTTTTTTTGTACAATTTCCCGACTGTGCCATGTGGTATATGTACCATCAACCAAACCGCTCTAAACGCTGGAGATAAATGTTTGAGGAATGAGTCAAATACTTGCTGCGCCATCTCAAGTTCATTAAAATCAGTACCCTTTCAAAGGAAATCATTAGCCTGCAAATGGTTCCAGATGTTTTTGACATCCCAATCCCCTTCCCAGTCCAAGACATAATCCTGAGCAGCAGCGTAGGGCATTTGACTTCACTTAATAGCATAGGATGCCGGCCTCGAAGTTGAGCTGTTTGGTAAGAGCTTTTCCGATGACACAGACGCGACAGTGGCTAAGTGTATGACCCTAATAACATCACAAACGCCGCGCTTTCCTCTTACTCACTTTGGGGGACACTCTCCTCTGCTTCATTATCATCATCGTCCTACTCTTCATCCCTTTTATCCTTCTCCTGCTCCTTATCATCTTTATCCCTATCGATTATTTACATTCAGTTCCTTCTGCTGCTGTTCTGCTACTCATCAGAAGACCCATCAACCGGTGCCTTCCCTTTGAATTCTTGCCATAGATTTGTATTTTTTTTTTTAAAAAAAAAAAAAAAAAAAAAAAAAAAAAGAGAGAGTCGTGTTGGCGACGTAAAGAGCCGATATCTGCATTTTATGCTCATGGCGCTGGAGACAAAGCGCAGTATAGCCAAATAGTGTATGCAGGTCTCTGACGACTGCCAACAGCATTGGATACTTAAGAGATATGATACCGGATTGAATGGTACTACTCTTTACGGCCCATCCTGCACGGTTTCAGCTTATCTAGGACCTTTCGGATTGCCAGTAGCTCGCTGCTGCTTTCATGGAAGTCGAGCCATCACACAAATAGAAAAATAAACTAATGCTTGCTTTATTATTATTAATAATATTATAATTTCTGACGGCAATGTAGGAGATGGAAAATAAATGAGGAAAATGTGGATCCACAGAGTACACTCAAGTTTTGATCCATTTTTCGTTAATAAAGACAAAACATATTTCCATGCCGACTACAGGATATCATGGGCTGTTTATGGATATTCATACTGTAAGCTCATCAGGAAGGAGGGATAGGAGGCTATTCCGCTCGGAATGTTTACACAAACGACGCTGCTGCCGCAACTCTATTTGGGTGACCAAGGCGAGAGCAAACTCCATACAGCTGATGACACAGGCTCCATTTCCATTCTAAAGCTTTGTTTCCTCAGTGGGGCCACCACCAATTTGATCTCGTGGGGCCAAAAGGCTCCAGCAAAGCCGAGGCCATACGCTATATACTGGGGCTTAGGAGCGTACTTCACTTCTATTTTTATTCATAAGGCCATGTCATTGTATAACAGTCATGGCGAAATCTTAATACAAGATTCCCACCTGGTAACTATAGCTTTTGATCTCTTTGACTTACTATCTCGAAAGCATCTCACCATAAAAGCCGTATCTCATCTCCGAAGGCTGCTGGGCCGAAGACTGCCACCTGTAGGCTCAAGATTCTGGCCTACATATTTCCTTCAGCTGTGGTCTTCCGGCACGACCCACCAGCCAAGCGTCCGCGTTCCATGATCTCTGTACGCATGCCTCTGTCAGCGTTCTTGCATTCTTTAGTACCTACCATAGAGGCCTTGAAATGGCACGGCAGGACTTTGTTAGGTGGTAAGGCGCATCGAGTGAATATCCAGGGAAAGTCACCAAAGCCACGGCGCTCGTCAATGTCGTACTGGAGACTTCGCCTTTAAATGGGGAGTATGGAGCTGAACAAACAAACAAAAAAAAAAAAAAAAAAAAAAAAAAAGGGGGGAAAGGTAAGTCATACATATTAAGGAGGATAGTCAAAGACCTAATACGCTCGACTGCAGGTATTGAGCCAGGGGATCATTTCCTCATTATTAGAGCTTCTGCAACTTAGCCGTAATCCTAGCCTCGTTTGGACACTCGAGCGCAAAGGCTTCGTAAAGTAGACCATGTTTCGTCAGCTGTTTTGATTGGGAAGACCTCGATAGCTAGTGCTTACGCTTCTGAGGCTAGAAGCTTCAAGCGGAGGGCTTGTTCCGTGAAATCGCTACCGTGGCATCTAGAGGGTATGGACTTTGATAGAAGCAGGCCGGAGTTAAGAAAAGTATAGAGTTGAGTTTCCAGATTAATAAAAACAACACTATTCCGATAAGGAAAGAATAATGATGTGAGTGGTTGGGAGCTTAATCCGTACCAAATTTGATCAATGCCTACAGGGTTCCTAAGCAATGAAAGGGAAGAATGAGCTGATGGCTGACCTGAGCTCATTTTACGCGTCTTAGTGTATCACCAATAGCTTTACAAGTAAGTAAGTAAAAAAAAAAAAAAAAAAAAAAAAAAAAAAGCGCTGTACCTTGCCTCTCTATTCCTCAGCTGAGTCCCTTTGCTTTCCCCCCTTTGCTTCCCGCTTGAGTCGTTTCCGGGACTGTTAGTCAAGGACCAAAAGCTCCTTTATTATTGTTGCCAGGCGGAAGCCTTTTATTAAGTCCTCTTATGACCGTCACATGATGATCTGACCCTATGAATAAAGATGGAAGTGGCCCTGAGGTGCACTCCCAAGCCTCTCCTGCCCTCTCTCGCTCAGAGAGGATATGTTACTTAGGAGCACACCTAGACCGGTCTGGTTACTGCCAGTGCCAGTGACGGCATCGTCGCTTTCATATGATGGTGGTGGCCTTGGTGAAGAATTCTAGGCCGGGGCTACCCTGCCATATCTGTTTACAAGAAAGGCATTCCTCTGTACGAGTAGATTATAGACCAGAAGTATGACGCATTTCATATCCCCGTCTGATCTCACGCAACAAAGAAAATAGACCTTGTGGCATATGTGCCTCGTATTCCAGTTTTGACTGATCATATCCTGCCTTTATCGAGTCGATGGCCCTTTTTGTAGGATTTTAGTTTGAATCTTTGTAGGGTACTTCACCAAGGCTAGTTTTCACCTTCCCCAGCAGAGGTCAGCCGCATTGGTTTTTTTTTTTAAAAAAAAAATGATGCGAATTCTTCTTGAAGTTGAGTACGGCGGACTTTTTTTGACCTCCTGCTGTAAAAATGGAATTCCTCCGCAAACTTCCTCATTCAGACGCGCTTGATGTTGTCATCCTGTATTCCTATCGCCCACTCAAGATATGCCTTTGATATCATTTTAAAGAAGAATAAAAAAAAAAAGAAAAGAAAAAGAGAGGAGACCTTAGTAACGGCATTTGCCACCATTTTAGAATTCACTCAAAAAAAAAAAAGTTGTGAGTTACCTGATTAACTCTAATTGGTATAAGGTTGAGTTAGAAACATTGTCTCTTGCTAATTATTTTTGAAAAATGGACACAGAAAGAGAAAAGTTTTTTCAAGTGAACTAACTGCAATGGAAAGAACGAGATTAATGAAAGAATAAAATTTCCAACCATTGCTCATGACAAGAATGACAAGACGTGCATTTCAATGAAAGAAGCGAAGAAGCTTAAATGCAGGCTCTTAAAAATGAAATTTGTATATTCATAGCATTCTTAGCATTGGAGAATGGAAGCTACCCCTTTGTAATGATTGTGAGATATCCAAGTGGAATGAAGACAAGGCAGAGCATTGACGCGTCCCTTTCTTAAATACGCATTAATCACATCAATGAAAATATCCACCCGGCACTTAAATCTGCTAAAATTACGTCACTTTTGTTTACAGCCCCATTAACGCACGCTTTACACGCGTTACGTTTAATAAGAGTTGCATATGCTGCATTTAATAAAAGTTGCACACGTCTCAACGGTTTTTGGAGTTCTTTGATCCATATTCGCTTTTTCATACAGAACCATTGAATTTTAGAATAATCAGCTTGCGCGTATGAAAGTCCACTTCCATTCCCCAATCCCTCATCATTGTTTTTTTCTGGCATCCTTTCCATACAGAACCATTTTTTCACCGCAAAGAATAATCACATCGCGTCGATTTTTTTTTTTTTTTTTTTTCAATTTTTTCTTTTTGTAATTTTTTTTTCTTTCTGATTTTTTTTTCTTTCTATTTTTTTTCTTCCCTTTCTAATTTTTCTTTACCTTCTTTTAATTTTCGTTTCCATCGATTTTTTTTTTTTTTTCAATCCTCCTACGCGACCATTCAGAGGACACCATCAATCCAGCCTTTCTACTCTTATGAACCGGTAAGTCAAAGGATTTTCTTCAACCACTTCAGCCGCCTCTGGTTGCACGACATCTTACTAATGCATTGCCTTCTCAAGCTAGGCGATTGACGCGTCAGTGCCTACACGACCGTGGATGCGGCTTGATGGTCAGTTCTGTTGTCTGGTCCAGCAAAGTGCAGTCTCTAAGAATTGAGAACGCCCAGAGAATTTCAACAGCTGATGTGCACAGAGTTTGACGCATACACCTTGTTCAATGCATTACTTCCTCGACCCGGGCGATTGACGCGTCAACGCTTACGCAGTTATGGATGCGATCTGATGGTTAGTTCGTTGCCTGGCCGTACTATCTAAGTGTTGAGAACGCCCTAGGATTTCAACAACTGATGTGTATAGGGTTTGGCATAAACCATCTAGAGGGGCATCACAATTGCACTGGTGTGTCCTACTGGCTCAGGCAGTGTGTTTTCTGAATCCCTGAGAAGACTGCTATTGCATGGATGCTTCTGCAAAGTCGCGTCTTTATCCGTCACGAATCCCTCGTTACTGGCGAGAGGGCCGTGTTGGCGCGTTAGTATGTTAAGTAGGACACGGAATCCAGCTTGGTACTCCCTACGCCGAGGAACCTTGTTTTTGATGAGCATAGTGCTTGTCGAATGGGCAATTGTTATGCATTGGAGTGTTCTACTGGCTCGAACAGTGTGTTTTCTGAATTTCTGAGAAGACTGCTATTGCATGGATGCTTCTGCAAAGTCGCGTCTTTATCCGTCACGAATCCCTCGTTACTGGCGAGAGGGCCGTGTTGGCGCGTTAGTATGTCAAGTAGGACACGGAATCCAACTTGGTACTCCCTACGCCGAGGAACCTTGCCTCTAAAATCCTTTATACAGGATAGCTCAAATGAGCTATTGACTTTCACTAGGGGATTTTCGCGAACCAACAAGGATTTACATCAGCTGAGAATGAACTTTAAAGGGTTTGATGTGGTTTTGAAAACCATTTTCGTCTTCGCCATAGAAATGTTTACGGAACGACTTTGTTATGCAGTTATGCATTGTGGCAAAATGTTTTTTTTACGTCGTACACGCTTTTTTTTTTTATCTGTCGCACATGTGCATGCTGCAGGGGAAGGCTAAGTCGAAAAAGAGCTTGGAGCACCATGCTGTCAAATGTACGTGCCGCACACTACCACCACCTCCGACTACTACTGTCCTTTTTTTTTTTTTTTTTACCTTATAGTCATGGGACGCTCTATGAGCAGACCATTTCCCTCGTGTATTGTACGACCAAGAAAAAAGGTTCGTGCGCTGTGCATAAGCCACTCAAGTAGACTGGGGGAAAAAAAAATGGTAAATCCAGCCTGAAAATAGAGTGTTTTAAGGTTTTCTTTCATTCTATTTCACTCCCACGATGTGAATTTGTCCCAAAGAAAAAAAAAGTCATTTTTTTGTTTGCTTGTCAGACCCGCTTGTCAAACTCTTTTTTCTATTATCAACCCTTTCAAACATGTCAAAGCCAGCCCATCCGTTTAAGGATGTCACGCATATCCCGAACGTTTTTTATTTCCTGAGCACTAACCCACAACGCTATGAAGCCATTGACTACTTCAGAACCTTCTCGGACTTGCACACTTCCAAAAAGGCCACCCTACACAGGTACTGGGGGTATGTAATTGACATCCTCCGTGCCAGCAGTATCCCCAAGTTCCATAATAGCGGTAACAGGTTATCGACAATCTGGAAGGCCCCAGGTAAAGGATTGACAGATTTCTGGAAGCAGCAAGAAGAAACCGAAACCGCACAGGATGATCTCCATGCAACCACAATGATGGTCCGAAAGAGGTCATATCGTTCAGTCCGACACCATATTTCTCAAGCATTTAATGCTGTTGACAATCGTAAGATACTCTATTTGAGAATACTGTACTTTTGTCTTCAGTGTCATAACCATATAATACTCACGTGTATTTTTTTTTTTTTTTTTTTTTTTTTTATATAAATAAATAAATAAATAAAAGACACAGTCTATGAAAGCAGCGGCTCAAAGAGAAGGCACTATTCGGTAGGCCTTCTGGTGCATGCCAAAGCATTTGAAGAATTGGAAAAGCCGGAGCAGGAGGAACTGGGTGAGAAGCAGTTGGATAAGGATAAGAAGGAGAGGGAGGATGAGGAGGGCAAAGAGAAGGCGAATAAAGAACAGAACGACGACGATAATGAGCTAGAAGAGAGTGCTTTCCAAAGTGACTCAGACGAGTGCGCTTCTCAATGCTCAGAAGGGTCAGAGTACTTGCCAGGCGGAAAGAAATCCCAAGCAGCATCTATTTACTATTTCACGGGAAATGGCAGCTCAGATTGCTCCAAGGAGCTCTGGACCCCGTGGGTCATTGAGGGTGAAGACCTTGCTGGGAAGATTTGGGAGTATCGAATGATGATTTGCCAGAAGGCCAAAAAACTCGAGGCACTCTCTGGGTCTGTAGAGAAGTTGTAAGCATTTGAGTAACAGGTTCATTCAATCGTCACAGATATTTTTTCTGAGGTACATTGCTCTTACTTTTTTTTTTTTTTTTTTTTTTGGCTAGGGCCATAAACCACATCTATCTATTCGACCCGAAAGATACGTCAAGTGCCCTTTATGATGCCATTGGGGCCGCACACTGGGCCATTATCACGTCTATGTCATTGAATAAGCTCCTACCAAGTGACTCGATTTCGAGCCTGGTATCCTATGCTATCGAGTTGAGTCAAATGTCTTATGCTACTGCCCAGGATTGTGTCTTGGACTGGGAAGGGGATCGAGATGTCAAAAAGATCTTGAACCACTTGCTGGCTGATGACTTTCTTTGGAAAGATGCTGATTTTAATGAACTTGAGATGGTACAGCATGTATTTGACCCATTCCTCAAAACATTTATCTCCAGCATTCAGGGCGGCATTGGCCGATGGTACATACATGACATGACGCAGTCGGCAGATTGTACAAAAAAAAAAAAAAAAAAAAAAAGATACTAATAGCGTGTACCCCCTGTCAATAGGGACAAGATCTTCCTCCCATCACAACAGAGGAAGAAGAACGCCCATATAGAGACAGAGGGTAGGGGAAGGCGGCCAGATTTCTTCCTGCAGTGTGAATTCCCTGGGTTGAAAAGCTTTTTATATGTCATGGAAGCCAAGAAAACTAGTCAGAAGGCAACTCTTCAAAATGATCTAGAAAAGGTGGCATTTCTCCTCAAGGATGCCATTGATGACATGGCTAGGCAGCGAGTTGATGTTGTCAAGTTGAAAGTGTTTGGGATGGTTGTGGTTGGTAAGTAAAAAGAGCTTGATGTCTATTGAGAGGATGTATGCCAATAATATCCCCATACTACTTACTAATGATGTCTAAAATACTGGCAACAATCTTTTTTTATTTTTTTTATTTAGGGGTTGAAGGAGTACTCTACTCCATGCAGTTGGTGGCAAGGGGCATCTACATAATGAAACAATATGCCGTGGTATATGCCCCACGGTCCCAGTTTGACCTCTTTGTGGTAGCAGGAGCCATCAATACATTCCTGAACCTGAGGGAGGAGCTGATCACAACAATGGAAGTGTGTCGAAAGTCCCGTCTAGAAAAACCCACAGACCTGACGCGGCCGAGCTTTGGAACCCCTATCAAAGTGAACCGAACAGGCATCAAAGAGGACTTTTCGGGCTCCCCTTGCCTTCGCCAAGTGGTTTTACAAACTGCCAAATAGTAGGATTTTAAATAACAATTTCCTCGCGCTCACTTAAGGCTACCTGAAATCCCAATGTTAGGATTACCGGGATTCAATCAAGATATAGTATATTACTCGATTAAGGGAAGCACTGCCAAATCTAGAATCTAAGCAAGTTTTGCCCACACGACTTCTAGCTCAACAGTCAATCAATCGACATCCTACCAGCCCTAGCTAAAAGGGAAAGGTACAAAAAAGAGTCACCACTAGCTTCAACGTTCATGAGTAAACAAGCCAAGGTTGCCTTCTCTCGATGAAAGCAGATCTTGGTCTACAATTGAAGGCTCGTTTGAGATAATCTACCAGCTATTCGTAAAGAGCTGCTGTTTACAAGATGTAGCACAACACGTTGGCATAAGATGTTCGAGTAGTGACATGACAATAAATTGCATATTTATAAATATAAATAAAGATATAATGTTTATTTATTATTTTTCTCTTTTTTTTTTTTTTTTTGCTATTTTTTTTTGATTGACAAGTGTCATGGCGTCGTGCTGTGAGGGGTACATTTCGTGGTTTGACATTATCGGCACAAATGAATCAGTTACAAAAGACGGATGATGTTTCTCTTTCCTTATATCTCTGCTTTGTCTCTCAAAGATAAGCAGGAAATAAAAAGAAAATAAGTGTTGGTGCTGTGCAGGATTGGCATTGCGATTTACGGATAAAAAGAAAAGGACTAATGGACATATGAAATTAAAGATGCAAAAAGAAAAATGGTATGCACGGATCCTTTTTTTTCCTTCTTCCTAAAAGTTGGTTGGTTGAAAGATTCTTACACGGGGTATTGATATGTGTCGTGTAAAAAACGCACAACCCAAACTTTTCAGGAAAACCAGGAAAAAAAAAAAAAAAAAAAAAAAAAAAAAGGATCCAAAGCCAGTTCGCGTGAATGGCCATTGTCTTATTTTCAGCTTCTAGGTCAACAGCGCTTCTTAATATGCAGAACCGCTCAAGGGACGATGTTGTTGAGATTGGTGCATCAAAGAAGTACGTCGTCCGCCTTTGCTTGTAGGACTAACCAAAGGCACTTTGTTTGGTGAACTAGACCGGGATCCTGCTTGACCAGAATGTGAAGAGGATCGAGGAGACGACATCGTTGCGTTGGCAGTCGAGTATGAGGGAGGAGGTTGAAGTAATGGTGTGACAAGTGATCGACAATTGACCAAACGAGCCTCCAATGACTATTGAACACATTGAGTTGAATACGACAATGTCAAAAAGTTAGTTTGGCTCTTCCTCTCTCTCAAAGATCATACGAAATAGAACATATCAAATTAAGCGATGAACAGTTATTCCATACCTTGACGCGTCCGACCATTTCTTTAACCATCTCGACAGGATTTTGGTAAGGAGGGGACAACCCTGCCCCTGCCCCTGGTCCTTCCCTTCCTCCTAATGCTGGACGCACTCTGCTTTCTGCACGCACTCTGCTCTCCGCACGCACTCTGCTCTCTGCACGCATACCCTCCGTACGCACCCTGCTTTCTGAACGGACTCTGCTTTCAGACCGCTGTGCGGCTGCTGCGCTCTTTGCCAACCTTGCACGGAGAGCGGGCATAGCTTCATTGCTTCCAATGACAGATGACTTGCGTTGCTGTTGCTTCTCATGATCAGGTGCATTGGCCAGCGAGGATGTGCTTCCACTAAGTGAGCTCACACTACCGGTTGGTGAGTGTAGGGGTGCCTGGTTCGATTTCATAATTGCAAGTTCTTCATTTGCATCTATAGAAGACATCGAATAAAAATATATAAATAAAAGACCACTTGGAGATGCATAGTTTCTTTAGAGGAAATTAAACTTTGGCTACGTGGCATTACCTCTCAGTTCATCCTTAAGCCGTTGCACTTCTTCTGTCAAAGCAGCTTTGGCAGCCACCTCGTTTTCGAGCATCACTTGCTTTTCCAGTGCCACGTTATACTTTCTTTCCATCTCTTGTAGTGACCATTGTGTAGCTCTAATAATAAAAATACATTATCGTAAGAATAAATAATATAGTTAATAAAATAAAGCACCCTTACTCTTTTCACCCTTTTTTTAAAAAGCGCGTGTCATTGCACGAAATTAAGCACAATCAGATGTCAGCGGTCGGAAATGTGGATGGTTTGACCAAGCTAATAAAGGATGAGCCTGGCGTCATATTGTACAACGCATGCCTCGCCCGTGCCTCTAGTAATCCTAAACGTGGGCGCACGCACACAATGCAAGGACTTATGGACTGACCCATGAAATTTTGACCGCTGACATAACATCCGAAACCAAAGAAAGTACAGTGCCGAGTGCTTCGTGGCCAGGGATAAAGAGAGAAGTGGAAAAGCATCAATTACCTTCCAGTGCGTTCTAGGTCGTCGTTATTCTGCTCTAGTTCCCGTTCTTTTTTAATGAACATCTCTGTCTGCTGTCTAAGAGTTTCGAGCTCACGTGTCATACGATTAATGTTTGCGTTCGAATCCTTTAAGGCCTGATGGTATTTTTCCTGCATTAACAAGCATGGGAAAACAAATATTGAAAGCTGTGTGAGTCACCTGGGTAAAAGATACCACTGTCATGTGCAATTCAGTTCCGCATGAATAAATGGTATGATATCATTTTTTTCCTCCCCAGGGCTTCATTTTGTTTGAAAGTCGATTATTGAAGCCGCCTTTGTTATTGTCTGTTTCTGAATCTCGGTGTTACGGCTGCGGTTGCAGTTGCAGGCCGTAGTCACTCATTTGCAGAACCTTAGACACCAGTGTGGTATGCTATAATTTTCGACCTAAGACATTCAATTACCTTCCATTCATCGGCCTCTTGTCTCACAAACTCGTTGCGAATCTTGATATCATTGTATCTTCGCTCGGTCGCATCAATCTCCTTTTCGAGCTCTTCTTCCAGCTCTTTTGAAGAGAGCTGAAATTCCTCCAAAGCATATTTTGTATCTGCTAAATCCAATTCCAAGTCCTCGGCATGTCTCTTGTAATATTCCAATTCATCATTGATGTTATCGAAACTATGGAAGGTAGTCAATCAAGTCGAGGGTCGTATAAGGTGAGTCAAGATAATTAACCGGCCCAAGTGACACAAAAGGCAAAATCAAGAAGAGATTGGAATAAATTTTTGTAGTCAACCAGGAAGGAACAACAATGGTGCAGTTGATGAGGCCGAGCGTATGGTCAAAGCACACCGAAAAGCAAAACAAGAAAGGGGTTCGGGCGTAATCAGTGGGAATGATTCAAGAGAGAGAGAACAGAAATAAGAGGACAAAGAGAGCCAGGAAAGAACGTCTTGGTTAGTAAAAAGCCATCCTTAATTACTGTGCACGAATGTAACAAGCCCTGTATAGTCCAAGTAAAGTATTGCTCTTGATAACTTTTTTTTTTTTTTTTTTACGGCATGAGCAAAAGACTCTCTGCAATGTCGACCTTGTCCACAGTCTATTTTTCCTTTCCATGCTACTGCGAGATTGTGAGTAGGTAAGAGTCTTTGGTCCATTCATTGTCGAACCCTTTCTGAGCATTAATGATCAAGAAGTTTTTATTATCTCTCTTGAATCATTCTGTCTTCTTTTGTTTCTCACAGTTTCCTTGTTCGCCTTATTTTATCTCTTGTTTTAGTCTTTTTTTTTTTTTTTTTTTTTTTTGATACCAGAATCCTGATGAGCATTGTATTTGTTTGGTTGTATTTCGCCTGGCTCTCAAATTCTGTTGGAGTTGTGGTTGCAATAGTTGAAATGTGGGACTCGGGTATATTCCACGTGTACAAAAGAAATAGCCGAAGAAGAATCGAACCTTCATGTTGTTCCTTGTTATGAATAAGACCATTCTGGTCTACCTATCGATCTATGGAAGGTTTAGTAAGTAAATTACCTTGGTGGTTCTTGTGCCATGGCTGCTGTAGATATTAAACGCTCGTTAAAAGAAGGAAAAGGGAGGCCAGACTTTTTTCAAAGGAAGAAAGGAAAGAGCTGATATAGATAATTATGAAGGCAATTGAATAAAAAATTAGCTGATTGAACAAACAAAAAAAAAAAAAAAAAAAAAAAAAAAAAAGCAATACCGCGACGGTATGGTGGGGTTGACAGAAATAAATAATAAACAACAGAGACAATAGGATTGTACGAGAATGATGAGTGTAAAGAGGTCGTTCTGAATTCAACTGAAGTTATGAATAAGAGCGGTGATTTCTTTTATTCAATTCATGCCATTGCCATGACCAACTCTTGGAAAAGAATAACAAGGAAGAAAGGGAAGGAGTGGATACTCCTGTAATTGAATGCTGTTACTATTCTTTTTGTTTACAAAGAGTCCAGACAGAAACTGACTAAGTACTCGACACAAAAGAAGGAGTGTGTGTAAAAGTGTACAAAAGAGTGTGTGAGTGAGTAAGTGATTAATTGATTGAGTGAGTGAGAGAGTGAATAGAGAGGAGATCTCAAGGACAAGTCGAGCCGAGCCTTGTTATGAATAGCCGTTTGATGTAAGGGAAGTAGAAGCTTGATATTAATATCCTACCCAACAAATATCAAAGAAAAAGAAGAAAAAAATCGAATAGTTGCTTTGAGTAAAAGGGAAAATAAAATAAAATAAAAAATAAAGAAAAGTGTATTCAAGATGCAAGTGTGTATATGAGTGGGTGGTATAAAGAAGAGTTTTGTTGTTGTGAATGTGGAAACTGATGGAATGAAGGAATAAAAAAATGAAAGGAAAGGAAGAAAGAAAAAGAGAGAGAGCGAAATAAAGGGGTCTTTGTGGTCACCATAATCTGATTGACCGATTTACTGTTTTACAGCGATTTAGTTCAAGCTCAACTAGAACTAACATGACTACAACATCCTGCCCGCATAAGATAGTAGCCCCTACTCCAGTATCTTACATCGCACAGCTGAAAACGAATTAAAATACATGGCTTTTGTCCTGCATCGATAAGGGAGAACTAGCCATATGATAGCAACTCTTCTCGGGAAAAAAAGGACAAAAGTAATCTTCTTCGTCATCGGCATCATCATTTCTAGGTATACATTTCATACTATTTAGGTGTCTCATGTTGGATGCATGTCTACGGATGGTTTCTTCTTTATTCTTCCCGCTGGCCTACCCAGTCAATTCCACACAATTCGTCCTGTTGCCAATCCTTGTGCTCCAATCCTTACTCTTGGATCAACAGCGGAAAGGAAACAGAAAAGTAATGCATTGTGCAAAAATATAATTCTCTGTGCATTCTGTGCATACATTTCAGCAAGAAAAGTAAAAAAAGAAAAACTCAGCAGGACAGAACATGATACAAACAGCGCTGGGAAGAGAGGAATGAACATTTTCTTTAGTCTAGAAAAGTTTGCATATACTGCAGCGGGGACATCGTCCAGTCCCCTGTTTCTTGGTCATGAAATGATCAGCTGTAACACAAGGAGGCGAATATGACTGTGCATAGTCCTGCAGATGCACAACAATAAATAGCAACAACATGGGAAGGGATTCTTTCGTTTGTATTTTCCCAGTTTTACTTCTCTTTTATTCCCTATAGCACAGATCTACTAAAGTTGTCATCATCCGTCCGTGCTGAACAGATAAATGTTTGGGAAGGGTCCATCCATGACAAGATCAATGTTACACTCAAAAGCGACATACCGTCACCTCTCTGCTTTGTCGGACTGGTATAAAAAAAAAGCCAACTTTAGAACATTAATATACACATGACATCTGCCTCAAAAAACCCCAAAAACAAAATAAAGGGCTGCAAAGTGGAGAGACATGGAGAGCGTTGTTATCATTAAATACCCTTGAAGTAAATACCTGCAATACAACAGATCCTATACCAAATTGGTCGCGCGACGCGTCTGTATGGGCCTTTATTAAGGGTTCTATAGTGACGTCGACATCACGTGCACTCTTCAGTACAGCTCGGACATTTCTGTCCGATCCGACATTTACATCAAACCTCTCCACTTCTTTTACTCTCTTAAACACAAGCTCATTGACAATCACATCCATCATGGCCATGTTGCAATCAACAAAGGGTAAATTGGGAAGAAGAAAAAAAAAAAAAAGACCCTCCATCATCTTTGTTCATAACTATCATGACCCACCTGGGAATACTTCGAAACGCTCCACAGATTTCAAAAATATCTCGGAAATCTATTCCGGATCCAACTTTACAATGCTGCGCAGGATTGTAGCAATAGTTATAACACATACACCTGTATACAATATTCCTATCTTCACATATTTCAGAAATTCATTTGCAATCTATGTGTCTGCAATCTTTTGTTGAATCTTGGATCAACCAGAATATATGGATTTCGGAATATAGTTCAGTGAATACTTTTTTTTTTTCCTAATGACTATACAAGCTTCTAATTACGACTCTATTATATGATATATTTTTATATAGCCCTTTTGACCAGCACACGCTCTTCTTCTTTAGCTGCAAAGACTGCGATCCGAGCATTCGCTACTGCAGCCCCTGTCAACCCTGCGATCCCTCCTGCTCGTACAACCTTCGGTAACCTTTCAGATGAGGACCGTATTTTCACAAACATCTATAGCCGTCACGACTTTAGGCTCAAGGGCGCATTGAAGCGTGGTGACTGGTACAAGACCAAGGAAATCTTGTTGAAAGGTCACGATTGGATCTTGAACGAGATGAAGGAATCTGGTCTTCGTGGACGTGGAGGCGCCGGTTTCCCATCTGGACTCAAATGGAGCTTCATGAACAAGCCCTCGGATGGCCGGTAAGTCCTTTTTTTATAACTTTATCTCTGCTTACTCTACTCCCCTTGCTATACTGTTGTACTGTCGTGGCTGGTTGATCAGATCGACAAAAAACCATACTGAGGAAAATAATGCAGGAAACAGGGTGCGTACGTTGGAGACAAAGTTTTCCACAAGAAGAAAGCTGTGGAACTAACACAATACCTTTCTTTTTTCTCGTTTTTTATCAACAATGGATCACTCTAGTCCTCGCTACTTGGTCGTGAACGCTGACGAGGGAGAACCCGGTACCTGCAAGGATCGCGAGATCATGCGCGGTGATCCCCATAAATTGGTTGAGGGATGCTTGGTTGCTGGCCGTGCTATGAATGCTAATGCTGGTAAATAAATTTTTCTTATTTTTGTTTTCGATGTTTTCAAGCTTAACACTTCACTAACTCGTTTCGATTTGAAGTGAATCACAATTTTATGCTTACTAAAATCTTTACCTTTTTTATAAAAAAATAAAAAAAATAAAAAAATAAAAAAAAAGCCTACATTTATATTCGTGGAGAGTTCTACAACGAGGCATCTAATCTCCAGATTGCTATTGATGAAGCTTACAAGAACGGTCTCATTGGAAAGAACGCCTGCGGATCTGGATACGACTTTGACATCTATATCCACCGTGGCGGAGGAGCTTACATTTGTGGAGAGGAGACCGCATTGATTGAATCAATCGAGGGTAAGGCTGGTAAGCCTCGTCTGAAGCCTCCATTTCCTGCCGATGTCGGTTTGTTTGGCTGCCCCACTACCGTTGCCAATGTCGAAACTGTTGCTGTCGCCCCCACCATCTTGAGACGCGGAGGTAAATGGTTTGCAGGATTCGGTCGCCCTCGTAACTCTGGCACCAAACTTTTCTGTATCTCAGGACATGTCAACAACCCTTGCACAGTTGAGGAAGAAATGTCGATCCCACTTAAGGAGCTGATCGACAGGCACTGTGGAGGTGTCAAGGGAGGATGGGATAACTTGTTGGGCATCATTCCTGGAGGCTCCTCAGTCCCTGTTCTTCCTCGTGAAATTTGCGACGATGTCTTGATGGATTTCGATGCTTTGCGTGATGTTCAGTCTGGATTAGGAACTGCAGCCGTCATTGTCATGGATAAGTCGACTGATATTGTCCAGGCCATCTCAAGGCTTTCTGCTTTTTATAAACACGAGTCCTGTGGACAGTGCACTCCCTGCCGTGAAGGAACATCGTGGTTGGCCAATATGATGACACGGTTTGAGGCTGGTTTGGCTAGACCTAGAGAAATTGATATGATTGAGGAGTTGTCGCGTGAGATTGAAGGACATACAATCTGTGCATTGGGAGATGCCGCTGCCTGGCCTGTCCAGGGCTTGATCCGTCACTTCCGTCCCGAGCTGGAGGCACGCATGGCTCAGTTCAGACAGGAGACTCAAGCTCAGGCGCAAGCCTCAGCTTAGTGATAAAAAAAAAAGAAAAAAAAGGACAAGAGATTGAGAGAAGCGATAATCCGACAATTACCAATTCATTAGCTACAGTCAATAGCAAGCCCGCAGTATCATATCATGCACACATTATATTATTATTATTTTTTATCTTATTTTATTTTTTTGTTTGCTTTTGTATGTGGATGCTGAATGTTGCTGGTAATGATCACTCTTCGGATAGGACTTTTATAATAGTAAAAGAGGAACATTTAACGAAAATAATCCAAAAGCTTTGAGCCACTCGACATACTTAGCGATTAGAAGATCTTTTTTATTCGGCAAAATCGCTTTCACTGATCCCCTCGAATGATAGGTCTGCCAAGTCCACTAAATCTGCGTCGTCTAGTTCGTTTGCCAGATCGAGGGCTTGATCTTGTTCTTTGTCTTCAATTTGGTCTTTTACTTTGGACATATCACAAATAGCTGGTTGAGACATTGAAAGTTTCTTTTCATTTGAGTTAACAGCCTCAGGCTTTCCTGCTGACTCGAGTGTGGTTTCTACTGTTACTGCTACTGTTGTAGAAGCTGTTGTAGATGATATTGATGTTGATGGTGGTGTTATTGATGTACATGTGTTTGATGGGCTGGGCAGGCAAGGAAGGCTGGATGGACTGGATGGACTGGATGAATTCGAAAGAGACGTGCTGTATTTTTTGACAAGTCCAAGTTTTTCTTCCATATCAACCCATTGAAACGCTCCGCAGGTTCGGCCTTCTTGAGATCCTGATGCATAGCACATGTAAAAATACCGACCATAGTTGGCCTTGTTCTTGAACACGCATCTCAACACCATCGCTATCCCACATTTGCAGACTGGTGTGTCTGCAGGCGAGAATCCTTCTCGACGAAGACGGAACGTAATATTAATACGCGCTGTTCCACTAACAAAAAAAAAAAAAAAAAAAAAAAAAAAAAAAGTGGATGAATTTTATATCTTTTTTTTTCAACAAGTAACCATCTCAGTAAAGCAGTAAACCTGTACCTAATAGGGTGAGGTGTCACTCTCGCTTGCGGTGGGACTTCATGCTTCCATTCTTCTTGCTATGGAGGGTAAGAGGAATGATAGGATGAATGAATAATTCAAAAAAAAAAAAACTTTTTCCTTCTATTCCTTCTTTATTTCTGATTACCATGGGTGGCCACATAATACAGAGACTATTGTGAGGCAATGCGATGCTGATTAATTGACCTGCTGTATCAGGATTCCTGACGTCTGGCACCATCTTACGGACCCGAAAGAATCGGGTTGCTCCCAGGGTCAAAGAGCCAATCGTTGGACGTGGACCCAAGTAAGTAAGCTTGTCGGCATGCCAGCCTACAGATTCTTTGGAATGTGCATAATAATTGGCCGCAGCAACATTGCAGTTCCAATCCCCCTGGACTTCATAAGGGTGTCTGAAAGAGTTAAAAAACAAATAAGAAATAAGGGAAAAAAAAAAAAAAAAAAAAAAACACTTATATATTATTGAGCAACAAGCTTAATCTTTTTTCACTTACATTGCCCTAGTCTTACGTAGGTCATTTACTATCTTGCGGATCACCAGCTTGGCTTCCTCCATCTCCTTCAGGAACCGCCGGGGTGGCTCCTGTTTCTGCCCATTATACGTCCAACCAGCGATTTCCTCCATATCATCATCGTGTTCTGCAAAATAAGATCTCTTGTGGGGCGATTCCACCATCCGTTCGAAGAACCACCATCGATTTCGATCCCAAGTTTCAGAATCAATTAACATAGCCTGTAATAGCCGCGTAGCCAGGTCTTTAGACAGGACGTTAAAAACCAAAGTACAAGGACAATGTCGTTCAACATCTTCAGGACTATATAAAATTAGAGGTTTCGGAGCTGACTTCCGAGTAGAAGGACCGGAGGAGGAGGAAGAAGAGGAAGAAAGCATTGTAGAAGAGTTCGTGGCTGAAGGGGGAGAAGGCGACGTTGGATCATATGGTTTTTCTTTCCAGCGTAGGCGATCGTTAATGGACGTAAGAGGCATATTGTTAGCGTCGGAGCTCTTCTGATCAGTCAAGTCCTTAGGTTCTGAACGGAAGAGTAAAGTAGGCCCATTGGATGGGAGAAAAGTCGATAACCGCGGCTGGATCAGTTTTTGTTTCTTATTCTTGGGGGGTAGGACATCCTTGCTGCTGCTTCTACTAAAAGTATGACTACTACCACTATTGTTACTATTATTACTGGCATGTGCGACATTGACAAGGTCGTTCTCTACAGGCAAGGCAGAGGATGGGGATGAGGAGGGAGAGCAAGAACCATCGATGCAATCATGGCTGTTACTATTACTGCTGAGGATTAAGATAGCCTGCTCGAGGTCATTGTTAGCGTCTGCCAACGCTCTGTGCAGAATATGTTCAGGTGTAGACTCGAATATGGAAAAGAGCATGGCTATTTTGAAGTCACGGCCATTATTATTATCAACGCCGCCATTGCAACTTGTGGAACCAGAATCGCTAGTGTTGCATGCCATGACAAAAAGAAAAAAGGAAAATGGGATTTGAATGAGAATAAAGAGGAGAATGAACACAGTAACAGAGGAGAGACTGTCTAATTGAAGGCGCACGCCACTAAATTAAGGTTGAACAGACAAACGCGGCGGCGTTTCGCGCCACCAACATTTCAATTTACTTTATTATACCCAAAAGATATTATTGGGACATTGATAGATGATCGTCTCTACTCCCGTTAAAGCGCGGCCACCAAACGCTCACAAGCAACAAAGGAGTGAGGCAGTATGGGTAGTATAAATGACAACAAAAAATTAAAAAAAAAAAAAAAAAAGGCGGCACTACTTCATTGCCCCTATTATCGTCTTCACAGCCAGCTATCCGCTCTATAGCCTCAAAGTTGATTGTATGACGGCCCACTAGTTGCAGGGATTGAAATTCTAGAACATGGTTTGCGGCGGCTTCATCATTTGATTTGTATTGCGAAGTTCTCATCTTTGTCTCATCTTTAATGGTTTCTGCATTCCTTACATCAAACGCGCAGAAGACACATTTTCCACATGGGGAACTGTCTGTTTTATGCTCGGCTTCAAGTGATATTAACATTGGCCTACCATTCCCTTTGATTATATGCCACATTCGAACGCAATTGCCCCCAAATCTTAGAGTAGTGGTGGTGGATGGATGATGAGGGGCACATTAGAGAAAGAAAGCAAGACCGAGCTACTTCCGTCCATCTGGCCCAAACCGGCGTTAACTATAATACCACATAATGCTAATAGCAAGGAAAAATTAGCCTACGCAATATTCTAAAAAACAGTGGCTACAAAGCAGATGGTTTCTTTACAAAGCGCTCTAGATGTGTTAGATCCGTCTATGATCCCCATCGTATCATTACAGCAATGCTATAGTGAGAATTACTCTTTAAGCGACTCTAGGCTTCTGCTTCGACTTCCTATCAATAAAATCAGGTGATCAGTTTTATATTTGAATGCTCCACATCACGCACTGACAGCATTCGAGGGCAGGGATGTATATATGATTGTGTGGCATCCTTGGTCCTAATAATTAACATACTACTGCTGCTAAAAACAATGAGCGGTTTTTGTAGGTATAGCCCTGAACATCAAAACGCCCGGGTATATCCTACCTAATTCTCTATCTGATCAATCTATAATTTGTGTCCGTTCTACAATTGCGTACTTGAGCCAGCTAGCCCTTTCTGGTCGCGAGCTGGATCATATTTTCCTTTTGCGGAAGAGCTTAGAGAGCACAAGAGTATGTTCATGTGCCTGAGCTTGAAGGCTCTCACAACGCTTCCAATCGTTCTTTTAAGCAAATCTATTGAGCCCAGCACTCAATAGAAACTGGGTACCAATATCATGTACATTTATATTGTAGATTGCTGTACATGTCAAAATGCCAAGACAGAGAGTGTCAAATTCCACGTGATGAAAATGCGTTTACATTGTCATTGACACGCATTGACATCACCATCTTTCTTTTCTTTCCTTTCATGTTGCCTCATTCTTTTTAAGTTTATACCAAAAAAAAAATAAAAAACTCAGAGCTTAAAGCACAAGGACGGGGACTACAAACGCCAAGGAATAACAATAATAACAAAGCCAATACTTTTGATACTGATTCTTACATAATAAAGACCTACGCAAGTCATGTCTAGTAACGCAGAATCCAATTTCAGAAATGCATTCAAAAACTTTGGAGCTCGAGGAGGAGTTGCTGCAGCAGATAATAGTGCATCCAGCGGCAGTGGTGGTGGTGCATTAAGCAGAGCATCGGACTGGTTTGGAGGCGTTAGGAACCAAGTTTCGGGATATGTCCCTGTTTCTCTAGGAGGGACACCACAACAAGAGGAAGATTGGCTGGGCCTGTCATGGTTCCAGGTAATAAGATAAGAGGATCTATTGATGTGCTTGCCCACCATTTAATTCCAATGATAATTACACGCAAGCTTGCTTTTTAAATCATCAAAGGACTAGAGAGTTGTTTATAAATTGACTTGAATCTCTTTTTTTTTTTTCTTACTAATTGTACCTGTAGCGCATGGCAGGATTTGCGATCTGTGTAGCAGGTGGAGTGGCATGTTTCATGATTGCATTCTTTGTAGGTCTGCCCTTGCTTCTTCTCAAGCCAAGCAAATTTGCAACCAGCTTCACACTAGGAAGTATTCTTCTCATGTGCAGGTAGGTCATCTCTATTGTTCTTTTCCTTAATTTATTTGATCCAATAAGATTGTACTGATGACGTGTTTTTTATGGGGCCTTATTCATAGTTTCGCACTCTTGAAAGGACCTGCGACACATTTCAAGGCATTGATTTCCAGAGAAAGACTGCCCTTCACCGGCGCATATGTCGGATCGATGATCTTTGTATTGTATTCCAGTCTTGTGGTAGGACCACGGCACAACCGACTTTTTTTTTTTTTTGTCTGTCCTTGTATATCCGTTATTGGCGTATTCATAGAATATGATCAACGATTGACACTTTATAATATGTTTTCTGTTCCATCTCCAAATAGTTAAACAGCTATATTCTGACTATCATCGGGACGGTGATTGAGATTCTTGCATTACTCTACTACTTTACTTCATACTCTCCCTTCTCATCAGGATCCATTCGACTAGGATCACGCATGGCTGGAAACCTTCTTCCTGTTTAAAAAAAAAATAAAATCGAGCAAAGAAAGAACCTGCAAATTTTTACCATTAAGGAATATAATATATATTCATGAATCAATGAATCAATCTATAAATAAAATACCTATCTATTCCTTTGTTCAAGGGTAATATGGTCAGACAAGACAGAAGGAGGCCTGACTGCTTTGATATCCCTATGAATATCCCTTCTAAAAATCGATCTTTCTTGGATTAATCTATTTGGCAGCCTAGTTGCTAAATATTATTTGGCAGCCCATTGCCAAATATAATCAACTTTCAAGACTCTCTTTGGCAGCCCAGTTGCCAAATAACATTCATTATTTACTTGGCAGCCTACCCAGGGCTATTTGGCCTCTAACTATTTATTTTTTTTTTTTTTTTTTTTTTTTTTCAAGTAGGTCGCTCATACAGTTTTGGAGGTGCCATTTGGAGATCAATGCCTATGAGAGGTTTTCGCTCGGAGCAAACGCGTCTCACCTACTACCTAGACGTCTTCAATAAACCATTCCCTAACCGTGTACATTGAAGGCTGTTTTGTGAAGATGTCATCGCCGCTGCCCTTAGTACCTCCGGCGGCATTAGCTGTGCAAGGCAATGTATCCACAGAACGCTGCTTGTTTTACCACTGATGTTATGACCCTGTTTATCAAAAAAAAAAAAAAAAAAAAAGTAATGTATTTGGCAGCCCAGCTGCCACCCAAGAGTGCGAAGTTAAGTGGCAGCCCCCAGAAGTAGGCTGCCAAATAGAGGCAAAAATTACTATATTTGGTATGGGCTGCCAAATAGATTAATCCATCTTTCTTTTGTGCCAAAAATGAATCATGGCATGCAAAAGTTGTAGCAAAGGGTGGTTTCGATCCACCGACCTCTGGGTTATGAGCCCAGCGCTCTTCCTCTGGGCGACTTTGCTTGTCTTGCTATTTCACTTGATTAATTAGACTTATATATATCTTAACCCAAAGGATAACGTGATACTTGAAGAAGTGGCTTAGCTTTAAATAATGGAGGTTGATCTGTGATGGGCGGCATCATCGTTTCTGAATCTCTTACCTTACTTCGTTTTGCTGATCGGGACCAATTTACCTTCAAGTTTTACATAACTTGGAACCAACTTGTCAGGATTTCAATTTGATCTCTACCTAGCTTATATAATCACAGTGTGTCAATTGGAACGACAAAAGCAATAAATAATAAGAAGGGGCTTTACTATGCCAAAATATTACTGTGGTATGGGATAGTAGACTTTGGTAGATACTCTATTATTTTTGATTATTTTCATTTTCAGGATCAATGGCGGAACTCTTTTATATATTCGCCTAACTGGAATGCTCGATCGTTTTATTCTGCTTACTTTCGATTTTTTTTTTTTTTTTTTATTTAGATTATTGCGATATTTTTCTTACTCACGACAGCTCGTCTGTAAGAAAAGCGCACAATGCTGGTCGCAATCACCTGGTTAACGTCAAGACATACTATTCAGGTAGGATGCATCATTTATTTATTCTTGAAAATGTTACGTTCATACAAAGACATTGCTAACATTTGGATTTATTTGTTTGAGGATAGAGTTAAGTAATGAGACGACGCAATCCGTCATTGACACGATTACTAAAGCGTATGCTGAAGCAGGGATGGGTGCGTGTTAATTCAGAAGAATATTTTTATGGAATATATATAGTGGTGTTATTTAACTAAATACCAGATAGGCATTACATGCTATGTTGCAACATACGCTGACATTTTCTTCGCTCACATAATGATAGGTGTGCCTCCTCAGTACTCCGGTTTCCCTCAGTTTGGTGGCCCAGGTACGAGTTATAACGCTTTTTCTTCTTATGCTAAGCTTTGATATGTGTTTTGACTTATTAATGCTTAAATCTATTTTTTGTAAATGTTTAGGCGGTTATCCATACAACAGACCACCCAGCTATCCAGCATTACCTCATGGAATGGCCCATATGCGCCCTGGAGAACATGGTCCTAATGGTCTTCCCCCTCGTCCACCTATGCCGCCACATCCTTCCATGTTCATGAGACCACCACCGGGCGCACCTCCAGGACAATTTCCGCCAGGACCTCCACCACCACCTGGTTTCCCTGCCGGTGGCGTCCCTTTCCCTCCTCCAGGTGCTCCCTTCCCTCCTCCACCAGGACCACCGGGACAATTCCCTCCTGGTCAGTTCCCCCCACCGGGACAATTTCCGCCAGGGCAGTTCCCTCCACCAGGATCAGCAGCGCCGCCTGGCACGAATGGAGCATTACCTCCTCCCGGACAGTTTAGACCACCTTTTGCAAGTATACCCGATCCTACGCATGCCAGCGGCAATTCCTCCGCCCCCGGATCAGCAGCGCCAGCATCAGCGCCAGGCATATCAGGAGCAGGGCCAGTAATGCATAGTGATCGTAAGAGGCGGTTGGAGGAAGGCAGGGATTGAGATCATTTGAATCTTTGGGACGCACGAGCCTCGAACAACAGCAACAAAAAAATAAAAAGAAAATAAATATAAAAAAGAAAAAGAAAAATGAGAGTTCAACACGCATGGAAATACGTTGAAAGCACATAGCTGAAGCAATGAGAAAGGATTTGAGGAGGGAAAAGTGATGAAATTTGCATTCAGCTCTTGTCTTTGCTGGCTTTGCTGGCTTGGCACTTAAAAAACAACACTAGCGCTCTTGGTTGCGATGCTTTGGAAACACTATCTCAGTTGTCTCATTAGGCAAGCTGTCATTGATGTTTTTTACTGCAACTTAGAAAGCAATGAACTATCTTTCTTTTCCTTTCAATGTATACATTTATCCTCTATCTGTTTGTTTCTCCTGAATTATCTAAGATACTTATGATGATAATGTCATGGACTAATCACGACTATTGTCAAATACCTACTTGATTAGCGGTAGAGGTATAACCCCACCATGCTCCCGAAGAAGTCCTTTTAGTTGATTTATCATGCTAGGTTGAACTGATAAACTATACTTTTTCGTTTATGATGAATAAAAATAATGTGTAGACTATGAAAAAATTATCTAGAACCAACAAAAAGGAACATCTTTTTTTTTTAACGACCTCTAAGCAATGTTTTTGACAACAAATGTGGGCTGTCCTGGAACAGACTGTTCAGCAGCACGAATGATATCTTCCTGATCAGCATCGCCCTCCGTGGTCTTGGCCACTTCGTCTGTCTTGACTAGCGTCAAGGTATTGTAACTCAAGATTCTCCTCAAATACTCGGACTGATCGGCCAAGATTTTGGGTTCATCGAAGGTCAAGGTCTGTGTGAAAGCCGAAGAGCCCTGCTGCTCTACCTTCTTCTTCAAATCATGGACGAATGGCATCACCTTCTTGTCCTTCAACAAGCCCTTGCTTGTCAGATCCTTCTTAATCTTATCATCATCAAATACCTTGCCAGCATTTTCGCTGCTAGACGCAGGGTTGTATGCACTCTTCAAGACTTCAATTGCAGTCTCTTGCCACTCTGGAAACTTGGACGCGATCAAGATGGTGATCTTCTTGGGCTTAGCTGGATCAAAGACATCAGCCTTACCCTTCTTCTTCTTCTTGTTGGCTTGGGTCTCGGTGGAGCGAACATTGGTGATCTGACGACGCAGATAATCAACCTCCTGTAGTACATCCTCATCAACAGGGCCGCTCTTGGGCCAACGAGCGTTGACAACCAAGCCTTCCTTGCCCAGTAACTTGCCCCAGACGTGTTCAGACCAGTGAGTAACAATAGGCGAAATCACAAGGGTCTGGACCTCAATGTAGCGCATGATCAGCTCTTTGTTCATGGGAGTTTCCATCAATGCGCAAGCTTCTCTGTAAAAGTCACGAGCAGCGGTCAACTCGTAGAATGCAAACATGACAGCCTCACGGTAATATGTGGCTTCGTAAGCAGCCTCAGCCTGGTTGATCAGTTTGTTCATCTGTGACTCAAAGACACGGTCATAGAAGTTATGCTCACCCGTCCTCAACTGGTCTTTAGTATTCAACGTATCCTGGATCCACTCCAAAAGTGTATGCAACTTCAAGATAGCCGCGTTGGCAGTACCATCCTCAAAGTTGGCATCCTCACCACTGTCTCCGGCGTCAGCAAGAGCCAAACGAGCGGCATCAGCACCATACTTTTCCACAGCCTCGGCAAGACCCATGAAGTTTCCAGTTGACTTGGACATCTTGTCGCCGTTCAACATCAAATGCCCGTTGACGCGGATGCTGCGTGGCCAGTACTTCTTGGGGAAGAGAGCGACGTGATTATAGAGGGCGAAGGTTAAGTGGTTGGGGATCAACTCCTTACCGGAGGTGCGGATATCTAAGGGATAGAAGTACTCAAACTCACGACGAAGTTTATCCAGTGAGGCCTTGGGGATATCACTATCAGTTGGGAGGGGTCCATCAGCCATGATATACTCAAAGACTTGGTCGGTCAATTGCTCAGCTTTGATGCCCAGTGGCCCAGGGACTGAACCATCAATGGATCCACCCTGAAGTAAAGCAGCAATGGTGTAGTAGGCCATGTAGATGGTCGAATCCGAAAGAGACTCAATCAAGAAGTTGTGGTCCCAAGGCAGACGGGTTCCCAAACCATACGAGCGTGCGCAGGCCCACTGGTTCAACCAATCCAAATTCTTCTGGAAAGCGTGCTTGGTCTCGTCCGTGTACACATTCATATTCTCCAAGCACTCCTCAGCCAATTTACGCCATTCAGTCTCGCCATAGTCCAAATACCACTGATCCATCAAGGCGACAACACACTCCTCGCCACTGCGAGATATGACCAAGCTCTCAGGCTCATTGTAAGGGACTGCATCCTGAGTGTCAATCAACATCTGACGAATCAAGGGCTTGGCCTCTTGAACAGGCTTATTAGCATATTCTCCAATGAGCAGGACACCGTTGTAAAACCCGTCCTTGTAGACGGCATCCTTTGCAAGGGCAAGCTGAGTCTTGTCCTTCTGAGAATTGATCTTCATCTGGGCGCAGATAGTGGGCGCTGCAAGGTTACCGTAGGTGGGAGTGCTAATGATCGGGATGGGTTCATAGGGTACGATCCATTCTGGCTGAATCTTGAAGTAGTCAGGTTTTTTCTTCAAGTCCATAACGGCAGCATAATCATCGGGCGAATCAGAGGGGACTGAAGTGACAACACCAGTGCCCTTCGTGGCAAGAACGCCGTCCATAGGCAAGACATAAACGGAGGGATACGAACTGAGGGGAGCCTTAACCTGGGTGCCAAGCAACTGGTGGCCAACCAAATCAGCAACCTTGGCAACCTCGCCAGTCGAAGGAGACAATTTCTGGAAGGCCATATTACGAGCAGCACGCTCGGTCATCAAAAACAATTCATCAGGCTTGTTGGTCTTGAAAATACCATACTTGAGGTCAACACCAACAAAGCAATTGGTCTGTCCATACATGGTCTCAGGACGGAGGGTAGCGGCAACCATGAAGATTTTCTTACCCTCAATCTCCATATTTCCAGCCAAAGCAGCCTTAGCCTCTGATGAGAACTCCAAAACTTTGAGCTTGATGCAAGTATAATCCTGAGGTCCAACAGCCTCTCCACTCTGACGATCGTGATCCATGCAAGGCTGGCCATCCTTGGGTGAGTAGATAGTGTAACGTTCACCAAACTTGACCTTATCCAAGGCTTTCAACTTGTTGAACTGCCAGCGGATGAAAGCATCATAGAAAGGATTGGCATCCGTGGTAATGAATGATCGGCGGAAGTCAATCTTGAAACCAACCTTCTTGGCATCATCCTGAAATCCATTCATACAAACAAGAGCATTCCAACAAAAGAAAGAGTCATAAATCAACATGTTGATTTCCTGATCAACAACAGTATCTTAAAACAGTACCCTGGACTTACGGTGGCAATTGGAGGGAAGTAGCTCAACCAGTAAAGAGGATCAGCAAACTTGTGGATTTCTTCACGAGGTACACCAATCTGCTCCATGATTTGGAATTGATACTTGAGGCCAGTGTCCTTGGCAGCGACCTTGCCCTTCTTAGCTACGATCTTGGTAGGGTCGACTCGCTCATTCTCTTTCAAGTTGAGCTTTTCGATCTCTGGAGTAGCTTCTTCAGCTTCTAATGAATATAGGAAAACAGAAACAAGGAAGGAGCGTTAGCTCATATGTCATAAACCAGAATTGACTTGCAACTCATATCTCTTGCATTACAAAAAAAGATCTCATACCCTTTGGGATGATGAAGTCCTTGCCGAACATCTCCATCTCACGAGCCAATTTGTCGGCGCAGGCCTAATATATGTTAGTGGATGGATAACACATGTAAGCCAATTGTAACTATGGGTATCATTCCAAAAGCAACCGAGAAAAGACACTAATACAAAAAAAAAAGACTTAATGTACCCTAATGGGCATGCCAGTACAGTGCCATCCCAAGGGAAACAAGGCTCTCTTTCCTTTCAAACGCTGGTATCCGGTGCCGAACTCAATTTTAGAGATAGTGAACCCATGTCCCAAGTGGAGACGTCCATTCATGTAAGGATAAGCAGTCGTAGAGAGAAATTTGGGGTGGTGTTCATGGATCGTGGCAGTATCAGCATATTCTTCAATCGTCGGTGCGTTGACCTCAAAGGCTTTGTGATCCTCCCAACGTTTTTGAGATTGCTTCTCAATTTCGATCAAGAAATCGCGCTTCGCCGTCTATGGTGATTCATTCCATTTTTAAATGAGATTAAATGGATGGATTGGATTAGTGGCAAAAAACTTGATGTAATGATCTACAGTGTTCTACAGCAGAACTAGTGCTCTCGAAGAAGCAAAAAGTACCTTTGGTGGTTCAGCCATGGTGGATGTTGGGTTGGATAAGACAGGAGGAATAAATGAATGAATAGAAGAGAGAGAAAAGGAGGATAAAAAGGGAAAAATAATAATAATAATAATAATAGGGGGCTGTGAGGATTGAAGGTGGGGTAAGGTCTCTTCTCTTCGACAAAGGAACCGTTCCTTTTATCGAAGATCATTCAGTAAGCTTCCTTGCAAATGAGAGCGAAGTGGCTTTGACAGATCACCTATAAAACTCTATTTCCTTGCAATGTTACTCATCACGTTATTACCAACCACCACATCCCACGCAGTGAACAATGCACGGACCTCAATATGCAGGCGCAGCATAGTTTAGAAACAAGTAATTTACCACGCACATGCCTGCAGATTACATAGCACTCCAACAATGACGCATTTGCATCCGACTGTGGGAAAGTAATGCGGTTTCTTCCCATACAAAAAATAATAGTATAAGGCGAGATATAACATTTTGATTACTCATTTCATTTATGATTCTCTATCTTTATTTCCATACAATTGATTCATCCATTTCGATTTTTATTATTTAGAAGAAGTTGGCGATCCATTCAGCCAGCCGACTTTGTGCTCTCGGCCCTTGTGATGCGGGCCCAGGTTTACCATTCTGCTTCGTTGCTTTCTCTGAAAATTCCAAAAGTGTTGTTGAGCGTCTTCGATTCTGGTTCACAGCTGAGCCTTCGCCTGTTTTGAGTTCATCGAATCGCGACCTGTTTTTCTGTGGCGGTTCTGATGAGAGTGACCGGTGAGGTTGTTGCTGCTCTCTCCTGGGCTCTGGCACAGTTCTCAGGGATAATGGCAATCCAAGGCTGGGTTGTCGATGATACAATTCATTACTGCCTCCTGAGGCCGCACCACCTAAAGCTGAACCATCAGCATCTATACCATTGCCCACCCCTGACCCTGTGTCTCTAGTAGCCGTGGATGCAAGCCTTGAATGCGAGCCTGACATCGTGAGGAATGGCTGTCGTCCATCACACTCAATACCAACCTCAGTACCATTTGGGTGAGTATTCTCCAACTCGACCATAAGCTCGTTTGTAATAACGCCTTTCTTCTTACGGACCGCTGATGGCGTCATTACCCTAGTTCTCCTATCAGCACCATTGGAATCATCTTTGCCAATTCTGAACACGGGCGCTTGAAGCGTCGAAATCAAGAACGCATATTCAAATGCCAAATCCTCCAGGTATGAATACTGTCCTGAAGATCCAGCATGTCCAACTTCTCCAATTCTCAATAACAGCATGCGATCATCGCTTTGTTCTGGGTCTAGCCCTGGAGCCCTCTCCCCGTCCTCACCTAGTTGCCTTGCAGGTAAGGATGTACTCTTTGATGGCCAGCAAGATCTCAGCTTGGCTGCCCATTTGAGCGGCTCAAAGTATGCAACACGAGGGTCATTCATGCCACCGAGGATCAGCATATTGGGGTATTTCTGTGGATGAACATTGGTATATGGGCAATAATGCTTCATAATCCTGTAGATCTCTGGGTCTTCTGGGTTTCCCCACTCCTCCCATTCAAATGCTGTCCATGGAAT
The DNA here is from genome assembly GCF_002105155.1 of Lobosporangium transversale. Lineage (NCBI taxonomy): Eukaryota > Fungi > Mortierellomycota > Mortierellomycetes > Mortierellales > Mortierellaceae > Lobosporangium > Lobosporangium transversale. The sequence continues at coordinate 1,459,049 of NW_019028981.1, read as the reverse complement.
TGAAGAGTCCAGCATAGTATTTAAAGCATCCACAAAAGGTACTTCTGTGAGTACAGTCTTGAAAAGGTCCGGCCGCATGTTGACTACAGCACCAACCATCAGCCCGCCAGCAGAACGTCCGTACAGGGCCAGCTTTTCAGGGGAGGTATACCCTTCCTGTAAATTAAGAAGTGGTAATGTCAGCTGTTGAGCAATCATTTTTTACTCATTAGCACTTTTTTTTTATATGTATTCTTTATTTTTACCTTGATCAAGTACTCCGCACAACTGATAACGTCCAAAAATGTGTTTGGTTTCTTAGCCAATTTACCTTCTTCGTACCAACCCATGCCCATATCACTTCCTCCTCTAACATGAGCAATTGCATATATAAATCCACGATCCAACAGACTTAATCTCTGCGTGGAGAATACAGGATCAGTGCAACTACCATAGGCACCATAAGTGTATAGTAGGCACGGATTCGCATCCCAGCCTTTACCACCTAGGTCTATCAAGTCTCGCCTAAACACGATCGACATGGGTACAGCCGTACCATCAATGCCTGTGGAATGCAAGCGAAGCTGTTCATAGCGGTTAGGATCATAAACAGGAGACCCTGCGATTTGCTCTGTATGCACCATAACTGATTCTTGAGTATCCATGTTGTAATCAATCACTTGCCGCGGTTGGACTAGACTGGAGTACGTGAACCGAAGTACGTTTGTATCAAACAAAGTCATCTTGCTAAGATTAGACACCTCCTCATTGATAGACTCTGGTAAAAGAGAATACACGATTTCTGAAAAAGATATATAGTGATATTTGTCGAACGGCCCTGGTTCTAGGCCAATGGAACAAGGTGGCGCCTCTGGCCTGCTTTCACAACCATCAACTCCTTTTGGGGTAGCCAGTTCAATCACACGCACATTTTGGTGACAGTTGGATCGTTCAAACACTACGAGATGCCTTCTCCGGACCTGAAAATCTTCAATCAATACGAAATCTCGATGCGGAATCACCGTTTCCCGTAACGACATCAAATCCATCTCCGCAGGTGAATCGCACTTAGGCGCTGGGGTCCTGAACAACCAATTGTTTTTAGAGTTTTCATTTGTGAGGACAAAGAAGTACTTGCCACTATGAGACTCTGCAGAATATGTGATACCTTCCTTACGTGGCATTATCACACGAAGTTGTCGCACATCTTCTGTAGCATCTGCATGAAGAAACAATGTTTCGCTCGTCACCTGAGCTGCAGAATTGATCATAATAAACTTGCCGTCACCGGACTTGGTCATGGTAAGACAAAACATCTCGTCTTTTTCCTCATAGAGCAATTGATCCTGATTAACTGAGGTGCCCAGTATGTGCCGATAGAGGCGATACGCGCGCTCTGTCTCCGGAACCAAAGTCAAATAATAGACAAATCGGCCACAGGATGAAAATTCGAGGTTTTCATATATATTTGTAAGCCTGTCATTCAAGAGCTCTCCAGTCTCAACATCCTTGAAGAACGTTGTGAATTGTTCCTGACCCGTCGAGTCAACTCCGTAGGCTAAGATGCGACAATCAGGTGAATGGCGAAGGAAACCCACACGGAAATAGGTTGAATCCTTAAACTCGGGGCTTTGTGCAATCTCATTCTCGTCCAGATACACTTGTTCCTCTTCATAACCAAGAGTCGGACTGAGGATGGAGCGGCAATGGAGTCTGTACTCAAGGCCTACTTGAGATTTGGAGTAATAACTCCATCTGTCCGGAAGCACTACCCTAGCAGATTCTTTATTCGCATCTAGTCGGGAGACAAACTCATTATACAGGAGCTTTTGAAGAGGCTCTGTATGGCTAAGGGCCGCAATTGCATATTGGTTTTCCTCGTCAATATACTTGAGCACTACAAAAACAAAGATGTCAATTAGAGTCGTATATAGGGGAATAAACGTAAATAAGTCCTTTTTTTTTTTTTTTTTTTTTTTTATCTTTTACCATCTGGATTGTCGCGCTCCTTCAGCCAGTTATAATTGTCGACTATTATTTCACCATGGACATTGGTATATGCCTCTGGCTTGACTGCACAGATAGGTGGAGAAGGTAATTCAAGATTTCTTCCATGCAGTTTGTCGCGTGTCCTGCATGATATTGTTACACATTGTTACACAGAAAAAGAAAAAAAAAAAAAGTTGAATACCATCTGCATCTTTTTTTAAAAAAAAAGCAACAACAAAAAAACTGATTAACTTACTCTGCCTCTTCCAGGATAGGTCTCAGCCTCTCCCAAACTGCCAAATAGACTTCTGGGTAACGGGAAATCAATTGTCGAATATTCTCTGTCATATCCGGCAGAAGTGATGCCAAGTTGTTTGCAGACTGCGAAATAAAAAGATCCATTTCTTCCAAAGGCGGTAATTTGTTGCGGAACCTTCTGTTAGAGGGCATCTCATATGAGCTTTCCCTAGGCGACCATGATGGAGAGCCTGGCACAATTGATGACACCAGGACGATTGCATCGAAATTTGGCCAATGCGTGAATGCATGAAACATGATATTTATACATTCAAATGCATAAAAAAAATTAAAAAATGCACTCATTTTTACGACATTTACATTTCACACCAAGACTATCGCCCAAAGTTTGGTTTACTGTAGTCTTGTTAAATCCTCCTGAAGAGTGAGCCATTCGGGGTAAATGCTTTGCAGTAGATGATGCCATCCCAGTCGTCAAAACAAACGGGTGCACTTGTGAAGGTGAGCTACTTGCACCGTTAGCTTCGCCGCGAGTATTAAGATGATCCATTGATCCAGTTCTAATTTTGGAAGAGGGTATTGGCTCAGAACCTTGCTTACTGCTCAATGAACCAGAATTGGAAGGCGATCCGGGTGTAGAGACTTGTGAGCCAGCACCAAAGTCGTCTCGCTTGGCCATGCTCCTTTTGATAGTAATATTTCTCTTGTAATAGTAAGTAGAATTAGAGTTGACTATAACGTGTGGTTCAGAGAGATGTTGCCACTTCGATATGTAACGGAATGACCATGTAGCTGGATGGTGAACGTTGTATAGGATGTACTTGACTGTGTAGTGTCGATGGCTCTTAGAGGGGGTGGCGAGAAGAGCTGTAAGGCCGCGGTGGGCGAAACGGAAGTGGGGGAAGGGAGAAAAGAGAGGTAAGTTCATGCAGATGGAAACCAACAAAAGAGCAGTCGTGGGAAGAATCTGTAATTTATGCTGCATTTTTTAGATTGAAAGAAGGCAAAAAAAGCACGTGGTAAAGCAACTGTCTGAACCCTCAATGTCAAGATGTACATCATTTGCCTGTTAGGCTTGGTGAGAGTGATCGCACCTCACTATTTCCTTTCAAGGCCCTGGCTGCAGCATTATGAGAGTATGCTAGTATACTGGATTCACTTTTATTTTGGTTCAGTGTGCAATTCAGGTGTATGAAACTTGAAAAATAAGAGAGGAAAGGCAGCATCGTCCTCATGGGGACGGAGATACCAAAATCGATAGCCCTTTAACTATTTCACCTTGTCTTTGTTGATGACACCTGTCTCAACCATGTGCAGGTAGGCCCCTGCACTCTCAGACCACAGCTTCAAGCGCGATGCTCTTCCATGGCATAGGAATATCATGATGCTGAGATGATAAAAGAAAAACTGCAATATCTCCGGTGGTTGTGAAATCCTGCTAGAGCCACAGCATGTACGAAGCCAAGAAGAAGACATCGACATCATAGTTCCGTCCGATATTCTGAAAGTCGGGGCAGTTTAAACCGCTTTGTTGGGAGGAGGCTGGCCATTATAGATGAGGGCTCTTAAAGAATAAAGAGAGAATATACATGCTAAAGATTCAAAAAAACCACGATCCATGTGAAACACGCGTATTGGACAGTACAAAGAGGACCATACCATCATCATTTTTTTAAATTTAATATTTTATTTTATTTTAGTGTACCTGAGATCTTTTTCAGGTCAATGCAAAGATGTAGCACCTTCTATTACGATATGTTTAGCTGCTACTTTTTCATGAGATTTAGTCTCGAATTAATCTCCAAATCCTTACAATCCCATCATCGCCTCCAGAGGCAAGCCAATCGCCATGATCTTCATTGGGATACCATGCTACTGAATTAATGTCACTTGTTCCGTGCGCATTCTTCACTTCTGCTTTTTTGCTCGCCTGCAACAAGATACCCGGCTCATTCAAGGCTTTGCGCTGTTCCTCTGTCAATTGTCCCTCAATGCCAGCATCCGGCGCCACTTCTGAAACCTCAAAGAGTCGAATCGTATTATCTGCGCCCGCAGACGCGATCAATCCATGCGCCCTCGACCATGATACTGAATAGATACATCGTTCATGCTCCCCCTTAACAGACGCTACACACTTCCAGACAGGCTCGCCTCGACGAGGCGTCACAATGCCCATGGGATTTCCAGGTTGGAACCGTTGCCAGATCTTAAGTGTTTGATCTGCAGAGGCAGAGACGATGTGATCACCTGACGGAGCAAAATCAATGGCCCAAACAGTCGACTCATGTCCCTGAAGTGTGTCTGAGCAATACCAATCGTCATCATCATCCTTCCATATCTTGATCGTGTCATCGTAACTGGCTGACGCAAGAAGCTATGTTGTTGATTTCCAAGCATTTTAGTCAGAAAAGTTGATTCCTTTGTGACATTGCAGGTCTTTCGAGAAGAAGGGAAAAAAAAAAAAAAAAAAGCTGGCTGGTTATACCTCTTCATTAGGATGCCATGCAACCATCTTCACATCCTGTGTATGTTCCTGCAACACACTGAGACACTCAAAGTCATTATCTTCCTCAACTTCCCAGATCCATACACTCTTATCACGGGAGCATGTTGCCAACAAGGCTCCACTCTTCGACCAGGCTATTGATTTTGTTTCGTTTTCATGTCCCTCCAGTGTAGCAACGCATTCGTAATCTACATACCATGGAGCAACAATAAGGAAAATGGAGAAGTCAATGAACTAGTGAGTTTTTTTGAACAATGATATGACCCTGTTGCAATCCCAACAATAGAGCAGAGAGAGTGATAATCCGATTTATTTTATTTTTTACCTCCATTTTCGTCCTCTTCTCGTTCCCAGATCCCAGTGGTGGCATCGAAGGACCCTGTGGCGAGTTGTCTGCCGTCAGGCGACCAGGCTACACTACGAATAGTTCGGCGATGTGCACCTTCAAGGACATTGGTGCATTGCCACTTTGTTGGGTCCAGTGCATTGGTTGCCTGCCAGATCCGCACAGTCTTGTCACCAGAACATGTTGCAAGAATCGCTTTCGTGGGATGCCATGCTGCGCACCATACACGGTCCTCATGACCTGTGATGTCACATTTGAATGTATAAACAAGGATGTAGGCATGTCAATATGGATTTACGAGCAATGAGTAAAAGAAAAAGAAAAAAAAAAAAAAAAAAAGAAGGCAAGGTCCTCAAAGCTGCACCTTGTAGCTCAACGAGTTGTTCGAGACGAGGCATTCACTTTTTTTATTTATTTTATTTTATTTTATTTTATTTTTTCCTTGATATCAGTGTGCTTTGTTTGCAGTTGTTTAATCGAGTGGTCAAGTCGTGCCTAGGTCAAGTTGGTTGAAGAAAAGAGAGGAGTGAATGAAGTTGGGTTTCGTGACATGACAAATAATCTCTTTGTCTGTCTGCACTGGACATGACTCGGATCAGTGACTTCAAATACAAATTATTTTTTTTTTTTTTTCAATTCAGATCCATCTTTTCTGTTCCCTCATCTCTCTCACACCCTTCATGTAAGTGTTTGAATCATCATGGTGAATCTGATCCTTTAATCACTGCCGTGTATCAATCAAAAACAAATGATGATTCCTTTATAACTATACCAGGACCAACCATCCAATGACTCGTATATATCTCTAAGAAGTTCTGATTTCTTTTTTTATTATTTACACACTACAAGTGTCAGATCAACACGGACAATCAGTCATTTCAGACATAAAAACCTTCCTCTCTTAACAATCATTCGTCTTTGCCTTTTTTCTTTTGGATATTGTTAGGTTTATCAGGTTTCTCTATTACTTTAGCACTCTTGGCTTTCTTGGATCGGATTTTTTTCAATAGATAGATAGCTAGACCACTTTTAGTCTTGATCTTGATCATCTGAATGACAAGCAAAGATACTGTAGAAATAAATAAACATCACGAAAAGATTAATCTTTTGATGACTCGTATTGCGAAAAGTATGGAAAGGTTAATCACAGCGCCATGTCTTGTTATACAATTGCTTGATGGTGCTATAATGATGACTTGAATGAATGAATGGATAACCGATCGATATGCTCAAACAAAGCTGCGCAATTTTTTATTTTTTATTTTTTTCTCGGGCCTCGTTGTTATTGCGTTCAAAATGTGGAGATAATGCTGACAAGCTTGAAAACGGGAAGACACGGCTTATTGTCAAATGGTTTTTGAAAATCTAATGAACTGGCATTACCTTGAATTAATTGCTATTGCATAATCAACAGATGAAGCGCTTTCAGAAGAAAGCTATTTTTTTTTTTTTGCTTGGAAGAGGAAGTATTCTTGTCTTGAGGACAGAATGATTTCCCATTGGAAATATATTCCTAGGGAGTATGTCTTGAAAATAGTCGTCTTTAACTTTTTGTTAAATATTGCGACGACTGTGCCCTGGGATCTGTTCAAAAGCCTACTACCTTAGAATGTGTTGATCCTTATGAAAGATTGAAACCTTCATATGAAAAAAAGATACATAGTTATTTGAATAAAGCACACTACTCTACATTATTGAAGGCAGAGACGACTCTTTCCAGCAACAATGGCGCTATAAATGCGACTTGGTGGTTGTTTTGGACAAGGGTTTCCTATCCTCGCATAGACTTTAATACTAAGTATCACATCTTCTTCACTTTTCGTTGCTATTCACAACTATTACGAGTCCTTTCAGGTCTTTACAAAGAACGCTGTTTTGTTTTCATTTTCTGTAAGATAAGGGATGTTTGACAGATTGACATCAGAAAATAGACCTTATGATGGTCGTACATGTATATTCAAGGGACCGTTACTCAGGTTCAGCACAATCCAGCAAACTTAAGCTTTCTTTTGATCCCTTTTAATACTATCAATAGTAATAACCTTGTACATCCCAAATCCTCCTTGCTATTCTGTCTCTCTTTTCCGCCATATTGTAAGGCTTAGTCACTGTCTCTCCTAGATCCCTTTTATTACTACACAGCAGGGCTTAGTAATTGCTAGGCTTTAAGTGAAAAATGTATTCCTGGAAAGGTCAATGATAAATCTGTTACAATTAGACATTAATTTGTTAGTAAGAGCTTAGAGTTCTTTTCACTCTTACAAGACCAACTTATGTAGCTTGACTCACCACTGTCGATCACATTGGCGCGTACAAACCATCAGTGGAGTCATTGAATAGAAAATAATTCTAGACCAATCGAAATCTCTTGTAGCACCTTAGTTTGTAGGATACCTCCTCCAATCAGAATGCTCTTTTCTCCAACATTATGGTGGCAAAGAATGACATTACGAACAAAAGTCCTGTAAAGCTGTAGCAACAGAACGCTCTCTTAAACTAGGATCGCTGCTGACATACCGCCGTACTGGTATATTGGTAATATTTCAATAGCCCAATAATGGAGACTGATCACTTCATATTGTTTTTGAAGATAAACGGAGTGTTATCACGGGACTACGCGCACAAAAATAAACAAAATGGTTTGTGGCTTGATGTGATAGGTTTTCTTTTCTTTTTTTCTTCTAATTTCAAACCCAAATCTCACTTAGTGTCGATCAGTGGATCCCACATGTCCTTGCCAAAAGTTTGGTCATCCATTAGCTTGGATACAGTCACACACCTGGAAAAGCGCTATAAAAGGCTACTTCAATCGGGAAGTAATTGTTTCTGTATCGACTGTACTTACAGGATCTCTGTCTAGTACATCTCTAGTCTTTGTTTTCCAACTCAGACACACAGTTTACTCTCGACGATGAGTTGCAGCGCGCTGCCCGTAAAGGGAAGCGAAGCAACAGGTCTTGTCCCTCTGGGTCAGTTCCTGGTAGCTTATTGATGATCTTGTCTGGTCTTATATTAATAGGGCCACGATGAGGGCGGTCGCGCATTCTGAGAGTTTACTTACTATTCTCTCCTATTCCTCCTATTCTTACTATTTAAACTTGGTGAAATGCTATTTTGAGGCTGTATAACACCACTGCCTTCTTGTGTTTGTTTTACTGCGTCACCGTCTCTCCTTTTTTTCTTACTGCGCTACTGCTACCGGAGATCTACCGGGGAGACAACTCAAATTGCATTGTTGCATGATTAAACCACACCCGGGTTTTTTTAGCCCGGTCAGTTGCTGCGATCACAGCCGAGCTTTTGGGGATAGTATCGTGGCTAGCCAACAATTACAGCATGATATCTTCAGACATCAAAATAGAGAGTAAAAAAATAAATAAAAAACAAGAACACATGAGAATGATGTTCCCCTTAGTTCTTTTTTACCCCTCCTTCACCTGAGGATGACCACATGCCTCAACATGATGCAAATGCTCATTGGTTTGGGATGATGTAAAAAAGAGAGCATGTGATCATGGAAGCGAAGAATAATGAGCAGAGACGGTGTATGGGATATTCATAGCATCGAACAATTGATGTACATGTTCAGTTGTAAAGGAGAAAAAGAGCCATTTCAATTGATGTTGGGAACCAATTAGTGTGCCTGCCTTCATTACAAGGCTGTTTGGGAGTATCATGATTTATATAATGTATGGCAGTAGGACTCACTATGCATTGTCATTTATAGATAGATGGTTTACACAAGGCTTTTACATGTAACTTTTCTCTCTCTCACTACTTGAAAGGAGAGCATTCGCTAAACTAGCACATGCTGCACTCGATAGATGTACCATTCTGAGTAGCTAGTATTATATTTGTCGTCTTGTCTGTCTGGTGATGTCCTGTCGCGCGACTGGGTAATGTGAGTCAGGGCTGTTCATGCTAGAAGGATGTCCCGTAAGAATCTTGGATCATTGCATGACATGATATTTGCACCAGGACAACAAATACGGCACGATAGACAATCTGCTGCATGATCTGACGCGCATGGTCTCTTCACCCCCATCTTCGATCTCACATATTCCCCTGTCCTGTCCCTTTTTTTTTTTTGCTTCTGTCCCGACCTGTTTCCTCCCGTTATGCTTTTTCTATACCTTCCTTGTCACACAGTTCTCACTTCTTCCCAACACATCGCGACAAAATAAAATACTTTACGTCTGAATTTAATAGGGCAGTTTTGACGCTTGCCACCTCATATTCACCACCTGAGCTTCCCCCAATAGCCATATCCATGTCAATGTTGACTACTGCCCTTTTTCTCATCACAATCCACGGTTTTGGATATTTTTTTCAATTGATTCCTTGGACACTTTTAGATAATTAACCGTAGGAGTCAGAAACCCAACCAGTTAATTCTGAGAAGGAAGGCCTTCAATCAACTCTCTCTGAAATAAAGAGGGGATGGAGAGTATCTTTCCAATTCACTTTTCTTTTTAGATCGACAATTCTACTCCGATCTCACACACAAATGGCCCCAGGAACCAGTTTCTGTTTTTCGATTTTCTAATCCACTCGCAAGGAATGGATCTTACGCATTGTGTATTTGATCCGTTTCTCTTGTTCGGACGCATTGCATGCAAAAAACATGACCCCCCTTTTCTTCCTTTGTTTTGTTTCTTAGTGTTTTTGGACTGAAGGAAGATCGCTTCTCGACTGAACTGCAACCTTCTTTTTTTTTTTTTTTTTTTTTTACTTCTTTCCTTCTCACTTTTTCGTTTTCGTTATTCTCCTTATACATTTACAGCCTTAACAAACACAAGCTTCTAACACCCAATTCTCACAGCCTAATCCTCGCTTCTACATCCTCAACACTTTGGCATTTTCTTTTGGATCTCTGTTTTTCATCTTAATCATAGTATCATCTCCATTCTCAACGTGTTCCTGCCGTGTCGTCTTCTCTGACATGTCTCCTGCTCCTCCACTGGCGTCTGCCATCACCTCTCCTTCGGAAGGTACCGCAGCACGAGGACAGGCAGGAGCAACAACACCAGCAGCAGTAGGAGATACAGTAACCATACCTGATTCAATGCCCCCCCTTCTAGTGCAGATGCCTGCGCTTTTGCCACCATCATCCTCCACTCTTACTGCCTCCGCATCTGCCTTGCCACTAAGCTCACCCATCTTCAATAAGAATCTCCACAAAAACTCCGCTTCCACATCTTCATCTCTCAATACAGCCTTCTCCCCCACCGCCACCTCTTTTAAAACAAAATCAGGTCTCTCATCAAGCAATAATAGCAATAATGACAATAATAGCAATAATAATAATAGCAGTAGTAAAAACAGCAGCAGCAGCAGCAGCAGCAGCAGCAACAGAGCCTCGCGATCAAATTCTCTTGTCAATACATATCCCTCTCCTGCTCTCTCACCGCAGCCTTCTATTGCTTGTCCACCAAAGGGGTCCTTTGCGCATCAGAATGTACCATCCAAATCAAGTCGTCAACATCTTCGTCAGCTCTCAGCTGAGCAACTCTCCTCTCCTCCTTTTTCTTCTTCTTCTTCTTCTTCCCCTTCCTCTTCTTCACTAAATCCTTTTCTTCATTTTTATAACCATCATAAGCGACAGCATAGCCATCCTCAATCCCTCGGTCCTACCGCGACAACTTTGGCACAATCACCACATCGTCGACTTCACAGTTGTGGCGGTATCAGCAGCAGTGCCCACCATAATTCCTCCCACCGATCTTCCCCTACCGCCTCTCCCTCCCTTTCTCCCTTGGTATCAACAACCTTGACACCAACATCAGTGTCAACACCACGATACCACATTGACAACAGTAGTAGCAGTACAGCAACGACATTACCCCCCTTGCCGTTCTTCCCGCCTTTACCGTTCTCCCCAGACGTACTGGATAGCTACTTTTTATCTTCTTCTTCCGTTTCCTCCGAGCCTCTTGTGTCCGAAAAAGAGCAACAAGGACAACAGCAACAGCAACAGCAACAGAAACAACAGAAACAAGGAGCTGAAGAACAACAGGTACAGCAACAACAAAAACAGGGTCTTTCATTATCGAATATTGGAACAAACACAAACAAAGATTCAACAAGCATCATAACAGGCACACAAACACAAACTCAGGCGCACACCAGTGTGATCCACTCTGCTGCTTCTTCAATACTTGAGACTGACATGTCACTTCCTTCAGCAGCTTTGCCTCCTCTTTCTTCTTCTTCTTCTTCTTCTTCAGTTCCTTCACTGCCTCCACTTCCCATTACCATTCCCATGTCAAGCATGTTTGCTACTTTAGCTCATTCGAATACAAATGGAGCTAGTGGCGATGGTGAGAATGAGGAAACGCTTTCTATTCCTATTCCTATTCCTATTCCGACTCGTACAAACAATAACAACAATAATGAAAACATAGCAACTACTACAACCACCGCAGCCACAGTTACACCTGCTGGTGTTCATACAAACAACAACAACAGCAACAGGATATCATTGATTGGGAATAGTATCAGTTCAATGTACCTCAAGGCTGACAATAACAATAGTAGCAGAGATCATACCAACACCAACACCAACACCAACACTAATAACAGCAGCAATAATAACAGCAATAGCAATAGCAATAGTAGTAGCAGTAGCAATAACAATTACAATAGCAACACCAACCTCAACATCAGTAATCAATTCCGCAGGAGTACTAGCAGCATTCATCAATTACAGGGACTTTATAACAAGCAACAGTTTCTTACACCCAATGCTACAGGAGAAGGATCATCTGTGAAAAGTGAATCAAGTTATCTCAGTTCTCGTAGAAGCTCCAAGGATTCTTGGTAAGAAAAAAGAAGTAATGTTTATTATTTCCTTCTCCTGTTGCCTTGTTCTCCACCTCCCTTTTTTCTCCTCTTCCCCTGATCTTAGTTGTTCCCCCCACCACCTCCTCTTCTCCTGGTCTTTAAAATAATATGGATGGTCCTTGCGCAGGATTTTTTTTTTTTTATCATAAACAAAACAAAGCAAAAAGCAAGGCACAAAATCAAAAAAAGCGAAGCTGTGGAGGCAAGTGAGGTCAAAATGACATGACAGACGATTATTAATCACAGTTTGGTCAAAAAAGGATGTTTTTTCAGTTTTTTTAAAATTAGATGACGGGGAAACTAGTGAGAGTTTGCGACGCGTGTAAGACGCGCACGGTTTCCGAACCCGCCTCTCTCTCCCATCATTCAACGCCATATCCTCTTTTCTTTTATGATATATATATATATTTAATACTCATTGTTTACTTCTACCCCTGACGCGTGTGTTTTTTTTTTTCCCGCCAATTGTGAAAAAAAGCTTTAAAAAAAAAGAGTTGACTAGTATGTTCCGGTTATATTACTTTATTCTCCTACGAAGAACAAGGGGTGAAGAAGGTTTTTTTTTATTTTTTATTTTTATTTTTTTTGTCTCCTAATACGTTTCTAGCATTTGTTTATTTGAGGAGATAAAGGAGGAGAGAGGATCATCCGATCTTTTCTATTTGTTATTTTACGCGGCAAAAAAAGAAACTCTTCCCCTTATTCTAATGTTATTGCTTATGAATAACATGTAAATGTATAAATATATTATATATGTGGTGTGATGATGTGTATGTATCCTTTGTACTACAACATCGCCCATTTTCACAAGAGAGAGAAGAGAGAGGGAAGGATTGGTTCGGTTGGAACACCAAATCTCTCCGATATTTATGATCATGATGGGGAATGTGCACTGTTGACGTTTGATATACAAAATGAAGGACTAATTTGTTGTTGATGTTGACATTGATTTGTAGCGAGTCAACGCCCGGAACATCGATCGAAGACTTGGTTGACCAACTGACCGTGCTCGATTATGCAAATCCGCATGGTAAGATTTTTCGGAGCTATTCCAAACATGGCATTAAGGGGAAAGTAAAAACATCCCTGTTTATATATATATATTTTATTTTATTTTATTTTATTTATTTCTTCTGCTTTGCATTGCATCGCATTGCGTTACTGTTGCCTTTCCTTTTCTTTCTTTTGCTTTATTGTGTTTTGGCGCTTTTTGTATGTCATGTTCGCCGTAAAGTGCCTACCAAGAACTTGTCGCTGCTGATACAATTTAGTGCTCTATAGTTCCATTGATTTCCTTCATCAGTTTATGATCCTTATTGTCCTTTGTCATCCATCTTTATTTTGTAATCGTACGATGATGACAAAGCATTAGTAAAAATAGACGGAAAAAAGAAAAAAGATCTAACCATTCTTTGATATCTTTCTTCTTTCTCAAAAAAAAAAAAAAAAAAAAAAAAAAAACAGACCAGATTGCTCGGACTAAGGTATTTCTGATGATCTATCGCAGGTTCATGCGTCCGCGTGAATTACTCGAGATGTTCATTGCACGATTTGATGCACTTGGAGAGATGGTGGATGATGAGGATTCAGAAGCGAGCAATACGCGACTCAGGTAAAATGTCCATCCATGTCTATTGTGTAAAAAAAAAAAAAATTCTATTTTTAAAAAATGTTGTTCTATTTATTTCTTTCGGCTAAATCCTTTTTTTTTTTTTGTTATTAACTATTTTTTATGCATTGTCAAAAAAAAAAAAAAAAAAAAAAAATCTTACCGAAAATCGCATGATTCCTTTCTTGTATTGTGCTGCGCTGCGCTACTTGATGTCACTGTGGACAGGATTTGCTCATGTCTATACTATTGGTTTAAGGATCATCCGAATGATATCCTTCATCGTCAGACTCGTCAGCGAGTGGCTGCGTTCTTGCGTGAACGTGTTGCTCTATTTCCATATCTGAACGAAATCTATCAACAATTGCTTCCGCTCTCGTCCATTCACTATTTTAATTCTTGGAGATGGTCATCTCAATCATCTTCAATGTCGTCATCGTTATCTGATCATGCTGTGTCCTTTGCTGCTGCGGCTGCTGCAGCCTCAACATCATCCGTCTCATTGTCGACTTCCTTGTCTAAAAGTATGGCTCCTCAACTGCCTTTGACAATCGTGTCCTCATCCATATCCTCAGTTTCGACAGTAGATGAGGATTTGGATTCTGGCTTTCATGACACGAACAGTATTCAGGGGGAAGAGGAGATGGATGAGGATCGTGAATGGGGGTTCATGGATGAGGATGATTATACGATGGAGATCAACCATAGTAATTACAGTGGTAGCTGTAGTGGGAACAGTAGTGCCAACAGCAGCAAAAAGAACTCTGTGTATCTGGATAGTCTAGCAGCGTTTGCTCACCTGAGTTTGCTTGGTAGCCAGAACAGTAGCGGCAATGTCAGCAGCAACAGCAACAGCAACAGCAACAGCAACAGCAGCAGCAACAGCAACAGTAGCAACAATATTGCTGGTAATGCAGCCGGCATTAGTCGTCCACATTCCAGGACTTTTTTCGCCAATCATCACAATATTATTCCAAATGGTCGGGATCGTCGTTCAAGTACAGGATCATTTGCTCAAGGGCTTTCAGTCTGTGCTATGGAGACCTTTGTAGCAGGCAGAAGAGGGTCTGCATCGTCTGTGTCATCAAACCCTGGGCCGTTCACAATAGGCTCTTCATCCTTTACATCGTCACAACAACAACAATCAAATTTCCCAGAAGGCGATACTCTACTTCTACCATCGGTTTTACCACCTATTGGTCCGATTCCATACATCAATAAACGAAGTAGCAGCCATGGATATAGACAACAACGATCCATGTTACAACAGCAACAGAGCAATACTATAACGTCTACAACGCCATCAATGTCTGCAACAACTCCTCCTCCACCGGCTCATCTTCATACTTCTTCTTCATCTTCTATGATTGGGGCATCGCATTCGGCTCCAATTCACATTCCGGCATATGGATCACAGGTATCTCAATTAAGCTCTTCATGGATGTCATCATTGTCATCCACGAACGCAATTATGAATAACAATAGTTCGTCAACCACCACAGCTTCTGAAGTATCCGTGGGTGGTGTATCGGATGAGAAGATCTATCCTCTTAATACCCAGCAACAGCAGCAACAGGATCAGCAGCAACAGCAGCAGCAGCAGCATCGTCATTCGAAATTAAGCTATAATCCATGGGCACCCTCCTATAACTCGTCTCCGATTGTGGACTATACGGCTGTGAACATTCCATTTATGGAGATTAAGGATATGGCGATTGCGGAACAGTTGACCTGCGTTGAGTATGGGCTTTTCATGAAACTGAAGGTAATTATATATATATATATATTGCACAGTAGCAGTAAAGCAAAAGCGAAACTAATCTAATGCTTTGTAATGGTAAAATACGTTAGCCAAGAGATATGCTCCGCCACGTTTGGAAGACCAAGAAGGGATCAGTGGCGATTCAGACATGCATTTCCTTCTTTAATTTTATCTCTTTATGGGTTGCAACCATGATTCTTCTTCCACCCAAACCCAAGCACCGTGCTAAGATGATGGAGAAGTTTATTTCGATTGCCAAGGTAAGATGATAAAAAAAAAAGTACTTGTGGGGAGTAATTGTTATAACAACATTCTTATATAATTCTTACTCTTTATTCATTTATTTATTTATATTTTTTATTAAAAACAGATCCTACGTGATATGGGCAATTACAATACGACAATGGCTATCATTGGAGCGTTGAACACATCATCGATCCATCGATTGACACATACACGCGAGCTATTACAGAACAAAGAGATTTGGAACACATTCAAGGAGCTGGAGCATTTGATGGGTTCTGAGCGATCCTTCTTTGAATA
Source organism: Lobosporangium transversale (assembly GCF_002105155.1). Classification (NCBI taxonomy): domain Eukaryota; kingdom Fungi; phylum Mortierellomycota; class Mortierellomycetes; order Mortierellales; family Mortierellaceae; genus Lobosporangium; species Lobosporangium transversale. Next base: position 1,443,214 of record NW_019028981.1, on the reverse strand, counting down.
TCGTGCAGCCCTTCGAGCGACCAAAGGACCGTGTATTCCTTACTTGGGTGTACACCTTGCTGATTTGTTGTCGATCAGTGAAGGCAATAAGGATTTCCGACAGGGACCCTTACCGACGATGACAACGACCAGTGAAACTATGACAAACACAACAACGACAACGACCATGACAATGATTGGATCTACAATGTTGCATTGGCAGAAGTTTGTATTAATGACAGATGTGATCAATATGGTGTTGAGCTTTCAACAGGAGGCTCCTTCTTCCTCAGGAGCGGCAGTAGCAACAACAACGGCAACAGCAGGATACCATCGGATCCAACCAGATCCATTCATCTCTAGATTGATTACAGATACACATGTGTTGAATGATGAGGAGCTGTATGCTAAATCGGTGATGGTCGAACCACCCGCCAAGTTGAATCATTCTCGCAGCCTGAGCAAATTCACATTCTTTTGAAGAAAAAAAAAAAAAAAAAAAAAAAAAAAAAGAGGAAGAAGGAGAGGAAGGGAAAGAACGGTTTTTTCATTGATTTAGTATTTTTTAAACATTTCTTGTATTTGTATTTCATTTGCCATGTATTTAAGCATATACTTCCTCCATTTTTAATAGTTTGTAATATATATATATATCTTTGTAGTCGACGATGTAAGAATAATGGATAGCACTAATGGAAAAAACAACATAATATTAAAAAAATTCTTAAAATTATCTTTCTCCAGTAATTTATTCACCAAAATATAAAACTAAACTAGAGAAGAATTTTTTTTTTTTTTTTTTTTTTTGCTTTTGTTTTGAACATGAAGTGAGATTTAGTGAAGAGTTTTTTAAAGTGCAAGTTAATGAAGAGAGAATAGTAAGGAAATCCACTTTTTTTAAGCAAGGTAAGTAGTCGAAGCAACATTGCCTCCACGGCCAGTCCAGTTGGTGTGGACCCACTCATCACTATCCAGACGTTGGTAAGTATGGGCTCCAAAGTAATCTCTCTGGGCCTGCAACAAGTTGGCGGGCAAGACTGCGGTTCTGTAGCCGTCATAGAAGGCCAAGGCGGAGGAGGTTGCAGGAGTGGGAATACCACGGAGAGCAGCCTGAGAAACCACGCGTCTCCAGCCAGGGGCAGCCTCTGTGACAGCCTTTGTGAAGAAGGGGTCGAACAACAAGTTCTCCAAATCAGGGTTGTTGGTGTAAGCAGTCTTGATATCACCCAAGAAGACTGAGCGGATAATGCAACCACCACGCCACATGAGTGCAATACCAGCGTTGTTCAAGTGCCAGCCATTCTCCTTGGCAGCCTCACGCATCAACATGAAACCCTGAGCATACGAAATAATCTTGGAGGCATAAAGAGCGCTAGAGACATCATGGATGAACTGCTTCTTATCACCAGTGAAGGGAGTAGCCTCAGGTCCCTTAAGGATAGAAGATGCTTGGATACGCTCGTTCTTGATTGCAGATAAGCAGCGAGCAAAAACGGCCTCACCAATCAAGGTGACAGGCATGCCATTGTCAAGGGCAGAGATAGCAGTCCACTTGCCGGTTCCCTTCTATTCTCCCCAAGAAAAGAAAGAAAGAAAGAAAGAAAGAAAAAAAGTCAGCAAATCAATCGAACAGGAATATTAAAGAGCGATGACGCCAGAGTTCATGTCAGCATTAAAACTGCGCACAAAATAATAATAATCAAATCATGATCTGACTTGTATGCATTTTTTTTTTTTTTTTTTTTTTTTTTTTTTTTACCTGACCAGCAGTATCCTTGATGTGCTCAACAAGAGGAGAGCCATCAGTGTCCTTGAACTTGAGGATATCACGGGTGATCTCAATAAGGTAAGAGTCAAGCACACCATTGTTCCACTCAGTAAAGATTTCACTGATCTCATCAGCTGAGAGACCGAGGGTTTCCCTGAGAATATGGTAAGCCTCGCAAATCATCTGCATGTCACCGTATTCAATTCCATTGTGGACCATCTTGACGTAGTGTCCAGCGCCGGTCTCACCAACCCAGTCACAGCAGGGTTCACCATTCACTTTAGCGGCGATAGCCTGGAAGATGGGCTGGACATGTTGCCTAAATAAAAAAGATTAAATAAATAAACATTAAGTTTGTAAATTTGTTTTTAAACAAAGGGAAAAAAAGATGGATCAGATCAGTATGATGAAAAACATTGCGAAAAATGACTCCCATTTAGTAAAACTTTTCTTTTTCTTTTTCATTTTCTTTACCATGCCTCCTTGGAACCACCGGGCATCATGGAGGGGCCATGACGAGCGCCCTCTTCACCACCAGAGACACCGCATCCGACAAAGAGGAATCCCTTGGACTCCAAATACTTGGTGCGACGGATGGTATCTGGGAAGTGAGAGTTTCCACCGTCAATGATGATATCACCCTTCTCGAGGTGAGGCAAGACTTGTTCGATGAAATCATCCACAGCAGAACCGGCCTTGACCAACATCATGACCTTGCGAGGACGCTTCAACTTTTTGCAGAACTCCTCGATCGAGTGAGCACCAACGATCTTGGTGCCCTTTGCCTCGTTCTCCAAGAAATGATCGACCTTGGAGACAGTTCTGTTGAAGGCGCAGACAACGAATCCATTGTCGTTCATATTCAAGATCAAGTTTTGGCCCTATTACAAAGCATTTTTTTTTAAACCAGTTCCAGTCATGTGAAGAAGGAAAGAAAAAGAACCAATGCGCCAAAAAGGACAGCGAGAAGTAAAGGTGATAAAGAGACCAAAATAATAAAGCGTGAGAAAGCAGGTTTCCTGTAAGATCTATATGCTTATGCTACTGATCGTTCCATTTGACATGGCAGCTTGCAGTTTGTTTCCTTTATAGACAATATATCAATATAGCCATAGCTTCACATACCATGACGGCCAAGCCGATGAGACCGATATCAGCACTATCGACCATATAAGAGATAGAGATGAGTTGAATCTGAGGTAAGTCTCCTTGGATAAAAGTAGGACAGAAATATTGATAGCAATAAAGACAGCGCAGCCACAGCTGTTAAATTCGATCAAGCCCATGCAAAAGCAAAAATAAAAGTATTTCATGAAGATGCGTGGGACAATTTCTTTTTTTTAGTTGTGCATTTGCATTCGTGCCATTGTCCCGTTTATTCATTCACATACACTGCTTCCTGAGACATGGTGAGAGAAAGGGAAGGAAGTTGAAGTACGAGGGATAAAGTTGAATGTAAGTGTAGGGGAGAATGAAGAGTGAATGAAGAAAGAAGAAAGAAAAGAGGAAGAAAAAAAAGTTGAGTGTCCTTATCTCCGATCAAAATTTGTAAATTAGACCTCAAACACCCAAAAACACTCAAATTTATCCCCAGCAAAATAAAATGAAAAAGACTATTGATTTCGATATTCATTTGCATTGCATTGCAGTGGCATTGCATTCTTTTTCTCTTCACAACCTTACTTTCTTACAGTTTGTCAACTAGATCCATCGCTCAATTAGTCAACCATAGAGAAAAGAAAAAGATACAAGATGGACACAAAAGCATATGGTAATAGGCACACAAGCTCAGAGGCATGGCTTGGCCTGGCCTTGTCTTACTTCGCCTGTCCTCTTTGTTCTTATGTTTGACAAATGCTGATGGCCAAGCCTCATCTCTTTACTAATGAATTGATATGTAATATGGTTCTATATCATTTTACATGTACACCATGCGTCTTTTCTGATTTTGATATATACTCCTACAGTCGTCCCATTGTCCTTGACCTTTGTCCTAGGAAGGATGAGATGGACAGGAATAAAAGCTTAGATTTATGCGTGTATACACTTTGACATTATACACGTACAAATGTGTGAAAGAGAAAAAAGGAAAAAACGCTCTCCAAACGATCTATGACTACCACTTAATGGGGAGGTTGTTATCTTTAAAGGATTCTGTGCATTTGGATTGATCAATCGTAAATTTTGTACCCCGCATCACCATATCACCATTTGTATCTCACAAAAGATCGATCTTTTGCCCTATCCTTTGGGTTTGATCTACCACTATGCAGACTTTTTTTATTAGTCAGTAAATGACATGCAGTACCGTTAGATCCAGATCAAGTACAAAAGGCGTTTTCTCCAAACAATCGATTTGTAGACAGCTGACTCTAACCGAGAGTTTGTTTGCTAAAGCCTGAGACAAGACTCTTGAAGATGCCAACGGTTCAACTCCACATTATTGCTCATGTGAACGAACTAAACTATTAGCTATGTCTTTAGTCTACACAGACCCTCTCCCATCCTGCCTTGTTTTGCCATAATCGTCACAATGACGACGAATAAAGTCCCCATGATTCTTTGTTCCTGAAGATATTATATGCATCAAGGATCGATGGGCTCCCTATTTTCTCTTCTCTCTCTCTCTTCTCTCTCTCTTCTTTTCTCTTTCTACTAAAAAAAAATAACTTACTTCCATTACTTTCCAACGAAATGTCTTCTCACGAAAACCATAAGACAACTCACATTGCCGACTATAATGCAGCTATCGTGGATCCACCAGCTGCATCCTCCACCATCGCAGGCATACAAGCACATGCGCAGGCACATCGGGCAGGACTACTTACAGCTTTCACCACTACGGATGCTTCGGGTTATCCAGACAAACATGATGGTCTCTCTGCTCATAATACGACCCATAACAGTGTGATTCTGAATCAGCATGAACATCACAAACATACTCAAGTACAGGACCCAGAACTCGCCGCTATAACAAGTCCAAAGCATGAGCATGGATATGGACATGAGTAAACTGAGGAGTGAGAATCTTTATGCCCTTGTTCTTGTTTAAGTAAACAAAAAGAAAAAAAAAACCACTTTTCTATGTCATACCCACAGCTCCCCATCCCAATTTCAACCCCAATCAGCCCCTTGAGAGTCTATTAACAATAAAGGTAGTTATTCATTTCCATGGACATGTCTGTTCAATACAAAGTATATCTTGTATTTATTTATTTTTTTTAAAAAAAACAGACGTGTTGGAAGAAACACCTTAAAACTTCTGGGAAGAGACGGAAGCTTCAGTATGGACACTCAGTATTGCGCTTGGGCGTCAAGTCCAAAATAAAGAAACAGGTTTTTATTAATCAAATGGTCGGTCAATGAGTAGGACTGGCTTCATGCAACTCTCTCAAGTTTTGGTGCACACAATCCACATGTGGCTTAGTTTCAAAAGACGCGATTAATGTTGAGCTTTTTCTGGCTGCTCCATTTGAGTCATTTGTTATGCTGAATTGGTGATGTGAAACTCTGCATCTAGACAGAAGTGGGAGGACTAGAGCTGTGATGACATTCAGTATCTGCAGATATGATGTATCCACACGCATGTTGTGAGGAGAGAAGAAGAAAGAAAAAAAAAGCTCATTTCCATTGATGAGTATAGGAGGAAGTCAAAGATACGGGTATGGGACATTATAGGTGTTTCAAAGCGATTCGATAAAGGATGATGGAGTAAGTTTATGATCCTTCATTGAGCTGCCATAACATAGTTCAGAGTCGGTGCGTAAACACACAGGCAAAAAAAAAGCCATTTGTCTGAAGTGGCTTTGATAGAATTGCAGGACTCTGTTGAGGAGGTTTCTAAGAGTGCTTTCTTTTTTTTTTTTTTCGGATTGAAGCGATTCTGATCTTTCCTTCTTTTGTTTTCATTTCTCTTTCACATCATTGGTTCTTCATCGGATTCAGTATTCAGGACGAGAGCTTTTTTTTTTTTTTTTTTTTAATATACAGAAGAAGAAGATAAAAAAAGAATACGCTTTGTTTGATTATTTTTTTCGTGTGTGAAAGACAATGCCACGCGACCGCAACGACAACTCGGTCTCGCTTCATGTTAGCGGGTTCAAGGATAGCACTCGGTAATAATCATAATGAAGAAAAGAGAAAAAAAAAAAAAAAAAAAAAGCTAAGCAAATGACATTCAGCCAAGCTTAACATGTATGACAAGTTTAAGCTCATTCTAACAGTTCATCGTTTCAAACGTGATACCACGAAAAAAAAAAAAAAAAAAAAAAAAAAAATTTAGTCCTAGCGATTTGGCTTCTCTCTTTGAACCTCATGGTCGAATTGCTGATGGTAAAAGAGATAATTCTTCTTTAATGCTTTCTCAAGGATATTCATGCGTTGTGTATTTAAAATATTATTTGTTATTAAATTGTGGATTTTTTTTTTTTTTTATTGTTTTCTGGATCATCTTTTTCTTAATCTCAGTGTATATCCCAAAAGGTGAGTCAACATGATGTAAAAAGAAAAAAAATGTTACGGCAATGCAAAGTGATGGACGCGTCATACCAGGATGACATCTCGGAAGAACAGGACACCAAGCTCTTTCATGCAAATGTACAAATCATGCGCTGGTGTCTGTGTGAAAATACTAACAAAAGATTTTTTTCTTTTATTTTATGCTGGCATTTCTTTTATAACATGTGTCGTCTGGATGGACTTTGATAGATTACTACACTGGTCGTCCTCGTGGTTTTGCATATGTTCAGTATGTTTACTACTATTTTGCTGTTATAATTATTTTTGACAGGTTATCAACTCATAGAAAAAAAGAAAGAAAGAAGAGCGGAGTGAGAGGGAAAAAAAGCCTCGAGTACACCCAAGTGATTAAGAGGGATCCCACAAGTGTTTACATTCAAAAGGAATATAAGAAGGCAGGACAGGGGAGATATCTTATGGCCAATTAGGAAAAAAAAAAAAAAAAAAAAAAAAAAAACGGGACGATAGGAAACTTAATGAGTGGAAAACGATCTCGGCAAGAGGAAAAATCCCTGTTGAGGAGAGGAGGGGACAAGAGAACTAAGCAAATGAGCGTCGACAATACTGATAAAAAAAAAAGGAACTTGCTATATTGCAAATGTGCAAATAGATCACCCGTGCGTTGTTGTTTTCCAACCACTGTTTGGTTTACTGTATTCCCGTTCCTTGCATTCAGTTGTCTTGTTCTTTGGTTCTCGTTTATTCCCTTTTTTTGTCATTGTTATTCTCAGTCCATCATTCATAATGGGTTTACTCTTATTTCTTTATTTTTTTCTTGGTGGTGATTTTTCATGAGATTTTTCACTCCTCAAGTCAAGCCAAGATATTTGTGGTCATTTTGCATATTCAAAAAAAAAAAAAAAAAAAAAAAAGGGAATAGTTTAAGGAATCAAGGCAATATCAGTATATGGGACATGGGGACGGGAAGTGTTTCAAGCCGATAATGCAAGCAACAAACGTCAAGCTGTTTCCTTAAAATTTATTCATGTACCGTGTTCAAGCGAGCCGCCAAAGACATCCGCATTTGCAAGGGTGTAACTGCTATTCGTCCACATAAAACTGCCCTGGCGATTAGGTGATCAGTGCTCTTTGGGGCAACTGATAACCGCAATCTTGAACAAGGGGGATGGTTCTTTCCCAGCTTGACGTCAACAAGAATTTTTCTTCAAAAATAAGGAGGGACAATATGCAGTTACAAGAGCGATCTCTTCTTCTATCTCCTTTCTTTCTTATATTCGTCAAGAAGCGAGTCAGAAGTGTTGATGCAAGAGAAGCTTTCTCAAGCGAGTTATTCAGGTGTGCGCGTGATCCTCAAGTTGATTGCTAATATCTATCCTCCCCCTCCTCACCATAATCCGTACTTTCGCACCTCTCCATCATTTCTTTTCCACCGTCAGATATTATGATGAGGAGGATGCGCGTCGCGTCTACGAATCAGGCGAGTCGTTTACTCTTGATGGTCGCAAACTTGAAATTCAATATGCACAAGGAAGGAGAAAGAGTAAGTATAGACATGATAGTCATCAGCTGTTCAGTCGAAGGATACTTCAGACAGAAACATTAACTCTATCTTTTTTTAAACCTCTTTATTAGCTCCTAATCAGATGAGAGGGTAAATAGTTATCATAGTCAATCCCTATGCGTCTGGTTGTTCTCCTCTCAAGTGAAGCAAAGTGATAGACCCATCACGGAAAGTTCTATAAACTACTCCAGGAACGAAATGATTAACTTATATTCGTATTCTTTTAATTTGCTTTACTACTGCCTCTAGACAAAGTGGTCGTGGAGATCGCCGCCGCTCCCGATCAGCTGACCGATATCGCCCAAGGTAACACAATAGAACATGTGGGAGCGAGCTTATATTTATTTCAGGGAAAAAGAAAAAAAAAAAAGCCTAATCATCTACTCTCATTTGTGTACTAAATCAGTGCACGACGCTACTCACGTTCACGCTCGCGCTCTCGATCACCTGTGCGTCGCCGCAGGGACAGCCGTAGCCCTGTACGCCGTGCACGCTCCCGTTCCAGAACTCCTCCTCGACGCCGCTCTCCTTCACCTCGTCGTGCTGGTAACAGCCGTCGATCACCATCGCCTCGTCGTCTCCCCTCTCGATCTCGTTCCCCTCCCCGCCGACGTAGCATCTCACGTGAGCGTCCCTCTCGCTCGCGCTCTCAATCACATGGAGCTTCTCCTCGTCGCGCAGCCTCTCCTCGTCGTGCAGCTTCCCCTCGCCCCGCAGCATCTCCTCGTCGCACAGACGGCTGGGGTGAAGAACCCAAGGTGGGTAACAACGATGAATACATTGGGTCATCATGGACACTCTCATCTGAAGATGGTCCGGAGCATGGAAATATTTCAGAGCACGAACCAGGAGAGATATAAATAGTGCTTGAAAAGGAGATTTTTTACGCTTTTGCTGGTGTTTCGTAGATTGGAGGATGTCTTGGTATATTTTTGTTTACACGCTTCCACAACCCAAGCACTCAAACACGAACTAAGCATACTCACTCTATCATTCGCTTTTTTTCTTTTTTCTTTTTTTTTTTCTTTTTTTTTTATATTATTATTACTATTATTATTATTTATTTATTTATTCTTTTTTACTTTTACTATTGTTATTCGATTATAAAAAAAACCACCACAGGTTAGCGAATGGGAAGAAGGTAATGGTGCTTATGGCTCCTATGGCTGGTAATGGAAAGCGGAGGATTGGCACTGGTGGAGTTTTTTTGGAGCATATTCGCCTATCACTCTAAATTGTGGCATTTGAATGGATTCCTTTGAACTTGTTTTTCTTTTTCTTTTCCTTTTTTTCTTTTCTTACCACATTACCATAGCCTACTTTAGCCATTAAGACTTTCAATCCTCATCATAGCAATTTATAAAGAAATAAATAAACCAAAATATAAAAAACTGTTTGACAGTGACACTGTCTTTCGATGAGAAACATGCTCGTAAAAAAAAACTTTGACCGACAGTCTGTATTTTTCCGTCACTTCAAAGACTTGTAAGGAAGTGTACTTCGCAGTGGCAAAACCAATAAAGAAAAAAAAAAAAACAAGAAAGACATGGAACGGTAGAGCTCATTGAGACCGTTTCCCTGTGATCTTCACAACTTGAGAAGTATCTGCCAAATTCGCCCCCCAGCGCGCGATGCACATGAGCTTCTTCCTCAGGGACCAGCGGTGATCTATCTGCCACGCAACCATCGACGACTTGTGATGTGGTTACTCTCAGGAGAGAGTGAACTCCTACTAATATCTATCTAATGTTCATTTCTCTTACCCAGTTCCTACTTTTTTTGTTTTTGATTTCTCAAACAGCATTTATCAGTGAGCATTTACAATAAATACATGCTAGATGTATTTTTTCTTCTTTTGCGCATGTATTTTTGACTGCCTTTCCTTCTAAATGCAACAAAGAGTAACTTTGTGACCCAATTGATACTGTGACAGTATAGTCGGGTATTAAGAGACGAGACCCCATTCCTCTTGTCTCATCCAGAGTTATGCTCCTATATTAAAGAAATAGTGTTAACTTCGAGATTGCAGTTCCTCAATTAGCACAATTACAAGTATAATTACCATCTTGTATTGACGTTGGGCATAGTTCCGAAATATGCATCAAGACATGGGGCCAGCATATTCTTCAAGAATGATGCCTCGTTTTCCTCATCCCCAGACCATAGCTCACGAGTGGTTGTAAGGCGAGTAAGCACTTGCTTCAAGATCATCGATTTTGGTGGTGTTTCTTCAAAGGCTCTTACAAATTCATGCCCACCCATGTATATCAGCTACAACTTCACTGCAGAGTACAGACCTGTCTTGTTGACTTATCGATTGCCAAAGCACCACCCATGCATCGTCATCAATTTCGCCTTGTATACCGCCTGTCTGATGTTCTGATTCAAGGAGAAAAATAAAATTTATGGCCCTATTTGCAAAGAAGTAAAGAATTGTAAAAAAAAAAAAGCTCTCTGTAAACATGTAAATAGAAACCACACGTGATGCACTTACAACTTTTCATGGGCTGACTTAGCCCAAAGTTATTTTCCACCACTCGACTGCGAAATTCTAGAAGGGCCTTGCTAATATCGATGTTATTGTGTACCCAATGTTCCTCTACAATCGAATCAGCACGCCCATCTCCATCCAAAAAATTATAGGCAAACATTTTGGCTTCCGGCTGATGCTGATCCTCGAAATCAGTAAATGATCCATCAATAGAATCTGATGGGAGAAGGTCGGTGTTGCATATTTCATAGTATGCAATATAGTGATGGCGTGGCTAGAAAAACTAGGAAAAATACCAAGAAAACTTATGATAAAATACTAGGGAAATTCCCAACCAAAATTAATATACTAAAAAATTAACAGTAGAAATTAGTGTCGATAACGTGTCGTACAAAGACGCGATAAATCATGAGGGTTTTTGAATGAACCCATGTGATCTTATAGATAGATATGTAGTTACCTGGTACAGGTCACTCTACCAGAAAATGAATAAATACCCCATGGGTGTGGTGTGTGGACCCACATCTTAATCTCACTTACTTTTTCTACTGCTGACGATCTATCTGCAAAATATTTTTCAGTCGGAAAGGTTGGTGGTGGGCTGTTTAACACTCAAGTGCCGCCGTGGTGGCGTATGTAACGAAACATATTGCAGTGGGGATCCTGCAGGTGAACATTGCGATAGAGTAAGACCGATTGGAGTTTCATGTTCCGTTCGATCATTAATTTTACGTTTCTTGTTGTCGTTGAAGCGAGGGGATTATGTTGCCAGAGCTAATGAAATTTGGTCTAGTCGAATTGGAGTAGGCGTACCAGGTAAGCGAACAGGTCCTGATATTGCTTTAGTACTAGTAGCTTCATACAGTGGATATGCTCAATTATTAATGATACATGCATCATATGAAATAAATTATATCAGTACCACAGTGCTGTAGACTCTGACTAACCATTAGATACTGATTGAGATTGATTTTTAGCGATGTCAATCTTTGAAAGCAAAGGTCCTGCTAATTCGAAAAAAAAAAAAAAAAAAAAAAAAAAAAAGGGTAAATGATATGGAGGTTACTATATTACTTTTGATTTTTATGAATCAAGGAAATGTACCTGACATCCTTCGTAGCCGATTTTGGTGGGGAGACGAGCTCCCAACATTTGTTCCCTATGGAGGAGAAGCCAAGGCAAATAGAGCTGCGTGTTAATGGCACTCTCGGGATATACTGTTGCATATTTTCACGTAATCTCCGATAAATGTGCAGGCTGTAATAGTTGAAAAATAAGCTGCGCTCTATCGCAGTACATATTCCTTAACACGCATTACCTCATTCAAAGACAGGGCATTGACACCGCTTGAAGCAACCGATTTTGCGATCCTTCCCGGGTTAAAGATGAATAATCGAGAAATTAAGAGAGAGTCCAGATAATGGTCGGCGTGAAAGAGAAATGAACGTTACAGAACACGTGATATAAACGCCATAATAGGCCAGAGTTATGCGATCATTGGTAAATAGACCCATGTCGTACAAACAGTAAACAATTCGACGCGAACTAAGAAAGAAAAAAAGAAAAAAGTTTGCCGTCCGATGCCATAGGTCGTAACGGCACAGCGTGGGGGATAGTAGACAAGCACTGACCTGACTGAGAATCCCATAGTCTCACTGTCATGTCTTCACTGCCTGAAGCAATATACTGACCATCAGGCGAATAAGCCATGGAACGAATATTGCTGGTATGTCCTTTAAGTATATGTCCTATTTGCATTAAATCAGTACCCATCACATGAGCTGATCCATCATTACAATCAACGGCGATATACTGGTCATACGGCGAAAATATCGCTGTCGTTTTAGCAGGTCCAAATACCATTTCGCGATAGCACTCTCTGTCTCTGTGTTCCATCCGTCAAGTACACCACAAGATACTGAAATAATCCTTTTACTGGCTGAAGAAAACACCATATAAACTTGAGGTGTCTCCAACCAAACCTTTCAAAGTATTTAGGCAATCCCCTGATTGCGGTTTCCACAGGCGGATTGTGCCACATTTGTTGTACAAAGTGGCCAATTGTCCATCTGGAGGAAATATCACACCTTCTAGCATGCTTTTCTTGCCTTATAGAGTGTGGATAGGCTCCTTAGTCTACGTGCCCCATACACTTACCGCCCCATCCCTATGGCCAGCTGCGATTTGAACATCGCATGGCGAAAACTCTACGACAATATGGTAATTGCCTTCGCCTACTTGTGACCCCGACATGTTGAGGACCGGGCTGGCTTGGAGCTCTCAAAGACAGGCCCTTGAGCCACCGCCTACGCAGGCAAGTAGTAGATCTTTTGGCGAGTACTTGATGTCTGATGCAGAGCTTATTGTACCTTTTAAAGTACAGATTAGTTGACCTGTAGCTACATCCCATACGTACACTGCACCGTCAAAGCTGCATGAAGCGATATGCTTCCCGTCTGGCGAAATTCTCACGTGGAGGATCGATGTCGTCTGACCATATGAACTGGCTTGGCTGTCATGATTGGGTGTCCCACAAACGAACCGTTTTGTCCTTACTGAAGGATGCGATCTGATGACCGTCAAGTGAAAATGCCACGCAATTCACGCGCTCAGAGTGGCTGTTCAAGGCATTGGTTAGTTGCTCTGACCGAGCATCCTAAAGTTTAAGCGTGTTGTCTATTCCGCAGGTTACAACCTGATCTCCGGTAGGTGAATATTTCAGGTCGATGATTTAGCCGCGATGGCCTTCTAAGGTCTTCATAGTTTTCCTTGTGACCATGTCACATAGGAGCGCCTTTTCGGAGGTGAACGAAGTAATGAATTCCTGCTAGGAGAATATTGAAAACCCTTGACGTGATCATGCTCCAGTTGCTCTATTATCCACTTTTTATTAATCCCTAAAGTCCACACTTGCAATGAACGACTGTATCCGTTAAGTGAACACGCAACTTGGTAAACACCTTTTCTATGGCATAGTAAATATAGCTATTGTCTTGATTGTGAATATAACCGCGCCGATTTGTCTTCACTAGCAGTTACAAAAGAGCTTCCGCCATGGGAATAGGCCATGCTGAGGGTTGGGCCAGTATGATCCTTTAATAGATAAATGAGTTAGACGGACATTGCATCCCACACATGCGCTATACGGCCATTCCTGGCTGAAACGAGCCGCTATCCGTCAGGAGAGTAGATAAGGCAACGTATTTTATTTGCGTGTCCTTGAAAAGTATGTCAACTGATGCTGTATTTCTCAAAAGAACCATATGTTCATCATTCCAAACGGCAGAATGCGGATTGGTTGGCAAGTATGAAAAGTTGTGTCCATCATTGCGACTATTTCGGGTGTTTATGGTGAAAATAATTTGCCATGTGGAATTGTCATAAAGAACTATTGAGCTGTTTTCAAGAGTTGGTGCGAGTATAGTCTATTGTGTGAAAAGCTACATCCTTTCTTCCCGCAACTTGTGTTAAGGAATGGTGGAGCCAGCATCACAACCTCAGTGATAGTAGCCTCAGTCTTGGCCTTATCGTTGATGAACATGGTTAGGAGACCAGCCACTAAGCTATTCAGCTGCTCTAGCTCGCCGCTGTCTTTTCTTTCGGGAGCTGTAGAGTCAGTTATCGCCAGAGAAGTATTTAGGAGGAAGGTAGGAAGGTGAGATGATATACAAGCTGATGAGTATCGGTGAGTTTCTCCCCAGAGGTTCGGCAAATTAGGTCGAATGATGGCAAGGGGTATGTCTCTGTCAAAAATGTCAGTAGGGATGATTGCAATTTCAGTTCTTAAAAGGATCGCAAAAAACTAGTTCTTGAGGATTTTCCGTGCTCCCGCTTGATATTGGTTCCATTGAGGACCATGAGCACTTTCATCCCAACTTCCGGGCTTGCTTATCCCATCCCGAGCTTGCTCTGGACACCCCAGTCTTTCAAATTGCTGTGAAAATTGGAGTCAGCCGCTTGCGATGTTTTCACACAGCTTTTTTTCCTCGGTATTGCTGCGAAAATGGGGTAGCGTGATGCTTGCATCAGCACATAGTTCTAAAGCGCTATCATCCACGAGTTCCAGATAGGCGATAGAGGTGTAGATTGCCACTCGCGGAACAATACTTCCAATACATTCATCCCGCATTGCCTGTTCAAAGAAAGGAGTTAATGCCAGTGCAGTACTAGAGAACTATAGTACAATGCTTATCTTGATTACAGTGGAACTTCACCAAAACCAATGAGCGTCTAATTACATTTATAATACAGAAGTCACGTAAACAAGCTATTTTCCTTGATGGCTTGGCAGGAACCAATTGATTAAAGATAAAGTGGCTCTTTCCCCTTTGTACGCACTGTTGTGTTGTTACAAAACAACCTGATCTATTCACAATGGCCTCTCTTGCAACCAAGCTAAACAGAGCTACACTGGTCCTTCAATATGCGTCAAGAGCCCTAGTAGCTCAAGGACAACATCAACAACAACAATACGTGGGTCGATCCTTCCACAGCAGTTGCCTTGTTGGTTCTCAAATGACTAACCCTCTTTGCCTCTACAGTGAGAAGCACTCGAGCCCTGTACCCGACAAATACACCCAACTCCGTGCTCGAATTCTAAAGCATTACCCCAGAGCTTCACACTTAGCCGTCCCAATGGTTCAAGGCCAGTTCCTTCAATTCCTTATGAAGATAACCAGACCTCAACATGTGCTTGAGCTGGGATGTTTCATGGGATACAGTGCCATGGCCATGGCCGACGGCATGCCTGTAGGCTCTACTCTGTACACTTGTGAGATTGACTCCAAAGCTGCAGAGCTATCTCAAGAACTGTTCAAGGAGCATGGCTATCACTCTTCTTCTAATTCTGCCAATATACAGCTGTTGAAAGGCCCTGCCATGAGCAGTTTACAAGAACTAGCCAAGAAAAACATCAAGTTTGATGCTATATTTCTTGGTAATAGACACTTGAATCCGATCTGAATGGACTTGCCTTCTCAAGTATTGGAAGGGATTGTAAGCTGACATCTATAAATTCTGGTTTTTATTTTTTTCTTAACTGTAGACGCTGATAAAGGAGGCTACATCAAGTACTATGATTTCATTATGGATAACGACATGTTAGCCGAGAACGGTTACATCCTCGCAGACAATACCCTCTACTATGGCCTAGTTCTGGACGCGGATAAGAGACACAAAGCTACTGGTTCCACTGCTGCTGCTTCTGATGTTGACACCACTGCTACTACAAAGCCATCATTAACTCTTTCACAACAATCCATAAAATTCAATGATCCAGCCTACAAGCAAGCTGTCGGGGATAAGATTGATAAATTTAACAAACATGTCGTCAATGATCCTCGTGCAACCGTGGTCCTTCTACCTGCATTCGATGGCTTGGGGATCATCATGAAAAAGAAGTAAAAAAATGAAAATGAAAATGAAAAAAAAACTTTTTCAACGGCTAGTTGATGTTTCCATATGACTTTACTGATTTCTTACTTTAGGCACAAGTGTTTCAAATAATATAACATGTTGCAGATTTAAAAAAGAATAAATGTTTTTATAGTGCGCCTTTACTGTGGGCCAAGTACTGTACAGGTCATTTTCAACATCTTTTTTCTCTTTCCTCTCCTCTTTGCTACTCTATCAAGAACTAAAAGATGGTATGAAGTTTTTTTTCTTTTTCTCTTTTTCCTCTTTTTTTTTTTTTTTTTTTTTTTTTTTTGTTCACTGGATGGGTCTGTTAGTCCATTATGATCATATTTTTGATTTGGATTATTTCAAAGCCTCCTTGTTGACCCTGAAGTGAATTGCCCATACTCAGAATCTCTATGTTTGGACGCTACGTTCTCTTCTGTCTCCAGTTCTAGCCGGTCTATCAAGGGTTGTTGATGATGGTGATGTGAACCTACTCTATCGTGCTCCTCTCTTGAATGAAGATCATTCGCTGTATTCAGACCAGTCCTATCCATCCCATCATCCTCATCCTCGTCTTCTTCATAGTTTCGCTCCAGACCTCCCACCAATCCATAGAGGTCCTCCTCATCTTCGTCTATCCGGATAGGGAATTTTTCGGTTGGCTTCTGCTTCAAGATATAGTCAATGATCCAGAACTGAACGATGTTCATGCTCAAGGGTATAATCAACATTACGAAAACAATCTGCAGCTTCTCATTCTGTAATGTCCAGCCCAAAAACCACTCGCCGAATGTGAAAAGGAAAGGCTATTGTTACATTTTTTCAAGAAAAAAAAAAGTCTTGGTCAAACATCTTTCTTTTTTTTTTTTTTTTTTCCTGTCTCAATCAAATCAAATAAGAGGAAAAAAAAAAAATCTTTACCCAGGTCAAGACGATTACGACAATGATCTTCATGACAATCAATCCTGTAGAAAAGACAAGGGTCTGTTTCCACCAGCGTTCAAACTGTGGTGGGTTTCCATAATCTCCAGTTTTCAATTCATCCATCCTAGCATGTATGAAATACATGTCTGCTGCCTTGAGGAACAGATATAAAACTCCCACTCCGAATGTTGTATCCAAGAAGATGTTCAAGAAATACCTATCGAGTCAATTTCAATTGGGTTTTAATTTTTTGTTTTCAAGGGGTAGAGTAAAAGGACAAGATCCAATAGGTCAGAGACGGAAAAAAAAAAAAAAAAAAAAAAAAAAAAAAAAAAAGAATAGGTCTTTGAACTTACCAGATGCATGGGTTGGAATCCTTTTGTTCAGAAGAAAGTCCAAAGAGTGTGGCTGCCAAGAGATTGAGTGAGTGGATAACAACGCCGCCGACAATTTGTTTGCTAACATCGTATATCCTAAATGGTACACAAACAGTATAAAGAATTCAAACCATGGATCAGTCTTTTGTCCTTATGTTTTATACTGAGTTGCATTGACACTTGCAAAAAAGGATATAATAACATTGATAATGGTAATAATGTAACGATAACAACAGTGTAATTTTTTTTTTTCTTTTACCAGACTTTGAGAGGACGCATTGGCCTTTCTTTGCTGCGTTTGAAGATGAGAGTAGAGAAAGCGATGGTAGCAAGGAGCAGTTGCACAATGATGGCGAAGGAGCTCATTAGCTCACATGATCCGCCTACTTGTGGTTGAGTATCAGGACTCGTTTCGTCTGGCAGTGCTCGTGGGACTCGAAAGTAATCCATGTTGGATAGGAAAATAAAAAATTACCAAGGTGAACAGATAAACGAAAAAGATGAGCAGAGCTTTGTCGTTTTTTTGACTGAGCTGCGTGAAAAGAAGAAAAAGAATTAAAAAAAAAAAATAGGATGGAAGAAGAAGAAGAAGAATAAAAGAGGGATGAATGGAGACACGAAGAACCAGCCAGGTCCCAAGCAGATGAAGCTGGCGTTAATGAATGTGAAGCAAAGGTGATGTGTAAGTGAAGGGATAGATGAATAGAATGATAGAATGAATGGATGCATTTTTTGTGGCAGGGCGGAGGCTGTTTTCATGAATAGAAGGGCAACTTGACCGTGCTAAAATATGCTGTAAAATCCTTAATTGTCTGGGCAATATTAAATGAAAATGGGTGTAAGAGCTGTGTTGAGTCGACTAAAAATTGGTGGCACGCACTAAAAAAATTTTGTTCCAAAGTGTACCTGCTTTCCTCAAGACCACAGGCTACATAGTGTCGATCGCATCATACACAATGCAGTTTGCTACATACTTCTACAAGGATACTCCTTGATGGCTTTTTTTTCTAGTAAGAACTGTTAAAGTTATTTCTATTGCGTCTGGAGAAACACAATGTTGAATAGAATGGTAGGATAAAAAAGGCCAGCGTACGTAAGAAGCAAGAGGTTGAAAATAACGATATGAAACTTCAATGCATAGTTAATTCCCGGCCAAGTTTATTTAGTTTGCATCTTGAGTAAACGAACTTGAAATTACAAAACCTTTAGTATTAATATTGCTTTCAAACCCATATCTTATGATGATCTCTAATATTAAAAAAAAAAAAAAAAAAAAGAAGCCATAACAGACCTTTTAAAGCTATCAGCTAGTTGTGCTACAGGCCCATAGCCTCAGTTTTTTTGACGATATATTTTTCATCATGACTCGGACAAAACCAGCGATTTTTTTTTTTTTTTTTTTTTTTTTTTTTGCTGAATTGAGAACAAGTGATCAGAGTTGATGATAATAAAACTTGTATTACATCAGTTGCAGGAGAAAAACTATTTTATTGTTCATAAAAATCGATGTAGGCCAGGTGGCTCTTTAATTGAAGAGAAATAAATGATTTGGTTGGCTGAGCACGTGTTGTTTGGTTCCTACCCGACTATCTCGCGTTTGTGCCATCGTCGTTGTTAAAATAGATAGATATTGCACTTGTGCATTACTTAACAGAAATGCGTGGTGCCATCGTTAAAAGTGACCAGTATGGCTGTGCTTTAAATGTTGCTGTAAATATTGATTACGCGTATTGAAACCTTTATGAAAATAGTGTTTTGTCAGCAATACTTTACTCTATCTATTGTCGCCTGCTCACAACTTTTTAAAGCTCTGTTCAACATGGATGATTCAGTTAGTATATATATATATGGAGCGTCCCATGTGACTTATGCAGCACGTTATGACTTGTATGTGTCGAGATGTGTCAATCTATAAAGGATCGGATTTCGGTCGTAATGACCATTAAGGACAAGAATTAAGGGATTGAAGGTGGTTTATTTGTTACAACTTGATAAAACCTTAAAAATGCTTTATTACTCGGGATCGATCAAATAAGGTTGATGAGGAAGGAGAAAGAGAGAAAATCCTTTTGCCAAGAATGAGCATTGATCAATGATGAAAAAAGAAAAAGAAAAAGAAAATATAGAAATATATATATATATATATATATATATATATATATATATATATAAAAGAATATTGGATACATGTATGAACTGGATACCAATATTAAGGTTAAGGTGCCGCCATGGAATGAAAGTATTTGTTAAACTTCTTTGGAGCGTGTGAGAGAGAGCATCATGTTTGTTGATGATATGCAAAAAGTTTAGCCAGTTTAGCCATTGGTTTTTTTCTTATATTATGAAATATGTTTTTTATTCTTCTTCTATGATTGACAAGCAAGAAGAGCAGAGTAAATACATGTAGAGTAGAGTATATGTAGAGCAAACAGAGAGAGAGAAGAGCAAGTATATATTCTCCATGCTTCTGCTTTATTCTTTTCTTTCCTGCCCCTTTATCTAGTTGGATATGTATATAGATGTCATATCTCCAATGTTCACACGACGAATGTTCGTTTTTTTTTATTTTTTTTTTAGTACAGAGAGTAGCAGGGCCACATGTTCACAAGATTTCGTTGTGCCTGAATGATGACTGACAACAAAATTAGCCCTAGGGCGACCTACGGGCTATTGAGAGTGTAGTTTTTATATATAACTTATTGATCCAATTAAATCAATGTATGCCATGTACGACCAAAGGCGGAGGGGGACAGTGACAGTTGAGGATATTTTTATCCATCGTGGGTCTTCTTTTTCCTTTCCGCTAAGAATAACTTTGAGTTGACCATTGAATCTGTTTAAATTTCCATTCCATCAACTAATTTTGTCTGCAGCTAGCCTGTTTCTTGTTGGCAAACAGCTTGCTGTCAATGCCTTTTTACTCCTCCCCAATGAGACGAAAACTAGGCATTGATGTAATCAAAAGGATCCCTGCTGTTGAGATCCCCCAACAAGATCAACACATTCATGACAATAGCAAGAAAAAGAAGCTGAAAAAAAAAAAGAAAGATCAAGACATGATAGGGAAAGAAAATAGAAGCCAGTGTTAGAAAGATTAGGAAATGAGAAAGGGCGAAGAGTAAGAGCCACATGCCATGGCCATCAAGCCTGCATTATTAGCCTAACATCAACAAAATATAAAGAGTACATTGGAGTGGAGTTTTGAAATACGAAGCCTTCAATTGCGCCTTTCTTTCCTTCACTCTTCTTTTTATTTTTTTTTTATTTTTCTTTTCTCTCATTCTCAACTCTTTCATTCTTTCATTTATTCATACCATCGGCTTTTTTTTTTTTTTTCTCCATCCTATTGTGCTCTTTTTTCACATTAGTCCCTCACTTCCATTTCTGAGAGCCACAGAGATTTCATTCCATCACGACTTGTGTATGTTTCTTTCTTTTATCTATCCTAATATTTAATACCTCAAAGGTAACAACATCCGGACTTTTTTTTTAAAACATCAAAGTTGGATTCATTCATTTCAATCTTGTAGTCATGACCAGTGTCATGAATGTGCATGTGTGGTGCGATGCGTGCACCTGTTTCAAAAAAGAGAAGCACAAGCATTCATTGGCTGGCTTGTGAGAGCGCGTTATCCCCCCAATTTTTATCTTGCTTTATTTTCGGGACAACATCCAGGGATCTAAGGGCCAGAACGGTCCGAGCAAAGGAAAGAAGAAAAAGAAAAAGTGGAAGAGACGAATGGGCCTTGTTCAAAAAAATAGCAGGACCCTCCTTTCTTTTTTACCATGGCACTGTGCGTTGTGGTGTAGAAAGCACGGGCTCTTATTTTTTTAGATTGCAAAACACCACCCGTCTTCATGGTCCATGGTGCTAGGAGTCCCCTCCCTAGCCTCCCCCTCTGTCTTCTCGAAGATCTCATCTCATGCACATTATCTATTGTTAATTATTGTCCCACTCACATGACTTGGAGAATCAACTCAGAACTGAACTTTAGTAGGAGAAAGAGGCATCAAAAAAAAAAGGAGGAAGAGGATGTTACAGAAAGGGAGAAGTAATGATGAAAGTCTGCATCGTTTATCGGTTACAGTTGCCGCAAGACCATGGGCTGTTATTTTTGAAACATATTGGTTCATGAGATGCTATACCCAACGTGCTTGACTAGAGCCATTGCTTTCACACTTTGTGTTTCCGATCATAACACGTGCATTGTTTACGTGAATGAATGTATCAAAGCTCCCAGCTCTCATTCCTCTTCTTTAATCTGCTCTTCTCAACTCTTTACTACCTTCTTTCATTTGTTTTCTTCATTGTTTCGCGTGAACGTGCTCTCTCGTTTTGACCTTGTTAACTGCCTTACTACCTGACTCCCTCTCCATTGGCTCTGTCATGGATCGATCAGATGAAGTCTAGACACGCGACCTATCATATCCCCATGCATCAACGGACAATCTGTACCTGTGAATATTCCAGGCCGTCCTGTCCGGTACCTGCACTAGTCTTTTTCTGTCTTGGTTCCATACATGTGTGTTCTACCATGTATGTGGTGTGTTTTATAAAAAAAAAAAAAAAAAAAAAAAAAAAGAATGAAAAGGGCAGCGATCCCATCGGCCACCGATCGAGGAGTCCTTTGAATGTTCAATGATCTATTCTAATGCACTTCTCCATGCATCTTGCTTGGCCCAACACACACATAATTTGTATTGCATTAACAGCTCATTCGAGCCGCTCCTTTATTAAATTGAAATCACAGTTGTACTATTAATAATTTATTTAAGCATTTTACATATCACATCTACATACCGACAAATTAATAATGTTTTGGTTCTTTTCTCTCCAATACATAGATCCGAAGAGCTGCCTATCCGTTTGTCCATCATTCAGAGCCATTTTAACTGCCAGCATATAGCCATCTTTTGGTGTAGGCTCCTGGAAACCGGTTTGCTGTTGTCGTTGTGCATCGCTGTCCATCTATATCTCTCTCTTTCTCTTTCTTTCTTTCTTTCTTTTATTTTCTTTTCTTTTTTCTTCATTGCTGTTGCCGTTAGTCAGCTCTCCTCAACTCTACCTGTAATATCATCACCCCTCTCTCTCACATCCACACATTCCACTCCCTTTCTCATCATAATTTTTTTTATATTCAGCTCCCTATCCATTCATACCTCCATTTTCATCATTCTTTTATTGACCAGAATGTGTTAATGGTTCTAAAGGATTTTATCTGACAATTTTTTTTTTTAAAAAGAACTATCTGTAACATTCTCATCGACATCTTGTTGTTCATTGTAACTCGCCTTTTTTGACGATATCCTCCCAACCTTTACAAATCTCTTTACGTGATTCAGCGGCATTCGACTGTACAGTACTACCATCATGAATCTCGTTTCCACAAACGCTTCGCAGCAACTACCTCAACCTTCTCACTCCCAGGGTTACCAGCAGCAATCTTCAACACAAATGCGCTATCCCGTTCCACCAAACGTGGTCACTCGTCCTTCTTCCGTTCTGCTTGAGCCCTCAGTTGCTCATCAAGCCCAGGACAAACACCGCAACACACGTCCTCGATCTCAATCCCATACAATCTATTCAAACTACATGCCACCACCATCACCCACCAAGACGTTGCACTCGCCATCTCCATCATCTTCCCCTACCTGTTTAGGATCCAATACTGCAATCTATGACCATGCATCAGGTAAGCAAGGAAGCAATTCAAACTTTATAAAAAAACGAGCTCAGTCCATGACGTATTCGTATATGCATTGGACTCTTGATCATGTAATTGTATTGGTGGGAAATGAAGGGATTCAACGAACGGGTTCCTTTGTAAATGCGTCGATTCCGTCCCTTTTTTTTATTTTAATCTGCACTTGCATGTCAGATCATGTGTAACCAAATGCTTGCGCCATGGCCTCTGCGCGGATCTATTAATACGGTCAATAAAAAATAAAAAGAGGGGAGACAAGTGGAATAAAGGGATTTGAAAGCCGTCATTCTTTTGCTGACTGAGCAATGTTATTTATACTTTGACCACTTACAAATGACGTACGCGTTCGCCCCTTCTTATAGACAATCCAGTGCGGCTCCAAAGCTGGGGACTGCCTGCCCATCGCTCCAAGCTGTCAAAGCAGTACACTCCTTCGGAGGAGGATAGTGATGACGAGACATTGAGTGGCCCCGCTGCAGAAGCCAAGCGTCGCTCAAAATTCATGTCAGGTGCAGCATTGGGGCTCAATACTGTTGGCAACGACACTTTACAAGGTACGAGAAATATTGTTGTACTATGCTACGTTACACGATTAGATCGAATCGTGTGGCACAAATGCAAAACCAGAAAGAATCGATCTTCCATGGACTTCAGGAGTATGAATTTAATTGTTAACCTGTCAATATATCTTCTCTATCGCTGGTATCTTCTATAGCTCTTTCCCAACTCTCCCTCTCCGAGTCATCTCAGAACTCTGACACTCTGTCATCCTCTGAGAACTGTGAATCAGTCAAGTCAAACAAGAAGAAGAGTAAGCTTTTTTTTTTTTTTTTTTTTTTTTTAAATTTTTCTTCGAGTACTTTTCGCTGAATTGCTCCTTACATACAAATAAATAAACGTATTGACGCATACCTATTTTTTTTTTATTTTTTTTTTTTATTTTTTTTTTATTTTTTTATTTTTTTATTTTTTATTTGCAATCATATTTTCTTTTCGTTACTCCAGTGTCCCTTGGCAAGCGGATATCCAAGTTCTTTGGCGGAAGCAAGTCCTCCGATTCAATCACATCCCCAATTTCAAAGTCTTCATCATCGTCCACACTCGGACAAAAATCAGCAGAGGCCAGAAATTCGACCACCTCATTGACCCCTATTGATGAATTGACTCCACCTAGTCATACACATAGAGGTTTGTACTCTCATCAGCGCTCGCTTTCGACGCCAGACCAGATCGGCAACATAACCAAGCACAGTGGCTCTGTTTCTGCAACATCTAATTCCTCTGCTCAGAACATCAAAATGGAGGAGCATCTGTTGCGAAGGACAAGAGATAGTGGGTTCGAGGATACTGAAGGCAACAGACATCACCGTCTATCGAGCTCCAACTTGGGCGCCATGTCAGGCGCGCCTATCTCTCGATCTTCTTCACCCAAACCGTCGCATCAGTCCCACAGCAATGGCAGCAATAACAGCAGCAGTAGCAGCATCAACCGGTATTCTGTTCAAAAGAGCGAGCCTATGTACATTGATCATCAAGCACAAGCAATGGCTGCGGCTCAACAAGTGCGCCGCTCGACCCACGGTACACCACTCTCAACCTCTTCGCCTCAGCTTCGTGCCTATATGGACCGTGAGCTTCACATCTCTCAGCCTCAGCTTCAGCCTCAGCACCTCACCCATCAACGGCACAGCTTCATGGGCGCTGAGCTAGGACGCTCTCCATCCCCATCTCTCACACCAACGCTTCCCACGATGGCACGTAGAAGTAGCACTCCGGTCATTGTTACGGAGACACTCATTTCTAAGGTTGACCGCGAAAGTGCCTCTGTTTGCTTCCAAACACCCAATGCAAAGAAGGAAGCGTTCACGAAGGATGCAAAATTGGACCCTATCCTATCAAACTTGGTTCAGCAGCATCGAAGAGACTTCAAGACCAATCAGAGATTAGGTGGCACCCCTCAGCCTCAGTGTAGCTCACCCAAGACGCGTACACCTATGTTTGCGGATGAGCATCATCATCCATCATCACCTTTGGGTGGTGCACCCATAATGCTGGCAAGAGACCCTAATGCTAGGCATGACTCGAATGGATCACACCATCATTTCTTCCATAGTGGAAACATGAGCAGCCCATTGTCAGCCCACCCATCTAGCCCAGGCCTGTATGCTATGACGGATGCACAAAGTAAGCGACTCTCATCGAGCAGCCAGTACACAATTCAACAACAGCAACAGCAACAGCAACAGCAACAGCAACAGCAACAGCAACAGCAACAGCAACAGCAACAGCAGCAGCAGCAGCAACATCCATACCAGCGCACAGTGTTCTCAGGAAGCCAGGGTAGTCTACACCAGCAATCAGGACAGCATTCGCCAATGATGACTCCTCAACGAACATCACCTAAGCGCTTTTCCTCCAACGGTTATTTTACAGTCCAACAGCAACATCAGTTGGATGCTCCAACAACACCGCATATGCTTCAAGTGTCTCCGAATCCAAGCCCAAGCTTGGGCGCGACTGCGATCACAGGTAGTTACGATATGTCGCTTCAACATCAACAGCAGCAACAGTTGGAGCAACTGCAGCAGATCCGATTTCAGCAGCAGCAGATGCTGGCTCAACAGCAACAGCAACTTCAACAGCAACAAAGGCAGCTGAAGCAGCAGCAGAAACAGGTCGGACTGGGTCTGAACTCCGTCAAAGGCTCCACAGCCTCGATGCCTATGACTATAACTATACCCACAACAGTCACTATGGCTCCTCCTCAAAAGATGGTTGGGGTAGGTATGAGTGCAGGGATGAATGGGTCCAACATGTCTCCATTGTCATTGACTCCAACGTATATCCAACCTACTGCTCAGGTCCATTCTGGTCGGAGTCGCTGAACGAACTCTTCAAAAATATGTATTGAAAAAAAAAAAAAAAAAAAAAAAAAAAATCAACATTAACGATAGACATTAGATACTGTTTCTGAAGATGACCACTTTTTCAAGTTTATTTATTTTTATTTTTTTTTTTATTTTTGTATTTATATTGTGATGAATTGTATCAGCCATTCATCATACCTTCAAGGCTTTGTTACTTTTTTTTTTTTTTTATCCCTGAGTACATGTACTGCCAATAAAATCTTTGGATCTATCAACTCTTTTTTTTTTTTTTTTGTATCAAAGCCATTGTTTAAAGTATTGTGGTGGGTAATCGGAATAAAGCAAGCTGTTATCTTTGTGTTTTTTGTTTATTTCCATTCCCCCTTAACCTAAAAAAGCATTTTGTACATGTACAGAAAATGGACTTTTTTTGCTCTAAAAAGAAAAGAAAAGAAAAAAAGGCCCGATATTTACAAACACTGTCGGACAAAATTCAACTGGCTCCTCTTTTTTTCTTTTCTTTGTCCGCATGTGCTTGTCTATAAAGATACCAAGGTATTGGATACCAACAATATAAAACTGCCAGCCTTAATCATGGGAGTGAAGATCTTTTTGTATATTCTTTAAAATCAATTTTCCTCCTCGGAATGTCCGTTGGGCTCTCAGCAAAGGTTGGGCTGTAGCGGTGGCAAAGATTATATCATGTCCTGAATTGATTTTTATTCTTATCTTCATTTATGCAATTTTGTTAGCTCTTTATTCGCCCTCTACCTTCTCTCCTATCTTTCTTTCCCTTCCTCCAACCCTTTCCTTTCCTCTTCTTATTTTCTTCCTCAGTTCTTCCTATATCATCCCATTTCTCACATCGTCAACACATAAAGGCAATGGCAGAAGAAAAGAGAAAAATACTCTTCTCTCCAAGCTTAGTCGGATTCTGGGTCCCCATTCTGGTCGGCGTTTGTGACTACTTTGGCCCTGGGCTCCACAATATTGTGCCAGCACCTTTCCTTGCCATTTTCATGTCTCTCTGCTATTTAGAGAGGTTAGGGCCTGGAGGACCATCCCCATTATCCACATTATCTTCATCTATATGGTCACGAGCTGCAATCCTTCGAAATCTCTATCTATTTCTCTGTATGGCTCTCGGAAAAGGACTTGCCTACCAAACCCCTATAGGAGAGAATGGAGACAGTGATCTGGGTTCATCGATGCTATTGGGGTTCAGTCTCTCAGTTGTTCAGTTGGTAGCCCTTTGGATCCATTTGAGCTGGCAAGAAAGGTTTATGAAACCGGATGAGGCATTTCAAAATGGAGTGAGAGCTTTGGTGGCAACTATGGTCTTGCCGACTGTGTGGGTGGCCCTTTTCACAGTGGTATATGCTGTTAGTCCATTAGGGACTGTGGGATCTATTGCTTATTCCCAGCTTGACAACCAGCCCTTTGTACGATGGGTGGCCGTTGCTGGTATTGGAGGACTTGAGTTTATCATGGTGAGTGATTTGTATGTATATATATGTTGAAGGCTTTGAGCCGCAGGGTCTAATTGCTTTCATACCGACCTTGCTGGCATGCTTTTTTTTTTTTCTTTCCTTTTCACTTCTTTTAACAAAAGGTCTGGACTTCAGTAATGATTGGTCGCGGTTTCACCCACTTGATGCGCACACATTATTACAAAAAAGGCGGTGTCTATGATGTGGACCCTATTGAAGCCAACATGCGGAGACAAGCTGGAGAGGCCCGGTCAGGAGTATTTGCACCGATGCCTATATACCTGTTTATGATGATGATTGTCTTGTTGTATGGATCCATTCAGGCCAATGGGAAGTATAGATTGAATTATTCTCCCAGACGGATTTCTTGTCTGTCGACAACAAGTGATATGTCAGCACAAATTCCATATGGATTTCCTTCCGATATTCAAAGTTACCAGTTCAACCGAACAGTTGAGATGGCGAAAGATGGATCTAATGTAGTGGTCTGGAGTGAGAAAGCGATACGTATTACGTCTTCACAAGAGCGGAACGACTTATGGGCACAAGCAAAGAATGTCTCTATGACGTACAAGACATATGTTGGTATCGCTTATGAGGATTTTGATAATAGCACAGGCAATAATAAGGGCAAGAGTATATTTGTGATGTATAGCGGGAACGGCAATGTTGCATTTGAGTACCAAAAAGCTCATCTAAAGCCTAGGATCGATAACGATTTTTTGCCAGGGCCTAGTAATCAGCCCGCAGCAGAAAGAAAAGCATCCTCTTTCAGCCTTGGGGTTATTGGAGGAGCAACTGAATTTGATTTAAATTTCCAGACATTCTCAAAGGGAATTAAGCAGAAAAATATCAATTTATTGATCAGCTTGAGCAGGTCTACTAGTAAGTTTGACGCAGGCAGAAATAGGGAGAGAAAGAGCAACAAGTACACTCGAACTTTGATTATCCGAACGATTTGCTATAGAAAACGTTCGGATAAAAATTAGGTTTTATTGAATTGAGCTGTATTCTAAATTTTACAAAATATATAGAAATGTTCAGGTGACCTTGCACTTATAGGTCCCCTAACTGCACATCCGAACGAATGGCCGAACGAATGCCGTGCATTTAGGGAACATATAAGTGCAGGGTCACCTGAACATATATATTTTGTAAAATTTAGAATACAGCTCAATTCAATAAAACCTAATTTTTATCCGAACGTTTTCTATGGCAAATCGTTCGGATAATCAAAATTCGAGTGTACTAAATATTTAGATATGGAATGACGAAACTAAAGCTTTCAATGGATTGACCTTCTTTCCTCTCCTTTTGCCTTATAAAGCTAGTTTCGTACGTCAAGAGGCTGCTGTGCAAGCATTCAGAGCTATGGAGCAAGGCATCACTATCTTTTCATGCGGCGCACTTCGCTCCATAGCCTCAAATTACTATAATCCAATGATAGTTGGAAGTGAAACATCCTCTCGTAATTCAAACACTGTTAACATTGAAGTACATGACAAAGTCTGGACTATGTACCAGGTAGTAGGGGACCTTTGGGCCTACATCTGTTGCGCTCTTACAGTCATTACATTAGCTTTGCTTGTATTGCCTGAGAGGATTGTAAATCGACTGTTTGCATGGATCACCAAGAGGAAGAAAGGAAGAAATAGTGATGACTATGTCGAGGCTGATGGCTATAGTGATCGTGCCCAAGAGGTTCCTCTTAATATATTGGATGAGCCACTCGAGTGTAAATAGATACCCATATTGAATTATTAATTCAATCCTGTAATAAAAGTACCATTAACTATATACCGTAATATATTTCTCGTTTATTGTAGTTTTCATAAAGATAGCCTCCCATAGTTTTACTCGCGATCAAAAAAGACTTTCTTGTTTCCATGGAGTGCATCAAACCCACCTGTGGGAGTTTAGCACTAGAACTAAGGTTCAATAATTGGGAGGCGGACAAAATTAAAGGAGAATTAAGCGTGCTGCATCGACTAGTTTACACTAAAGTGGTAAAATACTAATATATAAATATTGGCACTATAGGTTTGGGAGTCAGCATTTATCATCAGTAGATATTGAGCCTTGGTGCAGAAGAACTTTTTTTTTTTTTTTTTTTTTTTTTTTTTTTCCTTCACCAAGCAAATTCAAGCTTCCAATGTACTTGCGAGTATAGACAGAGATTATTTGCGAATGTTTAATTGCTTTTGTCAGAATCAACAATATCAAGGCCCTTCATGACACTGACACTAAGCGATTCAATTTTTCCTTGCTAGGATGAGAGGCCCCTATGGGGAAATTAGGCTTGAGCGAAACTGGTGCCAAGAGTTGATTCTGGGATTATTGCTGCACCCTTATATCACATGAACATTGTTCAAATGTAGGATGGAAGATTAACGTTATTGAAGTTACCACTATCCCCATGAGAGGCTAACAATGAATTTTTCTACAAAATAACACTCGGTGAAAAAAAAAAAAATTTTCTTTTTTATTTTTTATTTTCAAGCCTCAAAGGCCACCTGGGACTAATACTTCGCTTCGAGTATTAGATCAATGCTTAATGATGGTGGCCTAGCCACAACGAAGCCTATTGCCAACATAGGGCCCTTTTTATGAATACCAGGAATCAAGCTGTGGCTCACGCACAGAGATATTTGCGATTGTTGACTTTTAGTGAGATCATACTACAAGGCGATCGGTTATGCATGGGCATGTATCATCTGCCTTTACCTTGTTTTCGAGAATTAAAACGGGGCAATTCAAACCTCCATATACAAATCAACTGGTATATATTTACAAACATCGGTTGAACCACTTTCATAACAACTCAACCAGCAGGGTAAATACATTTTATTTTTTTCTCCAATAAGAAATGTTCAACAAAATTCAAATGGGTTCCTTTATTTTCTTTTTTTTTTCCTGCATGTGCCTGTCTAAAACTTTAAAGATCCCAAGAAAATTGCTCATCGTGGGCTGTTGGATAATCCTGGCAACCTTAATCGTGAGAATGAAGATCTTTTTGAAATCAAAACTCTTCCTCGGAATGTCCGATGGGCTCTCAGCAAAGGTTGGGCTGTAGCGGTGGCAAAGATTATAAAAATCATGTAATTTTTTTTTATTTCCATCTTCATTCGCACTACTATATTCACCCTCTACTCATTCTCTACTTCCCTCCTCTCCTCCTTCCCTTTCCTCTTCTTATTTTCTTTCTCTCCTCTTCTTATATCTTTCCATTTCTCACATCGCCAACACATAAAGGCAATGGCAGAGGAGGAAGGGAAAGAGGCGCTCTTCTCCATCCCAACCATAACTGCGGTTTTGGTTCCTATCTTGGTCAGCATCTGTGACTATTTCGGCCCTGGGCTCCACAATATTGTGCCAGCACCTTTCCTTGCCATTTTCATGTCTCTCTGCTATTTAGAGAGGTTAGGGCCTGGAGGACCATCCTCGTCATCTACATTACCTTCATCTATATGGTCGCAAGCTGCAATCATCCCAAATCTTTATCTATTTCTCTGTATGGCTCTCGGAAAAGGACTTGCCTACCAAACCCCTATAGGAGAGAATGGAGACAGTGATCTGGGTTCATCGATGCTATTGGGGTTCAGTCTCTCAGTTGTTCAGTTGGTAGCCCTTTGGATCCATTTGAGCTGGCAAGAAAGGTTTATGAAACCGGATGAGGCATTTCAAAATGGAGTGAGAGCTTTGGTGGCAACTATGGTCTTGCCGACTGTGTGGGTGGCCCTTTTCACAGTGGTATATGCTGTTAGTCCATTAGGGACTGTGGGATCTATTGCTTATTCCCAGCTTGACAACCAGCCCTTTGTACGATGGGTGGCCGTTGCTGGTATTGGAGGACTTGAGTTTATCATGGTGAGTGATTTGTATGTATATATATGTTGAAGGCTTTGAGCCGCAGGGTCTAATTGCTTTCATACCGACCTTGCTGGCATGCTTTTTTTTTTTCTTTCCTTTTCACTTCTTTCAACAAAAAGGTCTGGACCTCAGTGATGCTCGCTCGCGGCTTCACCCACTTTATGCGTACACGTTATTACAAAAAAGGCGGTGTCTATGATGTGGACCCTATTGAAGCCAACATGCGGAAACAAGCTGGGGAGGCCCGGTCAGGAGCCTTTTCACCGATGTCTATATACCTGTTTATGATGATGATTGTCTTGTTGTATGGATCCTTTCAGGTCAAAGGAATCCTCGATTTCAGTCACTCTAGCGCGCGGGTTGTTTGTCTGTCGGGTCTACCGTGGGGTTCTGACAGTTCTTTCGAAGACGAATACTCTTATCGACTCAACGAAACAACTAATTTAGCGAAAGTTAACTCTGATATAGTGATTTGGAGTGAGAAAATGATGCGCATTAGCACTTTAACAGAGCGGGATAAGTTGTGGACACAAGCAAGGAATATCTCTGCGACATACGCAAAATACATCGGTATCGCTTATGAGGATTTTGTGGATGCTCCAACCAACACTAAGGGCAAGAGTATGTTTGTGATGTTTGACAAGGCCGGCAATGTCGGATTTGAGTATCAAAAGGCTCATCCGAAGCCTAGGGCCGAGAACAATATTTTGCCAGGGCCTAGTAATCAACCTGCAACAGGAAGAGAGCTTTCACTCAATTCTGGGTTGATTGGAGGAGCAACTGAATTTGATTTAAATTTCCACACGTTTTCAAAGAGTATTAAGCAACAAAATATCAATTTATTGATCAGCTTGACCGCTAGTAAAGGTAAGTTGGCGTAGAGAGGAAGAAAGAGAGAGAGAGAGCAAGAAGTGCTAAACATTTAGATGTGTAATGACGAATCAAACTTTCAGTGGATTGACCTTTATTTCTCTCTCTCTCTTTTTTTTTTATTTTTTATTTTTTTATTTTTTGTTTTTTGCTTTATCAAGGTAATATACGGCTAGGGACTGCTATTCAAGCATTCAGGGCTATGGAACAAGGCATCACCATCCTTTCATGTGGCGGACGTGGCGCTATAGCCTCAAGTTACTATAACCCATTGGTGATTGGCAGCGCACCAATCTTAAACAGTTTAAGTTATAGTGCAACCGTTTTTACTGACCTTCCCGAGCCAGTATGGACTATGTACCAGGTAGTAGGAGACCTTTGGGCCTACATCTGTTGCGCTCTTACAGTCATTACATTAGCTTTGGTCGCGTTACCTGAGAGGATTGTAAATCGACTGTTTGCATGGATCACCAAGAGGAAGAAAGGAAGAAATAGCGATAACTATGCCGGGACTGATGGCCATAGTGATCGTGCACAAGGGATTGCTCTTAATATATTGGATGAGCCACTCGAGTGTAAATAGATACCCATTTTGAATTATTAACCCATCTCTGTAATAAAAGTGTCATTAACTACCACAATCTATTCCTCGTTTATTATAGTATCCATGAAGATAACATCTTATGGGTCCGCTCGCGGCCACAAAAGATCTACTTGTTCCATGGACTGCGCTAAACCTGTGAGAGTTTAGCACTACAATATTTCGCAAGCGGACGGAAATAAGGGTGCTGTATCGACTAGTTTATACTAAAGTATTGTAATACTGAGCTACTAAAATACTCAACATGTATTGCAGGGTGGAGTAGGCAGTACCATCAGTAGATATTACACGTCGGCGCGAGCAATTTTAAGCTTCCAATGTACTTGCAAGATTGACAATGCATTTACCGGATTACAGTTGGCCCTTACACCACAGATATCCTTTAATTGTATATCGCCAACGTTATGATCTGGAAGTGCTACAAAGGACGCACTATCCTCATTATCAGAGTAGCCATGGGACATATGTGTGACCTCTTTTTATTCCTTCTGACCGAGAAAAAACTAAAAATAAAATAAATAAAATCTAGCGTTCGCTCTGATCTACTCTCTATCTAGTAACGAGTGAAAAGAAAAGGGAGGTGTGGGAGGGACATATGTCCCATGGCTACTCTGATAATGAGGATAGTGCGTCCTTTGTAGCACTTCCAGATCATTATCCTCGTAGCCATGGTCCATATGTGACTTCAGAGCGAACCAAAAACAGACGTCGTCAAATTTGAATTGGCTTTGCGGGAAACACGGTAGTGTTTGTTGAAAACCTTGTCAGACGACCAATTCCCTTGAACCATGATATCTTGGGTTGATACGCCAGCGATGGCTGCCAAGGTTGATCCTATAGCGCGTGGCTTTGGTGGAGGCCGTTTCGACGGAAGATTTGGAATTCGACGTGTGATTTCATTCATAAAAGTGCCTATGGTACTGACCCTAAGGACTTTAGACTTGTCTTTCACAAAGCGCATAAGAGGATTGAATTTATAATCCTGATCTTTGTGGTGCTCGATTTCGAGAGGTGTGTCCGCTATCCGTCTGGTGTATTCTGTATAGGCCTCGACTGGGCAAATTTTCTTGTCGTTAGG
The DNA here is from genome assembly GCF_002105155.1 of Lobosporangium transversale. Classification (NCBI taxonomy): domain Eukaryota; kingdom Fungi; phylum Mortierellomycota; class Mortierellomycetes; order Mortierellales; family Mortierellaceae; genus Lobosporangium; species Lobosporangium transversale. The sequence goes on along the minus strand of NW_019028981.1, from coordinate 1,409,754 downwards.
GTGTCTACCTACGAAGATCGACTTTATGATGCGCTGCCCATCGCGTCGCTCCTTAGGGAAGACTATGGTAAGGAGAAGACCCTTTTCATCGGTCTCTGACTTTGACACATCGATGCAACCGATATCATCTGGCCGGAGAAACGCACAAACGCCTAAGAGCCAGCAGAGCTTGCGAGAGAGCTTAGGCATATCAAGATCCACATTGTCCTCCATGCGGAAGTATGAAAGGATGGGTGAAATGTCGAGTGCGGATACGTGCTCCATTTGAAATACGCCAGTACTTTTCATTGCTGCCATGAACCGCTGAAAGTAGATATTGCCTGTGATCACGGATGTGTCGTCGTAAAGCTTTAAGATGGCTGATTTTTTGTTAAGAGTGGTATTCCTACTCCAAGAATAGATAATCCGCGCATGGCATAAATAGTTAACTACAGCAATTGCATTTGGCGTACTAGGGTCGAAGCCTTCTTGTTGAGCCCATACTGCGAAAGCCTCTTGAGTTGGCAGATATTGTCGACGTGTTTTGCTGTTGGCACCTGCTGAATCTAGTAGAGTGATAGCGGATGGTGAGAGTCCTGCATCTAGATCTTTACGTCGCCTCTTATTCTCCATGCTGTCAATGACCAGAGTGGATTCTTGCTGAGGAGATCGCTTGCGCTTCCGACGGCTGGTAGGACTGCTTCCCGAGGGATCGGGATTGGTGGTGCTACTGCCATCTCCTTGATGGTTGGGAACCATATTGCACTCGGCCACCATGGGGTTATTACTGTTGCTGTCAGCTTCTGGGTCTGTATCCTCTCCAAGATGATTGATAGAAGATTCCATGGGGGGCAAATGTAAAGGTTGCCCATCTCTGTCCAGTTGTGTTGAAGGGCGTCTATCTTCAGAGCATCTGGATGGAATTTCCATGAGACAAATGTCGGTAGCTGTTTGTTCTGTGCCGACGCAAATAGGTCCACCTGATGTGGCCCCCAGTGGTGTTCCAGTTGTTGAAAGAATGGGCGACTGATCCTCCATTCCAATTGCGATATCATTCGCCGTGACGGTGCATCCGCTGGGTTGAATGCAGATGGGATGTATGTCGTCCGAAGTCGAGTCCCCGTTGCTAGGCAGTGACGCCATAACGTGTCCGCTAGTCTCATTAGTTCCGGAGACCTCGTCCCTCCGAACCTGTTGATGTGTGCAATCGTCGTCGTGTTGTCGCATATGATGTTGATCATTTTGCCCTGTGTTATTGGTAGTTGAACAGCTCGAAGAACTGTCTGTAGTTCCTTCCAGTTGATGTGGTGGTCTTTCTCTTGTGGAGTCCATTTGCCACTCCATGTTTGATTGTTGATCACGATCCCCCATCCGGTGTCCGATGCATCCGTGTATATGTCCATCTGTGTCTGTTGTTGAATCCATGACAGACCATTCCATGACGTCAATTGCTCCTTCCACCATTGAAGGTTCTCCTTGGCTGGTTCCGTGAGGGTGACCGTGTCCGACCAAGAAGCTCCCTTGGCTTTTAGTGCTGTGTTCTTGAGGTGAAGCAGATTCCGTGTCATGAATCGCGCTGGGAACACTGCCATAGATGTTGCCATTGCTTTCCCGACGAACGAAGAAAGTTCCCTTAAAGAAGTGGCGCCTTTTCGTAGTAGCTTTCCTGCCTCGCGCCGTATGTCCCTGACTTTGGATTTCGGAACTGTGACAGTCATATCCCGGGAGTTGATGGTGAAGCCTAAATGGTCTATTTTCTGTGACGGGATCAACGTAGACTTGGCTTCCTTGATGAGGAATCCTAGCGCTGCCAACTTGTCTTGCACTAGTTGAGTGAACTGGATTGATTGTTCTTTGTTCTTGGCTAGGATTATCAAATCGTCTAGGTACGCTGATATGCGAATTCCTCGTCGTCGTGCCCATTTGAGGAAAGGCTTGAGAACTTTGGTGAACACTAGCGGAGAGAGTGAGAGCCCGAAGGGAAGTGTACGGAATTGAAATTTCCGGTTCTTCCATTGGAACTGTAGATAATGACGATAATCTGGATGGATTAGTACGTGAAAAAATGCGTCTGATAGGTCGATGCTTGTCATAAAGTCGTTCTTCTGTAACATTGCGCATACTGTCGTCATCGTCTCCATTTTGAAGTGCCGCTCTGAGACGTAGGCATTCAACGGTCTTAGATTTAAGACTGGACGAATGTCCCCGGTTTTCTTGGGGATAGTGAATATTCGGCTCTTGAAACCAGGGCCCGAAGCGACCTCTATTGCTCTTTTGGCTAAGAGTGCGATTACCTCTTGATCGATCGCCTTCTCTTCCTCCGCTGCTACTCGAGCTTGGTACGCTGTTGAACTGGATATCGGTGGCCGTTTGTGGAAAGGGATTTTGAATCCCTCGGAGACGACCGACTTGACCCATTCGTTGTCGGTTATGAGAGCCCATGCTTCTCTGTAAATCTGTAAACGGCCACCTACTGCTGGCCTGCAGTCTGTGCCTGACTTGTCTGGTTGGATTGAGGGGTTTGGTAGCCTCGGCCTCGGCCTCGTCCCCCTCTCCTTGGATTTTGGCCTCGCCCAAAAAAAGAACCATTGTCATTTTGATAGTGGGCGGTCTGAGTTTGACCCGATGGATGAGTATTTGCGCTAAAGAAACTCCGGTTTTGAGTCCTCCTGTTGTACGCCCGTTGTCTTGTCGGGTTAGTAGCCTGACGAACACTCTTTGCCAATTTGCTGGCTTCAATGAAGTCTGAAGTAGAGACAATTGGTGGATCAACTGTGTCCTTGGTGACTGAAATTTTGTGCGCTTGGTAAACAAGGTCCTCCCTGTCGCTTGACATTTGCTGTGCAAGGTGTGCAATATGTTCACGCATTGTCTGTGCGAGCTGTAAACACGCTTGTGCGACCGCAGGGTCAACTTCGTAGGAAAACATTTCCGTGGCAAATTGATCAAGTGGTCTTGTAAGGTTTGTCAATCGTGATTGATAGCGTGAGATTGTTTTGTCCGTGGAACTGTGGTGAGAGGAAGAGTCGGGCCAGTCAATGAGTGCCGATTTGGGTGCAGAATAGGTTTGGGTTGTGTTTTTGGCAAAAGACTGCATCTCTTTAGCCATTTCTGTTGCATATGCAAGATCGTCTGCACGGTTTCCAGATTTATGTTTGAAAAAATCTTTCCCGTCCATTGCTGGGTAGTGGACGAGAATGGAGTCGTCAGGTGTAATTTCGTAAGCTGGTTCTTTTGGAACCAAGTAGGGGTTCGATCGACTGGATTCAGAGCTAGTCGAGAGAGCCTCAAGCCGGCTGGTGAGTGTAGCCAGCTGGCTCTGGAGAGAGTGTATAATTGGATCAGAAGTGTCATACTCGCTCATTTGGAACTTCAATACGCTGGATGTGTTCCTGAGCGAGAAAAAAGAAGATAGAGAGTAGATCAGAGCGAACGCTAGATTTTATTTATTTTATTTTTAGTTTTTTCTCGGTCAGAAGGAATAAAAAGAGGTCACACATATGGACCATGGCTACGAGGATAATCATATAAACAAGGCTTATGCACATTCTTCATAATAACGAACTTTTTTATATTTTGTTTTTTATTTATTTATTTATTTACAAGCCTCAAAGGCCGCCTAGATCACGCCAATGCTTCACTGCGAGTATTAGAGTAAGGTTTAACGATGGTAGCCTATCCGCATTGAAGTCCGTTATCGACACGAGGCCCTCCTTAAGAGTATTTGGAATTGACTTATGTTTCAAACACAGCGGTATTCACGATTATTATCATTGAGCGGGCATTATACAATGCGGTCAGTGATACATAGGTATATGTCTTCTGTCTCGTCTCGTTGCTCATGACAGCGATGGCTACACTGAAGTCAGGATGGAATTGGTACTATTATCCTTTAATGAGCTATTTGTCGACATTGTAACTAAGGACGAGAGCAACCATATCCATGTATGACCCCAATTTTGATGCACCTTTAGAATAAAAGGAGTATACATGATTATCGATGTATGGAAAGGAAAGTAGTAAGCTTGACTCATAGCAGCAAGCAGAAGTAAATAAAGATGCCAGACAAAAATATATTCCAAAGGAGAAGGAGAAAGTGTGGCAGACTAAGATACAGTAATAAGCAGTGACCATTGAGCAGCAGGTTACACAGTTACACAAGGATTAAAGAGAAGTATATTTTCATGTTCATTTGGTAGCACATATTCCTTGAAGGAAACGAGAGCACACGTTTTTTTTTTTTCTTGGGATTAAATGAAGGACAGTGGAAAAGAGCATTGCGAATTCTGGATGGTAAGAGAGAAAAAAGTTGCCATGTGAGGATAGATGGATTGCAAATATGTCCATGTCCATGACCGCCAACTATGCACATTACTGTTTGCAGTGAAGTGCAAGCGTCTGTTCCTAAACTTGTACAGGGGAAGAGCTTGATTATTTCTTCTTCTGAAAGAGAAAGAGAAAGAGAAAGAGAAAGAGATCTAAGAACACAAAACTGCCATACATTGATTGTCGCCGCATGGAGTCTGAACGCAATTACTAACTAACATTCTTTTTTCTGTGCAACCACCATTGCTGGATGGTTAAACAACAGACAAGGAGCATAGATGTGGTTGCATCTCAATGAAAACATTCTTATACCCCTCTCCTCCCCTCTCCCCCCCCTCTCCCTCTCTCTTCCTCACTTCCCTAATTGCGACCATCTCATTCACTCATTCTATCGCCCACTGTTTCTCATTCACTTGTTAGTCTCACGCTTTTGCGATATTACCTTTCTGTACCCACCATATATATTAACTTTATAGCTCAATAATGAATACTCGAACCAACCCTCCCAATGTAATGATAGTTGGCGGTGGTATCGCAGGCCTTTTTTTGGGTACCCTCCTAGAACGTGCCAACATACCATATACTATCTTTGAACGCGCTACAACAGTGAAGACATTAGGTAAAAAAAGGGCAATGTAAATACATGTTGACGGCAACCTCCCTTATCCATGTACGTTTATATAGGATTCATGCTGGAAACTTAAAATAAAGTTATTCTCTATTTTGCAATAGGCGCCATCCTAGCACTGAACGTGAACATCCTTCCAGTATTTGAGCAATTAGGCTTGTTCGATGAGCTAAAAAAGATCAGCTTCTCAATTCCCGGGATGCACCTGTACAATGAAGACATGACCAAGATCCGATATAAAGAAGGCAAAGCTTTCGTTGATAAGTATGACGACCTCTCTCTTTTTTACATCTCCTATATTGCAAATGGTGGTCTATTCCTGTAAACACATGGACTCCTCTTTTTTGTCACAGTACAATAATCATAATTTAACCTTTTCTAATTTCTACTATTGTCCCAAAACAAGGGTTGGCTATCAAACCTTTGTGTTCTCTCGACCAGAGTTCTACAATTTATTATTGGCTCAAGTGCCATCACACAAGATCCTCTTCGGGAAAAAAGTACTCTCCATCGAGCATCCAGCTGAAGGTGGAGTCATCATTCATTGCTCGGACAACTCGTCCTATTTAGGAGATATTATTGTCGGTGCAGATGGGGCTTACTCAGGTGTCCGTCAAAGTCTTTATAAATATCTAAGACAACAAAATTTACTACCGATCAGCGATACTCTAGGATTCAAGATTGGATACATGACTATGGTTGGGACCACAGATCCATTAGACAATGAAAAGATTCCAGACCTGAAGGATAACTATACCCATTTCAGATTTGTCTTTGGTAAAGGGAAGCCCTATACTGTAAGTGAAAGTGAGCAAATATTTGTATACTTTCTACATTCTCTGGCCGACTTTCTGACTTCCTAAGCTCATATTTGTGTTTGTTTGTTTGTTTGCTTTGATATGCATCCATATTCACAACCACACATCTCAAACAAATTTGTAGTGGCATACAATCACTGTACCAAACAATAAGATATGTTGGGGGGTGCAAATGCAATTAAAGTCCTCTGCAGCTGATGATATGGCGTTTCGCACCTCAGAATGGGGACCCGAAGGGAATGATGACCTGATCAAAGAAGTATACAACTTCCCTACATCCTATGGGCCTCTCGGGCAGATTGTGGACGCAACCCCGCGCAACAGAATATCCAAGGTCTTTTTAGAAGAAAAACTCTTTGAGACCTGGTACCATGGCCGTACCGTGTTGATTGGGGATGGTAGGTGCCAAAAGAAAGAAAAAAGATCAAGTTAAAAATGTAGAAGATGTGCACCCTTTATATTTCATTCTAATGCGAATTTTTGCTCTTGCTGTTGAATATCTGCTATTAAACATTTCAAAGCTGCACATAAAATGTCACCAAGCCGCGGTCAAGGTGCAGTGAATGCACTACAAGATGCTGTAATCCTGGCCAACTGTCTGTATGAAATTGCGGATTGTGCAACACCACAAAACATTACGGCTGCCTTTCAAGATTATAAAGAACAGCGGCATCCATATGTTGAATTTCAGTTCAAGTCGAGCAAGATGCAGGGTAAGATCATGTTTGGTCAAAAATGGTCCGACCGGCTGTTACGACAACTGATCATGGGATATATGCCCACTTCATTTCTTAACCGAGATGGGCTCAAAGCCGCAGGATATCGACCCCAATGTACTTTCCTCCCACTTGCACCCCAACGCGGCACATGCACAATCTTACCACAGAAAAGCTCGAGGCGCTATGCAGCAGAACAGACAAAGGAATCAGAACGTTTGCACGGAGACATTGCCATTCAAAAATAAGCATTATCAATATATTAATATATCGCACACCCTGTTTAAGGTCTCCAAAGCATTTGTGTAATGACTGCAGTTCTTAGTCATTTTCATTTCAAGAAACAAGCACTTTTCTCTTTTACCTCTTTAATCTATCAGTCAACCTCTTCTCCTTTTGAATTAAGTACTGCGCTTTCTATTATCCACCTTCCTTTTATATACCATGTCTCCACTTTCTAACTTCGTTAGGCATCTGAAATTCATCCTCAGCATTTCATTTAATTAAAGCATAATAACTTTTTGATATTTAAAAAAAAAAGTCATGTGTCACCCTAATTATCAGTGAATGCTTTTCATACACAAAGACTATATCAATCAACATGAAGCTTTGCAATTACTTGCCTTCCATTGAGTTGAGTTTATACGCACGGCACCAAAGATGGAAATCAAAGAGATTCAGTGGACGCTTGGCCATTGGAGGAGCCTGTAGCTGATCGTAGGGCATCCTATTAGGGATTGTGATATCAGTTAGACCCACATATTATTGTAAGAGTATGGCAATGTAATTATATCGATTGTCCAAATAGAAAAAATTATCGCAGTAATCAGAAGGTCAAAGGGGTTTTATTACTATTATCATTAATATTACTATATATTATTATTATTATTGCTATTAGCATTATCGCAGTTATTATTATCATTGATATTATTGCTATTATTATTGTTATTCTTCTTTAGGTTGCTTACAGCCATTGCAGCTACATTGAAATGTCTGTACAAAACTGCATGTAGTACACGAGAGTCTCAGGCCACTGTTTGGCGAATCACCCCATGATATCAGGATTTGCCCTTTAGAGCTATTAAAGTTATGGGAATGGTCGTGGTTGTGGCTGACGTGGTTACGAGCGATACTGCTGTTGCTGCTATTGTTGTTGCTGTTGCTGTTGTTACTGTTGCCGTTGTGGTCGGCGTTATAGCTGTGGTTGTGATTGATGTGACTAAGAGCGGTGCTGCTGTTATCGGCTTTGCTCTGACTGATGTTGTGGTTGTGGTTGTGGTTGTGGTCAGGGCTGTCGTTGTGCTTATGATCATAGTTGATGTCGCTACTATCTGTTTCTACTATCGCTGACACAGTCCTGTTTTCCTTAAAGGACATGCTGGACATGTTGGTCATATGGGTCACGTTCGACATACTGAATCTGTTAAACTCGGTCGACTTTGGCCTGGATTTGGAGCGCGGTCGGTTGTATTTGTTGCTAGCAGAGAATGATTTCTTGGATGTTGTTGCTGCTGCCGTTGCTGCTTTCAGGAACTTCTTGCTCACCTCTTGGATATTCAAACGTTCCGATGGATTTCCAACGACGCAACGCTCCTTCAGAAGTTTCTTATTGGCATCACCTAGTCCAGTAACACCTTGAATACACGCTTTATCAACATACAGAACTGTCCTTCCAGTACTCCATTTTAAATGATATTGACGTTCATCTAGGTCGCCATTGCTGCTCGCTTCACCCTTTTCATTAACGATTTGCCATTTTCGGACAGAAGAGTCGTCGCATCCAGTCACCAGGAAGTAGCCCTCTGTAGTGATGTTCCACGTTAATGTCCTGATAATACCACCCACATGGTCGATCGTAGCTAAGTTCTCACCCGACCGTGGGTCCCATAACCGGACGGTTCTGTCTTTACTGCCTGAAGCAATATACTGGCCATCAGGCGAATAAGAAATGGCAAGGACATCGCCAGTATGTCCTTGAAGAGAAAGCAAATACCTTCCAGATTCAGTATCGATAACGCCGGTAGCGCCATCCTTACATCCCAAAGCCAACTGTTGGCCACATGGAGAAAATGCACTTGACAGTTGTACCAGCCCTTGAAGGTCGACATTCTGGTAGATGAGGCCTGTCTCTGCATCCCAGAGACCCAACTTGTCGTCCGAGTGCACAAATGCGACTTTCGAACTATCAGGCGAGTATACCATAGCAGTGCGTAGAGCCATACTAGCTAAATTTCCCATTGCGGACCATACAAGGTCTTTAGATTGTAAATCCCAGACATTGACTTTGCCGGTGCGATCACATGAAAGCACTTGTTCGCCTTTAGGTGAAAACATTACACACCAGGCTGCATAGCTAGATTCCTGGAATGTGTGGATGTGCGCTCCAGTATGTGTGTTCCATAGGATCACGCTCCCTCCACTATGCCCGCCGACAATTTGGTGGCCACTAACGGGCGAAAAATCTAACGCCATGATGAAACCATTCTGCTCTACTAGGGGCTCAAAGGTGCGAATAAACTGACCCGTCTTTGAATCCCAAAGGCGTAAACCCTGTTTGTTGTCACAAGAGGCCAAGAATCGGTCATCAGGTGAATACTTGATGTTGTATTTTGTTTGCATGTCCCCTTGTAGCATATAGATATGGTGTCCTGTACGCCCATCCCACACACGCACTGTTCCATCATCGCTACACGAGGCAACCTGCCGTCCAGAGGGCGATAATTCGACAGATCGAATTGGTTGTGTGTGGATGTTTGAGCCGTGAGACGACTGCCAGGGCAGAGCAGAATCCCAAAGACGGACCGTGGAGTCATTATGGATGGATGCGATCTGGTGACCACTGGGTGAATAGGCAATAGCGTAAACCCATGGGGTATGACCATAAAGTGTGTTGATCGGTCGTCCAGTTCGAGAGTCCCAAATTCGCACAGCATTGTCACTACCACAAATGGCAATCTGGTCTCCGCTAGGCGAGTACTTCAGATCTAGGATGTTGTCTGCGTCAATATGAATTTTGTAGCTGTCAACTCCAGTTTGCAAGTTCCATACAGTCACACTCAAAGAAGCGAATGAAGCGACAAACTTCCCATCAGGTGAATACTGAATGCCCTCTACCAGATCTTCGTTCCTTAATGTCCTTTCCAATTCACCTGAGCAAACATTCCATACGTAAACATTATGGTCGTTCCCACGGGAGATGATTTCATGACTATTATTGGGCGAATACAAGACTTGGACAGTCTCATTCTCGTGCTCTAGCACCTTCAACTCTTTTCCCAATGCCATATCCCATATCCGTACCGTACTGTCTCTGCTGGCTGATACAAGTTGGCCGCTGTCAGGGGAAAAGGCTAAGCTCAGAGTCCAACCGGTGTGTCCTTCCAATGAGTACTTGAGTAAGCCTGATTGTGAATCCCACAAACGTACTGTTCCGTCGTCTCCAGCTGAAGCGAGATACTGGCCATCTGGTGAGTACGCCACACAACGGATTCTGTCTATATGGCCTTGCATGCTGTGAACCAATGCTCCTGACGCAGCATCTCTCACAACGACCATGTGGTCATCATTCCAAGCAGCAATATGTCGACTGTCGGGCGAATATGTAAAGAAGAATGCATCACTGCGGTCATGCCAGGTACAGAGCTTTGTCCATGTTACAGTCTCATAGACGCTGATGGGGCCGTCAAGAAGCCCAACAGCGAATGTCTTCCCATCAGGCGAGTACGCTGCGGACATTGCCCCACTCTCTTCCTGGAGGGATGGCCATTCGCCAAACTGTACACCATCCATTCTCGCGCCTGTCATATCGGCTTTTCGTAGCCAACAGTTTCGAAAGCTAACTTTCCTCAGATCAGCCCCTTGTAGCCGCACAGATTCGAAAATACCACGGCTGAGATCTGCGCCTGGAATCTGAATACCACGGAGATCGGCCCCAATAAATGTTTCACCTGCTCGTACCAAGATCGTCATGGCGTTTGCAGCGGCGATCCGCCATTTGTCATCTACCTTTGATAATTCAACATAATTGTATAGTTGCTGTTTGAAAACAGGCTCTAATCGAACACGGTCTACAAGGAATTGCAAGATGGAAGGCTCGTTCACTAAGCTCCTCCATACTAATGGAGACGCTTCGTTAGGGGCCTCTGGGTCGCTGTGGTGATGATGTTCGGTTTTTTTCTTGCCTGTGGCCTCGAAACTGTAGCAAGAGCTGAAGCTCTTCTGGCGACTAAGTCCAACAGCCTTAGTTTGTTTCAGATTAGCGTCCATGTCAACGCTCACAAATGTACTGGTCTTTGCTTGAGGCTCAAAAACCGCTCGCGCTAGACAATATTCCAGGATGGACCTATGGAGGAACCGGTGCTGATTGCCGGTGCGGGTCAGTGGGACTGCCTCTCGTAACAGGTTCTTTTTCTTTGATTTGCTGAAAAACTTCTCTTTCCATGTCCCTTTATGGTCGAAATGTGAGTAGTCCACCACAGGGTTGCCATCCTGATACATGTAGATTGCCTTCGCCAAGGCAGTGAGATATCTGATTCCATTCTGCGTAAAGCCATCTTCGGACAGGATTTCAAAAATCCTCCTTTCTTCCGACCACTGTAGGGACTCGCTCAGTCGCTTCTTATTACGCTCCAGCCACATTTCAATAAACTGATCGTAAAGCGAGATACGTTTGATCTCTGCGTTAAGCACAATATTATGAGGCTCCATCATCCTTGGTAAAACCTCTAACGCCAGGATTAATAAAAATGGATTCTTGACAAGTTCCAGAAGACTAGGGATTAATTTGAATGCTCTATGGTAATCTTCAAATTGCCACCTTGTTTCCTTTGCATTAACCACATAGTTTTTGATGAAATCATCGATCTGTTCAATGGAGAATGGGACAATAACAGCTTCGACAAATGAAGGCGTTTGGATTCGGCAGTTGCGGTCCGCAGGCTGAAAGCGATCTCGATAGTCTGCCCCTAGGTACTCACTGCGGCAGCTGATCACCATCTGGACTTTCCACTCTCCAGGCTGGTTCAGTCGGTTGGTGACATACAAGTTATTGCTCTGACCGCTCTCGTCGTAGCCATCGCAGATTAGTATGAACTTTCGACTCTTTTTTAGCTCCCTGATTTCTGCGTCCTCAAAGTCATACTTGCGCAATTGTTTAGATACTAGGTCCCGGTCTGGGTGCTCGATAGCCGGGAGGTTGATGTACAATGGGATCTTTCCATCTTTCTTCCTGTATGCCTTCCACAAGTCGTGCTCCAACGTCTGATTGAATTTAGATTTTCCAGCACCGGAATCACCCTGGACGAGAAGGACTTTTTGATCATTATCCAGGAACTCTTTGGTTTTGTCCATCAATATGAACTTGTCGTCATCGCGCGCCTGGAGGCTCGATTTGCCATATTGTGGGATATAAAATTCACCACCGCTAGTTGTGGCCTCCAACCGTTGATTCATAAGCTGGCGCAGACGCTTCTCGACATCAGGCTTGTTCTGGACGCGATCAAGTAAAGAAGGAGAGGCGATGGGTGCTGGCGTGTTAACGAGAGGATACGATACCGGTGATTGAAGGGCATCTCTGAAGAGTTGCTGCTTCGATTCATTGCCATTCATAGCGAGCTCATCTAATAAGTGGTTTGTACCTACAAAAGATGCATTGCATCAAGAGTAAAGTTCGTTATAAGAAACATTTTTTGCTTACTTCAGAGACATCATTGATATTAAGAAAAAAAAGCATAGCCATCCGTACTAACCTAGTAGGTTATTGTCTGATAAAGCAGACAGTTTATGGAGGATGGTAACAATCCATTGTTTGGTGGGGATGTAGTCCTTCCAGTGGTGGTCATTCTTGTAAATTTCGCCCAGAAACACTATGGCATCTCGACGAGTATCCATGTCCCATTTTGTGTCAGCTGCGATCTGTCCCAAGCGCTGACAAAGGCCCCATTGGAATGCTGGATCGTGTCGGCATGGCGCATTATGTACAAGGGCCTTGAACTGGAAGAGCTCTCCTGTTTGGAGTAGTACATCGGCTCCACGCAAAGCTGGATACCATGTTGCCTTGCGAGAAAAGTTGAAGCCCACTCTTAGAGATTCCATGAACGATGTACTATGCTCAGCTGAAGAAGTCATGCTATTGTACACAGACAAGCTAAGGTCAAGCAGCAACTCTATCGATGGGAGTCCATCTTGGATATTTCCTAGCTGGTCTATGAAATCATTGACATTCATGCTCTTGACTGCGCTCACCATCCCAAATAGTCCTCGAATGACTGTTGTGGTGCGCCGTAAGGTTGCTTGGGCCTTTGTTTCATTATCAGGGATATACAGTAGTGCTTGGAAAGCATGTGCTGCGTGATATACCTGATATATATCTTTACTTCTTTTTAGTTGATCCATGTATGCTTTGAGCGGCTCATGAAGATGTACACGATCTAGTTCCTTGACATGACTGTTGGCCATGGCGTCTAAAACGCGTGAGACAGCAACAGAGAGCCGATAAATGAAATCACTCGATTGATTGTGGGTCTGGTGAAGGCGTTTGTTAAGGACATTCAATATTTTGACAAGATCGTCTGGATCAATATGTCCAGGAGGAGCGCCTTGTATCAGCTGAGCCAATCCGTCGAGTAGATTAGTATGAAGCATGACATTGCTGTCGATTCCATTGATCAGTTCCATGAGAAGTGTCCTGAACAGTTCTTTTTTAAGGACTGGTGCTAAAGATACAACCTCAGTAACGCTTGCTTCTGCTTTGGTTTTATCCTTCATAAACATTTCAAGTACATCCGATGCCAGGTTTTGTAGTCTCTCTTGTTCTTCTTGATTTTTAGAAATGGCTAAGGACCACTCCTCTTCTTCAGGGCTGAGATGATGTCCCCTTTTGAGAGGTGAAGATGGTAGTAGACTGAGACAATGGACAAGCTGATGTATGTCGGTGAGGTGCTCATCAGCCTTCGGTAAGGAACTTATCTTCATGGAAATGGCTACATCCATGGTGAAAATGTCTGAATATTTGGGTAAGGGGCTTTGGATGGTAGACAGCTGTGCAGAAGGCGTCTCTTTGATCATAGGCTTGCTGATGCTGTTGAAGCTGGATGGGAACGATCTGTTGGTGACCAATGTAGTGGCTGGGGAAATGGTAGAAAATGGAGTGGCAGAGGGAAAGGGAGTTGCTGGAATGGTGGGTGAAGGTGGATAGGTGGGTTCATTGTTATGTGATGAGCACGATGAATCTCTATTAGAGAACATTGGCTCTTCCGATGGGACTGGGCCCCATTTTCTGCCGTACTTTTTGACATTCCGAGAATGTTCATGGCGACCGAGTGTATGAAGTTTGGAAGCAATTTCTTTGATGGTAAGAGCGATGTTCTTGCGCAATTCCTCTTGATCAGGACGACCAGAAGATGATGACGAAGCCGAAACCAAGGTCTTTCTGTCAGAAGTTCGAATTCGCAAGAGAGCGTTATATGCATCTAAGCATAGGGCAACCTCTAACTCGGGAGCACCGATCGCCTTGCGAGCATTCTCTAGATGCATCATAGCCACTTTGAGAGCACTTTGAGGCTCAAGCAACTCTCGAGAGACGCCACGTAACCAGTCCATACTGTTTTTTGCTATTAAATGTTTAGAAAAGACAAAATTGGTGAAGTGGTCAGTCAAAATGAGGATGAATATTGTTCTAGGAGGGGCTTGTTGGATAAAAATTGGTAGAAGCGTATTGAAGTACTTGTAGATTTGTAGACATACAGCGATTGTCTCGTTATGCCCAATGATTAATCAGAAACATGCAGTAAAAAAAATCAATGAAAAAAGTTTTGTTGGATCAGAAGAGGTTTAAGAATGACAAATCAAAATCGAAGTGAGGGAGCAGGGCGTGTGTTATGGAGATGTTTGGGCGCCTGAATGCGAGAATGTGAGAATGTGAGAACGTGAGAACGTGAGAGTTGGGTGAGTGAGGAGATAAGAGGGAAAGAGAGGAAGGAGGGGGAATGAAAGGGGAAAGAAAGAGAGATGTAAGGAAAAAAGCAAAATAAAAAATAAGGATATATTTTAGGCAAACAAAGGCCCTGATGTATTTTTTGCGCATGTAAAAAGGACTGAATCGCTGGATTGTTGGATTGTTTGCAATGGCCCGTTTCGGGACCATGCAGGAAAGAGAACTTAATTTCTTTTACTTTCACACTAAGAACACCAAGAGAGCAAGGGACGGGAAGGCCGGGAAATAATATGAATAGATGGAATAGATGATTTATGCAACATTACAATATCATACAATCATTGTGGCATTGACAGCAAAAAAAAAAAAAAAAAGAATGAAAAACAAAAAACCACACAATCCATCCCATCAGTCTTTTTCTTCAGGAGAGAGAGGAGATGGTAAAAGGGAAGTGTCTGCAAATTATGAAAGCAAAGAAATGCTCAAATTAGGGACAAAGCACACTAGATGCAAAGGTTTATTCCATTTTTTTTTCGTTACACAATTAGGCTTAGATGCTTACGGCATTGATCAAAACTGAGATAAGGACGGAGGCACTTGAAAAAGCGGGGACTACAAGCATTTATCTCTCTATGTTTATGTACACTAAACATCCCACTTATACATGTGCATGGTCGTGTATCATAATCATACACACGACCTGTATGGTAAAGATTATATTTGTAGTACTAAAAAAAAATCTTGCGAAAACAAAAAAAAATCTTCGATCTGCAATTGTGTAGATTTGTGAGCCGTTTATTTTTAATTATTCATGAACTTGGATCTGAACACAAACTGTGCTAGACTATAACATGTTTTGTCTGCACGGAAATAAGGGTGCATAGTCGCTTTGTTGCCCTGTGCCCTGTGTGCTGTGTGGAGTGTGTTCCTGGCCCATTAAAGACATTCACTTAGTTTAGCGAATCTCATTCCTCACTCCTCCCATTCTCATTTTGATCAGTCGCTTTCCTATCCTCACCTGAAATTAGATTTCACTTCATTTTTACTTTACCGATTCGCTCATTCACTCATTCTCTATTCATCCCTAACACATACAACCAACACAACCAACACAACCAACACAAGCACAAAAATAGAAGTAATGTCTGGTAGCATCGTCAGCAATCCACTTGACCTTCCAGAATTCAGATCACTTGTCGGCAACTATCTCACAAAAGAAGATTTCCTTCAATGTATTCGAGTTTGCCGAGCCTGGCATGCTTCCTTCATATCAGCAGTTTGGAAAGAATGTACCATCAACGCACGATTGATCGCTGAGCAATTCCAGAGTATCCAATCTATCCAGCGCCATAGACACCTTATCCATTCCCTCACGATCCTCGGCATAATGGATCCACGTTTAGCAGAACTAGTCTTCCCCAATATTGAGACCCTTCGCATCCATGGTGTACCGCGGGAATCAAGCAACATCATGGGTGATTTCCTTTATAACAATAATCCCTTGTACTCACTATCATCATTCTCATCAGCACACATTACAGCAGCAGCAACAAACCCACGGACATCAAAAGCTGCCACACTTCAAGTAAGATCCACTCCAAATATCCGTCGAGTCTCTGTCTCACATGCTTTCGTCCACTGGGAGGCTCTTTCCAAACATAAACATCTCAAGGAACTGCGTGTGTCCACCGTCTGGGGTTCTCATCTTTCCAAAAGGACCGAAAAATATTTTTGGCGAACTTTTAGAAATATTGAGACCTTAATTTTGGACAATGTTTCTATAAGAGACATGTCCTATATTCTGAACCATGGCCGATTCGATGATGATGACGAAGAGGATGATGATCATGATGAGTTTTACCATTGTCATAATCCTGATTGTGGAGGCGGAGGCTACAGCATTGATAGAGAGATGAGACAAAACAACAAAAGCAGCAGCAGCAACCACAGAAAAGATAATACCTTTTTATTTCCAAAACTCAGAACGTTGCGGATTACAAGTGAAGATACTCTTACCTGGGATAGTAACCGAATCCTTTTTGCGGAACAATGTCCTAATCTGGAGTACCTTCTCCTTGCCACTAATACCGCACCACAGAGCGATGATGAAAGTATTAAGAACGGCGGCGAAAAAGCTTCGAACAAACTTATCCGATTGCTCACGACAACGAAAACAATTAATGGGGAGACGGTTGCAGCCACAGCCACAGCCACAGCCACAGCCATATCTTCATCTACAACTACAACCATAAAAACCAGGACGTGGCCCCGCCTTTGTGGTCTTGCGTATGAAGGCTTTGATTTTTCGGATGCAACAGTGGCTTTGATTCTAAGGACAATGCCTTTTCCATGTCGTCATTGGAAAGTACCTCGTGCAAGGTATGGTCCACTCTCATTTGACGCCTTCCAACAATATGGTCATTTCCAGAGCCTTGAAGTTTTGGACGTCAAGGATTGTATGCCCTATATCACAAGCGCCTGGATACAAACCATTATGGAGTCTTGTCCACAACTGAGGAAACTTTATGCAGATCGGATATATATTCAGGATATTGCCAAAGGCCAACCATGGGTCTGTAGGTTGCTCACAGAACTATGTGTCTTTTTTGACGCAAGGCAACTACTAGATGTATCAGAAGATAGGTTCATGGAAGGTATAGAGGAAGGAGGAGGAGAAGGAGGAGGAGGCGGAGGAGGAGGAGGAGGAGGAGGAACAGGAGGTAGTAGTCATAGTGAGTTGATCAACGGTGTGAGCATATTTGCAAGACGGTCATCAATGGTCTCCATCATTGTAGGAGATGCAGAGATGAATGAGATCCAAGGAAAGGCCTTTGAACAGCTATCACGGTTACATAATTTGGAAGTACTGGACATGGATCCGGATTTTGATGATGAGGATGATGCAAATATGGAGATGTGCTATGAGGAAAATGGTCGGCCTGCAATCGATCTTCGGTTAAGTGCGGGTCTTTTCAAAATGGCAACGTGTAAACGGTTGAGGAGAGTACGGTTTTTTTCGACTCGACAGTATATGGCTGAAGAGGAAGCCTATTGGATAGTTCGACATTGGAAACAACTGCGTGATATTGCGGGGAACTTTAACTGCCAGGATGAAGAAACCGATAGAAGGATAACAAAAATTCTACGATCTGCGAATATTTTTGTGCATGGATATTGAAAGAAAAAAAAAAAAAAAAAAAAAAGTATCCAGCAGTGTTCTAATCAAGTAGCCCTTACTTTGGCACAAGCATGTTAAACATTTTTGAAAAACTATGCCTGAGGAATAAACTTCTCTTTCCAAAATGCTATTGGTCTGTTTGCTAAACAGACATAGCCACACGCCATATTTTGGTGGCGTAGAGTATCGCGTAAAGTTAATTAATGTCACTTTTTATTGTTGTATCTGCATTTCCCGCCGGAAAAATAAAATAAATAAAAATAAAATGAAACTACCTAAATCGATTTCATATTATATATACATGTTTTTTTTTTGTTTTTTTTTTTTTTTTTTTTTGCAACCAATGGACTGGACCGTTATGAAAATACAAAACTACTGTAAACTGCATGCCATGACTATTTTTGTATAGGTAGTTGGATGGTAACTCAAAGACTCCATCCATGTGCATAGCATTCAGCTTGGAGTTGAATATATATATAACAAATGAATGTGTATAAACCATTCAGCGAAGAAACATTGTTCCATAATAAACGACAATCCAGGAACTGCTAGAATTTTTATTTTATTTTTTATTTTGCTAAAAATCTTATTACATTAAAAACTTTAAATTACTAGGATGACAAAGTCGTCAAAAGGTATAATATGAAGAAATACTTTTTCTAAAAAAAAAAAAAAAAAAGAAAAAAAGAAAGAAAATAGAAAAAAAAAAATTGTTTTATGCAAGGAGGGTTGCGGCCAGTGTAGTGAATGCAACCAGCAGGATAGTTTTGCCAACGGGAGAAATGAAGCTTGAGGCACTGTCAAAAGAGTGATCATCTGGTCTAATATGTCCATTATTATCACCATCCTTTTGGCCGCCACCATTTCCGATGCCTCCATTTGAACCACTGTCGCCATTATTACCAGTCTTCATCTGCTCCAAGTACTTTGCGCCAGGCCATGGCTCCGTTGAATTATCGGGGTACAAGGGTGTGATCTTGACCCAGTCGATCCACATCTGGTATTCGCGTTGATCATTAGGTTCATAAGATGTGTTCTTTCCAGCCCATTCCGCAGTACCTATATCAGTTGAAAACATATCAAAACAAAAAAAATTGAGACAACTGAGTTAGAAGGGTTTTGACTTGTTCAGATGAGAAACAAGAGGGCATCGGAGCAGAGTACGGAAATAAAATTTTGAAATGAATAAAAAAAAAATGTATTGTATGAGACGAGTAGAAGTAACGATGGAGGTAAAGTCGTTCCTGAAAACAACATTTTTCTCTCTCGGTAGACTCTCCATGTTCCCATGTTGCTCAAGATATTCCAGGTGTATAAAGAGATGCGGAATAAAGAAAGCGCAGGAAATTTGTATGTATCCTACGCCCACGCACAAACACAAGCCATAGGAAATGGCGCGTGGCCCCTTGGACAAGCACAATTATTGGATAAACTCGCTTCTGTTCTTTGTCCAATTACAGTAGTAAGACACGCGGAAATAAAATAAATATGCTTCAAAAATAGATTTTTTCTTTTTTTTTTTGGACAACCCTGAAAATGTTCTCGTGAAAGAACAAAGGCCCATGGAGGAAACTTTGGCGAATTTCAGAGGTATGTATAATAATATTGTTTGTGCACAATCCAAATACGTGTCATGGACGAGTGGGCCTCCCTCGCTTCCAGGCAATAACAGTAATGTTGCTGGACAGATTTGGGTCGTGGATATAAAAAAAATTTCTAGTTTAAGAAAATGAAATGAGGATTGCCGAAACAATGGAAGTCACCCCCAATTAAAAAAGAAAGAAAAAAGCAAACCAAAGACAAACTGGCGTAAAGGATTGTTCCTTCCTCTCCAAATGAGTTTAAATATGTTCCTGTTAGTGGGTCAAAACGCTCTCTTCGAGGGGTTTACTTTTGCTGTGTCTCTAACAAACGACTCAAACGGTCTAAAAAGCGAACATCCGGCCCAACCCATTCGTCATTGAATGTTCCATATCTGTAATACCCAGGTCTCTATATAGTCTTCAGGACAAACGATCGGAAATAATAAAAGATTCCAAAGACCTAATGCTGTGCAGACCCTCCTCCGAAAATCAACATCCCCAATGAACCATCACCACTCGAACAGAAAAAACAGGATTCTGAGGGAGGGGAATACAACTATCACTTTACCTTCATTGCCATAGCCTCCATCCCAAAGACCAAAGGCAGCTCGCATTGGGGTATCAGGATACTGTCCGACAGCCTCGACAGCAGCTGTTGTGCGCTTGAGAACATCGTCAAAGTACCACTTCATCTCGGTTTCAGTCCATTCCAGCTTGTAGGTATGGTAGTCAAGTGAAGTATCGACTCCGACGTCGATATGCTTCGCATTACCATAGTTCACCTCATGACCGGGTTGAACCTTGTAATAAAAATTAGTCTGTACGTCAGTTGGATCCTTCCCTACAACCTCAAAGTCAACTTCATCTCCAGAAGTAGATGAGATCAAGATGAAGGACGAGACAGGGCCAGGTTGATTGGAAGCAGTCTTGATACGGGCCTCAATTGTGCCGTACTTCATCCAACGTGAGGCATGGACGGTGGCACCAATTCCACCACCAGTCTCTGGATGTTTTTCGATTCGGTTGAGTTTCAGCACCAACTTTTGATCGTCTGTGATGACTGCATGAGCTTGTGTGCCAGGGGTTCGGTCGATCACCCAGTCTGCTGTGTCTGGGAAGCCATTAAAGTCCAAGATAGAGACCATTCTTGATTTATTTGCAAACTCGTCGTGCAAATTCACGGCCATGGGTAAAGGCCAGCAGGAGTCAGGGGCGTATGATCCAGATGCCTGACAGGCCTCTGCACAAAATGAAGGATCTGATCCACAGTAGCCTGCACCGCTGCAGCAAGGCGCGTCTGAAGGGCAATTGCCACCAAAGGGTGAATTTTTGCATCCAGTTGGTGAGGTGGCCAAGGCAAGCTTGGGACGCTGGGAGGTCATATCGGGATTGATGAGGGCTTCAGGTTGGCCATGGGCCTGCTGTGCTGTAGCGATAGCAGCCGATAGCAGCAAGATAGTAAGAGCGGACAAGGAGCGCATCGTGATGCTGATCTTATTAATGGGATATATGTGAAAGATGATTATGAGGGTAATCGTTGGTAAGGTAGAAGGTAAAAGGAGAGGTAGTAGTTTATAAAAGACGAAGCGAAGAACGTTGCAGTTGAAAAATCCGGAGGATAGCAAATGAGCTAATAAGAATAGATGTAAATGAAGAGAACGAAGATAAAAAGAAAAGAAGGGGAAGAAAGAAGAAGGTCGTCAAAGAAAAGACTCAGAGTTGATTGATTGTCGAATACATTTAAAGATGATGTGTTTTATATAGTTTGGTTCAAGCATGGAAACATACAGACCTGTGCGTGTCGAAAGAAGGATGTTCCTTAACAACAACGGCAACAATAACAATTGTAGGCACCAACAAAGACATCATCAACCTCCGACCAAATAAATACATATTCATTACAGAAAAAAAGAAAAAGACGTCAATGACTAAAGAACTAGTAGCAGCTAAAATAAAAATGAATAAACAAATAAATGTAAATAAAGTTGTCATTGACAAAAACGATAAATAATTAATTTTATTCCCTGGTAACTAACTTGAATACATCTTACGCCACATTCCTGCGTCATATATATATTTATTGACCCATGGAATGTTTTATTATAATGTCGTTGGGGCACATGATATGAATCCATCCTTACGCCTGATACACACACTTTTATCACTTTTACAGTTACAAACTTACAACCCAATCCTATTTTTACTTGCTCTGCTATTTGAAATCATTCATTTCTTTTTTTTTAACCTGGAAAAGCCCTTGGAAAGAAACAGGGCCACGTGTGACCCTTTCTTTCCTTCCTAACCGTTCTATCCATCTTGTCTTTATTACATGTAAAAATAGCATTTGTGCAATACAATAAGCCATGAGGTTTTATATACGACATCGAATTCCATATTGGCTGTCAGGTACAGGAACACCACAGCTGTTTCACTCTATTCTAGACTAGCCTTGCTAACCGTTGTTCAGTTACCGAGGTTCTTCTCCTCCATTTCAGAAACACACTCCCATTCGCCACTCAAGTTTTCTTTCCATAGCGTAACCTTGTTATCGCCACATGAAACCGCAAGGATATTCCCGCTCAGTGACCAGCTCACACGCCAAACCACATCTGCAAACTTCTCATTGCGGAGGGCCTTTTTCTGCCAAGGTGATGTCGGGGTATCTTGTGTCCAGATGAGCACAGTCTTGTCCTGTGAACAGCTGGCGAGGTAGCTCTTAGGCACACCAATACTGGGTGCCCAGGCAACATCACGGACCCAGTCCGTGTGTCCTTCCAAGATTTCTTCTTCCTTCCAAGTCTTGGCATCCTCCCTATATACCCAGATCTTGACCAAGTTGTCGCAGCCTCCTGAGCAGAAGCGCTTTGCTACTGGCGCTTTCCCATTATTGGGTCCTTGCGATGTCAACGATCCTGGTACAGTTGAAGGCGCCCAGCCTACAGAGTTGCATCCAATTGCATGTGCGTCCAGCATATCGGTGTCCCATGATCCGTCATCTTTTTATTATTATTATTATTATTATTATTATTATTATTATTGCATTCAAGAGAAAATATACAAAGAAAGGTATTAGTAAAACTAGTAAAAGTTCCAGATGGTATAAATAGACATGGACAATTGCTCCTGAATCCTTACTTATCGGCTTACCTTTGAAAGACAGGATTGATACACGGCCATCCGATGAAGCACAGGCCAGGATTGGTCCAAGCTCATGGGGAGCCCAAGCAACAGAGTTCACTATTAATCCATATCCAAATTGAATAACATGTGCACCGCATATAATGTTAATCACCTACTTGATGAGTGCTTTTAAAATGATAATGATAATATTAACTCAATACATTGGTCTTGCCATACCTGAAGCAGTATGGGAAGTGTGCTCCTTAATGCGTGACCATTGGCCGTTCTGTTCTCTCCAAACAAAGACCTTGCCATCATAAGAACAAGAGGCAAGAATACATCCAAATTTAGGATGTGCCCATGAGATTTGCCAAACTGGCCCTTCATGTCTACAAATAAGAGAATGAAAATTAGAATAGGGATCCCGGTATGTATAATGTAAATTCGATGCCATGCTTCATGATTTCTGACTCCTTAGTTAGCATACCCTCTTAGTGTGTCTACCAAGCGATGGTTTTCACCATCAACATCAAAGATGCGGATAGAGCGATCTGAAGAGCAAGTAGCCAAGCGCTTGCCTAATAGATATCATACGTCCATAAGCATTGTGTTTAGTCATCGTACCTACACATCATAGCAAACTGAATAAAATACTATGCTACGAAATATTCAAGCATACCATAGTAATCGTATTGAGCATCATGCTAAGGGTCAAATTGTTATTGCCAAATTATAAACAGATATAGTAATATTTAGTTGCCGGTATTTGGAGAGCCAAGATCATACAAAGCAAACATAAAAAGAAAGCCTAGTCTTTATTCTTACAATCATATCTTCATGCTGGGTTTCCAGCGTGTTTTGTGCGGCAGCCTAGTTTATACATGATACATATCACAAAATTGATCTGGCGTTTAGTCATTATATTTACGCGACCTGAAGTGAGAAAGAGTGACCGAGGTTGCCATCTAAAGATATTCTTTCAAAGCATTCCCCAACTACAGCTAGCCAGAGCGTCTTCATTCCGTTTGAGAAAATCCTTGATATGAACGATGGGTATATATAAACTATCCAACTATCCATGTCAATTGCTCTTTAACTTTTTCCCTTTTTCCTTAAAATCATCTGTCGAGACCTTCAGTACGAGAGAATGAGATGTTAACGTATATAGTTCAAGCAAATAGTATTAAGGATGTAGCCTCTGATTTAGTCCTTAGACTATTCTTTCTTTTTCTCCAGGTCCTGTAATCTTACCATGGTTACTGGCGATTATGGAGTTGAAAAAAATAGGAAATGAAAAGTTTCTGATGAAAGGGCCAGTTGGGTTCTTCTAACTGATCTAATCACGTGCACATAAAGAAGCTTGAGGAAGCATTAGACAGATGTGTACGAGGGATTCAAGCAAAGACGATTAAATTACTTTTTCCTTTTTTTCTACTCTCAAATTCCCTTGCCTCCATCGCCATCTACTCAACACTCTTCTTGACATCATGGCTCTCAGAATCCCCAAGGGAACTCAAATGCTCAAGGATGGCTACAAGGTATCAATAGTGTTCCACTCATCCACAGATCTACTTCGTTATGAAACGACACGCTCCCAGCTATCAAATCTGATCTACTATGACTTTTCAGTTTTTACCTGCGGCACCATAATTGACAAATATGACAATGATGACCATCTCACAACCACATTTCATGTATCGCGTCTCTTTAATAGCACCTGCAAGGTGTTGATGAAGCTGTCCTTCGTAACATTGCAGCTGTCCACGATTTGTCCGAAATCACGCGTACTTCCTTTGGTCCTAATGGTATGAATCAAAGCGACACAAAAAAAAAAGTCTGGCACGACTACATTGACGCTTAATATCCGCAAGGGAAAAACGACACAGTGGATCAAAGTAGATCTGTTAATTCACCAGTTTATATATTTTCCTTTTAATGACGCAGGTCGCAACAAGATCATTATCAACCACATGGAAAAGTTGTTTGTAACTAATGATGCTGCCACTATTGTCCGTGAGCTTGAAGTCGTCCACCCTGCAGCCAAACTCCTGGTCATGGCCTCACAGCAACAAGAAGCTGAGGTAGAGCTTTATAAGTTTTATAGTGACTGATATTTTTAGAACTCTTTATTTTCTTTTTCTTTCAAACAAATATCCAGAGTGCCTTGGATGAAATTCGCTCAAACTCGCAGTACTCTTTTCTTTTTCTTTTCTTTTTCTTTCAATGTATATTTCAATTCAATGAATTAGATGGGTGATAATTCCAACTTGGTTAGCATTATTGCAGGAGAGCTCTTGCAGAAGGCTGAAAGCTTGCTTCGTATGGGTCTTCATCCCAGTGATATTGTCCAAGGATATGAAGTTGCTTTACATAAAGCTTTGGAGATCCTCGAAGGTTTGTCATGTCCAACTCAAAAAGCCTTTATGTTTTCTATTTCAAGCATTTAAATGATTATGATTAACCTGATCTTTTTCCTTGTGTTCATCTCGTTATCATCTCGTTATCATCAGAATTATCGGTTGACGAGGTCAAGAAGTTGCACTCCAAGGAGGATCTCATTAAAGCTGTTCACACTGCCATTGCTTCCAAGCAGTACGGAAACGAGGATATGCTGACAGAGCTTGTTTGCGATGCTGCTCTTGCTGTCATGCCAAAGGAGGCTGCCAACTTTAACGTCGATAGCATTCGCATCGTCAAGATCATGGGTAGCAGTCTTTATGAGAGCCGAGTCGTCAAAGGAATGGTCTTTGGTCGTTCCCCTGAAGGTAAAAGAAAAAAAAATCTAGTTTCGATATTGTTGACACTGTGTATATGTCAAACTATTTATTATCAACACAAATTCTTAAAAAAAAAAAAAATTGAATTCTCATAATGTTCTAGGTGTTATTACAAATGCAAAGAAGGCCAAGATCGCTATTTTCACATGCCCTCTGGACATTGCACAAACTGAGACTAAGGGAACTGTTTTGATTCACAATGCCAATGAGATGCTTGATTTCACAAAGGGCGAAGAAAAGCAGATGGAGAACATGTTGAAGTCAATTGCTGACGCTGGCGTCAAGGTGGTTGTTACCGGTAACACTGTTGGTGATCTTGCTCTTCATTACCTCAACAGATTCGGCATTATGGTGGTTAAAGTCCTGTCCAAATTTGACCTGAGAAGATTGTGCCGTGTTACTGGTGCCACTGCATTGGCTCGAGTAGGTGCACCAATGGCGGAAGAGATGGGATACTGCGATATCGTTGAGAGTGTTGAGATTGGTGGAGATCGTGTGACGGTATTCAGACAGGAGGAGGAAATCACAAAGACTGCCACCATTGTTATCCGTGGTGCCACCCAGAATCACTTGGATGATGTTGAGCGTGCTTTGGATGATGGTGTAAATGTGATCAAGGCTCTTGTGAAGGATCCTCGCCTTGTTCCTGGAGCTGGTGCATCGGAGATGGAGTTGCTCAAGCGTTTGCTGGCTGTCGGAGAGGTGTGTACTTGATTGAGGAAAAAAAAAAAAAAAATGCTTTCAACACGTTGTACTTGGCTGATCAAGAAGAGATTTCTAACCCTGGAATATATATATATTTTCTGGATGAAATAGAAAACCCCTGGTTTGAACCAGCATTCGATCAAGAAGTTTGCTGAAGCTTTTGAGGTTGTTCCTCGTACCCTGGCAGAGAATGCAGGCATTGATGCTACAGAGATCATTTCCAAATTGTATGCGTCCCACCATGCTGATGATTCAGGTGTGATGGGTGTTGATATTGAGAGCGAAAACAACGGTCTTATTGATGCTCATGGCGCTAAGATCTATGATGTTTTGGCAGCCAAGTCACATGCCATCCGCCTTGCAACAGAGACTGCGATTACGGTCCTCCGTGTAGATCAGGTATGTGTTGATATTATATATTCTCTTATCTTTGTCATTTAGAGATTTTAATTCCAGGAGAAGGTTTTTTTTTAAAAGTTTTTATTTATTAATGTTGTTGTAATAATTTGTCCTGTGTACTTGTTGTAGCTGATCATGTCCAAGGCTGCTGGTGGACCCGTTGCACCCAAGAAGCAGCAACATTGGGATGAGGATTAAGTCGGATGAACTGGAGGGGGTTTTTTTATATTAGAATATTTTTGAGAAACCATGACCATTAGGACTTTTTTTTTTTTGAAATATATTTTTTTGTCAAAGTTACTAAAGCTATGTGCTAAAGGATGTTTTGAATAACACGTACGAACTGCTAATGATGAATGTGGATGTGAATGTTTTAACTTGTAAGCTTCTGCAGGTCCAATCCAATCAAGTTACATGTGTGTAGGATTATATAAATGGATCCAAAAAAGGAAGTTGCGGGGTAGAGTTATTAGAGTATAAAGCAAGGAGAAATTTTTTCTTTTGAAAGAAGTCTCTGATCAGCTTTTCTCTTTGCTCTTCTTCCGCTCATTACTCAGCACAACTTGTTCCTCATCCCTTTCTCCGCCCGCTCTTTCTCACCCTCACTCTCATTCTTTCTTCTTGCCTTCCCTTTACCCTTTGGATTATTCTTTTGTCCTTTCTCTTGTGACAGCGATAATCCCCTTCCTCTCTTCTTGCCACCAATTTCATTCAACTGAAAAAAAAAAAAAAAAGAAAAAGAAGGAAACAACAATGTGCGGAATCACTGCTCTTCTCCTTGCTGATCACAACCTGATGGCCAGCCCTGAATTGCATGAGGGCCTTGGCATGTTGCAACATCGTGGTCAGGCAAGTGGAAAAAAAAAAATCTTTTACTCTGTCTTATTGCTTATTTGCGTTGGGTAATTTATTTAAACTCGTTTGTTTTGTTAACATTGAGATTGTCATAAAAATATTTTTCACACAATTGTAGGATGCTGCTGGTATTGTTACTTGTGGAAACAAGGGTCGTTTGTACCAGATCAAGGGCAATGGCATGGTCCGTGATGTTTTTGATCAGCCCAAGTTGGAGCAACTTATTGGAAGCATGGGTGTTGGTCATGGTATGTTTAATCTTGCTTACTGAGTTACTGTTTATTATACTGTTATACTGTTATGCTATTATGCTATTATGCTATTATGCTATTATGCTATTATGCTGTTATGCTGTTATGTTGTTATACCGTTATACTGTTATACTGTTGTTCTGTCCGCACAAAGACATCTTCATCATTTCGTTACTGGTTGTTTCACCCTTCGCCCAGTACATGTTTTCCCACAATTTTTTTTTAAAAAAAGGGGAAGGGAATGTCAAACAACGTTACGAGAACGAGAGAAGAGTGACTAATATTTTTTTTATTTTTGTTTACATTTTATTATTTCCTGTGGCTAGTTCGCTATCCTACTGCTGGATCATCATCAATGTCAGAGGCCCAACCCTTCTATGTCAACAGTCCCTATGGAATCGTCTTTGCTCATGTATGTAACCACATGAATCATCGGACTTTTTATAAAGTGAATTTCTGCCATGGGAAAAAAAGAAAAGAAAAAGAAAAAACTTTATTTTATGGCGTTCACTGAACCAATCTTTTTTCTTTTCCTTTTTTCCTTTATTAAACATCATTCCTATGGTTTCTTACTCATCATATGGATAATGACAACTAAATAACCAATAGAACGGCAACTTGGTGAATGCGGATGAGCTTCGTACCTTTCTCGACCAGGATGCGCATCGTCACATCAATACCGATTCCGACTCGGAGCTGTTACTCAACATCTTTGCCAACAATCTCCAAAAGACTGGCAAGTTCCGTATCAATGAGGAAGATATCTTTACTGCCATCAAAGGTATCTTTGATGTTTGTCATGGAGGATACGCCTGCGTTGCCATGATTGCTGGTAAGTGACTGCATTTGTAGTTTTTTTTTTTTTTTTTTTTTTTTTTAAAAAAAAAAAATCAAAGTTTCCTGACTTGCGCCATCTCTCTCTATTTTTTATTATTATTATTTTTAAGGATTCGGAATCATTGGTTTCCGTGATCCTCATGGTATTCGTCCTATTGGTTTTGCTAAACGCCAGTCACCCAAGGGTACAGATTACATGTTTGCTTCAGAGAGTGTTGTGTGTGATGGATGCAGCTTTACGGATTTCGAGGATCTCAGACCTGGCGAGGCTGTCATTGTTAACAAGGCTGGCCTTGTCAGCCGTCGTGAGTTGGTTCCAGATGCCAACTTTTCCCCTTGCATTTTTGAATACGTTTACTTCTCTCGCCCTGATTCCATCATTGATGGGATCTCGGTCTACAAGTGCCGCTTGGCCATGGGTGAGGCTTTAGCGGACCAGGTCTTGAAGAAGCTTGGCCCCGACCACGATGTCGATGTGATCATTCCTGTAAGTTTTTATTTAAAAAAAAAAAAAAAAAAAAAAAAGAATTATTATTATGGCATGGTGTTGGATCAGGTTTTTTATATATATTATTATTTATTATGACTACAAGGTCCCCGATACGAGTCGTGTGGCTGCTCTTCAGACAGCATACAAGTTGGATATCACCTATCGTGAAGGATTCATCAAGAACCGGTACATTGGACGCACGTTCATTATGCCTGGTCAGGCAATGCGCAAGAAGACGGTTCGACGGAAGTTTAATGCAATGGCATTGGAGTTTGCGGGCAAGAACGTGTTGATTGTAGATGACTCGATCGTCCGTGGCACAACATCCAAGGAGATTGTGCAGATGGCTCGTGATGCTGGAGCAAAGAAGGTCTATCTTGCATCCTGTGCACCCGCCATCAGATACCCCAATGTCTATGGCATTGACATGCCTACTCCCAAGGAGCTTATTGCCCACGATAAGGACGATGACGAGATTGCTGAGGCTCTTGGTGTTGACAGAGTCATTTTCCAGGTATGTGCATGTAACCTACACAAGGATACAGTTCACTGCTAAAAAAAAAAATGGCGGCATTGAAGATCATGTATTCTAGATTGAGTTTCGAAAGATGAGTTGTTTATTTATTTACTTACTTGTGTACTTTAATTCTTTTTTTGTTTCCAGAATATTGAGGGATTGATTGCATCCTGCCGAAAGTTCAATCCTAGCATCAAGTCCTGGGATGCATCTGTGTTCGACGGCAAGTATATCACTGGCAAGGTGGATGACGCGTACCTCCAACATTTGGAGGATTTGAGATCAGATGCAAAGAAGGACAAGGTTGAGGATACTCAGAGCCCAGAAACTCTTGGACTCTACAACTTCAATTTGCAATTGAAGTAAGTAAAAAAAAAAAAATTGGATGAAGAGAATCGATCTCCTTTTCTCAGTTATTCTTTCCTTTTCTCGTTTTCTCGTTTTCTCGTTTTCTTTGTAATTATTTCACATCTGTTCAAGATATTATGCACATACACATACATACACTCACTCACTTTACTGTTGTTCTTTATTTTATTTAAACAAGTAACCCTGAGTTAAGGACTTGAAATGGGTCATAAATTACTTTGCATATTTAAAGATAACGATCCCATTCACTTTTCCATAGACTATAAAGAAATAAAATAAAAAATATGTTGTATAATATCGATATCTTGACTCTTTATAATAATGGTCTTTTGAAAAAAGTAGGAAACGATATCGATGGCTATTCCACTTTGGCTTTTTTTTTTTTTTTTTTTTTTTTTAATTCTGGAGATAAAGAAATTCTAATATTGTACAGGGCTGCCTAATTACCATTAAAAAAATGTTTAATGAAATAAAGGACTTTTTTTTTTTTTATGCCATGCTCAAGTCGTGAGGTCGTTCTTTCCGAATGTATTCAATCACTGCAGCCCGAGTCCTTTTTTCTAGCTTGAGCAACTTTGGTTCAATATCACGCTTCAAATCCCAATTGGGGGTCTTGGGTGCCAGTGTGAAAATATCCTGGAAGAAAAAGAAATAAAAAAAGAGGATTCGTCAGTCAACTCGGAGGTATAAACACATACACACACACATACACATCCAAAAATACAAATATATATAAATACATACAACGTCTTTAGCACGCTTTTCTTCTTCTTCCTGAATGACCTTCTCAACAACACCCTCCATCTTCTTCTCTACTGTTTCGTTGATATCTGCTGGTGTGAAGATCTTGGAGTCTGGTGCCTTCAACTCTTCATTATTTGGCGTGTAGTTACGGAATGATAGGCTAGCATGATTCAATTGATCACAGCGAAGCAAACAAATAAAAAATAAAGAGAAATAGAGAAAAGAGTACAAGGAATAGTTAGACTTTTTTTCTTTTTTCTTTTTTCTTTTTTTTTTTCTCATTCGTAAGTCATAGGCACACTCATATTCCAGTTTGATGGTTGATGTTTGTTGATTGATTGATTAGTATATAGAAAAGGGCTCCTCAAATGAAGATCCTGATCAAGTTGGAAGGAGTGCCTCAATAGGTACTCTGAGGTATTGGATGAACGCGACAATTGAACGTTAAAAATTTCCAAGGATATTTTCGGGATTGATTTTGATTTTGATTTTTGTTGTTGTTGTTGTTGTTGTTGTTGTCGTTGTTGATACTTATATATGACCATGCATTTCAAGTTTTTTTCTCGTCAAGAAATATATATAGTTCGCAAAGAAAGCTGTCCTGTTTATCCTCAAGTAATATATGTATAGTTGCACGGAATAAGGCCCTTTTGATCTAGAAACTAAATCAAACTGTACCTGACATCACTGTCGCCATTCCCCGTTGATGCCAATTTCCGCTTCCTGAGTTGCTCGAGCTTTTCCTTTCGTTTTTGACTTATTTCATCCATGATGAGAAAGATTAGATTATGTGTATAAAAAATATAATAAATGGTATTCCAAGGAGGAAATCTTGTAAGAAAAAAGAAATCTGTAGATTTGTATCTGAAACTACATCACACGGTGGTTTCTAATCACGTGATAAGTAAACTTTTGTAACTTGACATTGGTTTTAAAGTCTAGTGCTTTCGTGTCAGAAAAGGCAACTATCTCACAGTACGGAAAGGATAGGAAAGCTTTTGGACTTGATATGGATGCTGCAGAAGCCACGGTGAGAGATAGCCCAGTTGAGAGAAAGTTATATATACAGTATATTCAGAATGTTTGTATCCTATCAATAAAGTAATGTATTTATGCGATATTATTCTAGCGCCGCCTGCTATTACCCCCGGTTGATGATCTCTCACCATCTTTGCTACGACAACTAGAGGTAGAGAGAACTGAAGAGAAGAAAAGAAAAAGAATAGAGAGAGAGAGGCAACTACTGAATTGACTAGACAGAATAATAGCGAAATGATAGACGTGTGAAAGAGATCGGGCCCCTTTGCGATACGAGCAATACGCGACTTCCGCTTAAAAAAAGCAAAGTATTGCGGATCTATAAAATACCTCTTGGATCGTAGAACGGGCAAATTTACCCATTTAGATTTCATCAACTCAAGGGCAGGCCAGATCCAGTTCTCATGATGGTTCAACTGCAGTTTTAGTCCAAGGCGAAGGATAGTAAAATGCAAGATCAAGCCCTCGACAGACTTGCTATCCTTCAAAAGCATGCTCATACTATCCTCGCTCAAAATTTTGAGCTTCACGAATATCCAAGCACTCGCGATCAACACAACTTTAACCAATGTGGACTTGGGAAGTAACCGAATTGGTGATGAAGGGGCTATGGAACTAACTGTCAGAGGCGCTCAAGTCTAATACGACTTTAACTACTTTGAACTTGATGTACAACTCAATCGGGAATGAAGGTGCCCTTGCACTGCTAGAAGCGCTCAAGATCAACACCACTTTGAACATGGACATCAACTCAATGAAAGAACTGATAGACATGAATACTCTGATGATGACTAGAGCATGATGCCCTTGGGTATGTTAATGATAATGGTGATATAAAAATAAAAAATATATGCTCGGTTTAATGAGGGGGGTTATTACATGTGAAAAATTCAAGTGCGAGATGAGATTTGAAAAAAGATGGCTAAACTTTGTATGGTTGGTTGGTTTGAGATGGAAGACCTTTGTGTAAGGGGAAATGGATTTCTCTATCTAAAAATGGGATGTTCAGTTAAAAAAAAAAAAAGAAAAGGATGTATCTGGATCTTGTTATCTTATTCTTCGTCTTCGGATACTTCATCGTCGTCATCATCCGACATTTCAGATTCAAGTTCTTCTTCGTCTGTCTCTCCAAGCTATCATGATATTAAACAAATAAATAATTAGTTAGGATTAGACATTCGACATCTTCAGATAACAACTAATCAGAAAACAAGGAAAAAGTCAAGTATCCTTACCTCCTCTTCATCAAACGCATCTGCCTCACCAACAAGATCATCATCGTCATCATCGTCATCCATATCAAGATCCAAATCTTCTCCCTCTTCATCATCCTCGTCTTCCACATACACCGTTGCTGCTTCATTTGTCACATCCTCAGCTACATATTGCTGCCTCATCTCAATCTGGTTCATTACCAGATCCAAGCGACCATGAAGGTTCAACATCTTTTGGAACACAGAAACGCGTGAATCCAAGGTCTGGTAGAAGTTGGACAATTTCTTCATCAAGTCTGGGACTGTCATCAGGTATGCAGTGTGGATCAGCAATACTGCTTTGATCCACTCCAAAAGCGCTTCACCACGATTAGGCTTTTGTTGGAACTTGTGGATGACTTGGGTTAAGAATGGGACTACATAAGCTGTAGGAAGACGACGAACTGTGTTCCTGATCACCTCCACATTATTGAAGGTCAGACATGCCTCCAAGAGCTGCAAGTCATTCGAATGTAATGCCTGGATGAGCATCTGTTGCAGAGAGTTGGCTTTGGGTGTAGGATATTTGTTCTTGGCACTACCGCTAGCAGACTGTTTTGATTTCTTTTCTGTCAGACTGTTTGCTGACTCGTCCATTGCCAAATCCTGAAGTTTCTCTTCCATGGTACGTCCTTCCATCTGAGTAGAGTCCTTGTCTCCACCATCTTCGCCTTCACTATCCTCAGCATTTGCCATACCTGCCGTAGGCAATGCGAAATCTGTTACACCAACCACTGTTACTGCACTCTCATCATATGCCTTCTTAGTTGCTTTCAAATTACTATCTGCCTGGGCTGCCTCGTCCAACAAGAAACCAGTGACAGGTGCACGGGTCAGAAGCATTTCCTTCTCTTTCAATGAGCCATCCTCATTCTGGAAATCAATCTTCTCGAATACGGGCTTAATGGTTGATCCACGAGCGAGGATCATCTGTCCTTGAGGTGTGAAGATTCCTGCAAGCAAGGGGATGAGGGCTCTGTCCCCACGAGATGACTCGATCTTGATTGAACAATCGCATGCACGAGTAGTGTAACGCTTCTTCTTGTTGGCCTTGGCGCTGCTACTCGAGGTACCACTTACACTCTGTGCATTCTGCCAAAGACCAGCTGTACCCTCTTCTGAAATGGCAAGAACAGCATTGTTGGGCGAGATATCGATATGCGAGACGGTGTTGTCAAGGGTCAAGGCTATAAAGTAGGCAGCATAAAGAAAAAATAATAAAAACTCCGGTTATTTCAATGAAGTTACTCGATAATATTCTATCCCAAAGATCGAATTAAATTTCCTCAATGAGAAAGAAGAAAAAAAAAACTGTATGTACCTGTGATGTTACCCTCCTGTTGGTTATCGCGCGTGCAATCCCAGAGATTAATGAAGCGGTCCTGCTCGGCTGTGGATGCCAAGAACTTATCGTTTGCAGAGAATACAACATTTGTGATCGCACTGGCATGTCCTGTAAAGTCCTTGATCGTCTCACGAGTCTCAAGATCCCAGAGTTTCATATTATGTCCTGCTGTCAACAGCATGGTCTCTTCATGGTTGAGCTGAATCTTCTTGACGGACTTGGCCTCTGTCTTCAGCTTACTCATCTCTACGCCTTGCATAATATCCCACTCGATCACCAGACCATCCTCGCCAGCTGAAAATCCACGGTTGCCACTCTTTGAAAAACAGAAATCATTGACTTTGCCAGTATGAGATCCAGAAAGCTCCTTGATAACTCGACCATGTACGAGTGAGAAGATCGAAATATGTCCGTTTGTATGACCGAGAGCCAAGACTGGGCTATGGGAGCCTCCAGTAGATGATTTCCTCTTTTTCTTTGAAGTCTAAACAAAACAATTGAACCCCATCAATACCAAATTAGTAAATAGAATACAAAACGACAAGCTTCTTTACACCATTAAAACTCCTGATCAAAGTCCAGCTACCAAACTATGGTCATTATTTTAGTGCATATGCAAGAATACAAACACACATGCACACGCACTCTCACACGCACACGCACTCTCTTACACACACATAAAAAAAAAAAAAAAAAAGGAGGACATACTCCATTGGATCCAGTCTCAGTAATGTTTCCCCAGCGGATACAAGTCCACTTGCCGTCTCCTTCTTTTTGCTCATAGTTGTTCTTGATAGCTCCTGTGGTAGTATCAAAGATTCGCAGACGGTAGTGATCTGCACCTGGTGTGACAATGCAGTAACTATGTCCACCCTCGGGCGAGAATGAAGAATGAACAATGACTGTAGTACCAGACACTTGGTCTGGGTTCTGTAGTGTGTCAAAGGTGGTCTTCGATTGGGCCTTTTTCACCATGGTTGTTTATGAAATTGACTTTTTTGTTGAACAGTAGAATAAAAAAAAAAAGAAGAAGAAGAAGAGAATGGGACTGGAGAGTAGGTGAAGGATTTACAGAGCAAAGTCAAAGGTGAAGGTAGAAGACCTGACTACCCAAGACTATGTTTTCAAGCAATAGGGCTATAGGAGGGGAAAAAAAAAAAAAAAAAAAAAAAAAAGCAAAGCGATTGGCTCAATAAACAAAAGCCACTTTCCCTCGCGACTTGATCTGGCACAGTGCACGTGATTCCATTAACGAACAGAAACAGATGCACTTTTCTTGTTTAAACGTTCCATCCATATTACCTCTGAAGTTTTTTTTTTTTTTTTTTTTTTTTTGCTCCGCACAAGGCGATCAGCATTCTTGTAGCGCCTCTAATTGACAATACCATTTACTTTCATTAAACCTTAGTCATGGACCACGAAGGTAGGTTTTGTCCATCCATCTTTAGTGTATTATTTTTTCCTCCACTTTCGAAATACACTTTAAGGGAGACATGTTCATGGATAAAAATATCGGTATAATGGCAATAGGCTGATCTGTACAATTATTCATTATTTTTACAATCCTACTTCACTGTTGGCTGATATATGGAAAAGATATAATCAGGGCGCGATTGAACGTCAATGAGAGGCCTCTTAGGATATTAACAACTCGCTTTCATAAATGGTGTCAAGCTTTGTCTGTTGGTACAAATGAAGACATGTAAGAGAATGTAATAATGTTGATTGTAAAGAAGCAAAAATAAAAAAATAAAAGAAAGACACGTTCTTTTGCAACCATACTCGCTCTGTATTATCATCGTAATCTCAAAAAAAACCTTTTTTTTTTTTTTTCTTTTATAAAAACAGTGAAAGGGAACTTCAGAGTTTATTGCATGAAGTAACCTACTTTGAGCTCTCAATCTCCAAGACACAGCTTGTAGCAGAGATGGCAGAACGGGAACGACTCAGTTATGAACAATCACAACAACGGACAGAAGAAAATATTGCACGATCAGAAAAAGAACTCGAAGTCTTGACGAGAGAGCTTGAGGAAGCCAAGCAAGAACGTGCCAACAAAATCCTCTATGATCAGTTAGCGACCGAGGTTTCACGCTTTCCTAGTCGACAATCTAATCAGGAGAGCATTGCTACTCTACAATCCGAGATCCAAGAGTTAGAAGATGAAGCTGTTCGACAGGGGCTTGTTATGGAGTTGAGGAAGAAACAGTTCTATGATGCATTTTCATGTCTTCAGAATATTCATGATTCGATCGAAGAGGATCAACAGGAAGAACAGAGGAGACTTTATTTGAAGAGGACACATCCGGAGGATGATGAGGAGGAGGACCAACAGGAGGATGGTTTTGCACATGCTGAAGAAGGAAGCTTAGATGTCACAGCGGACGTAGAAGGTGATGGAGGTGGTAATGGTGCTCACAGCAATGGTGCGGGTGATGGAGCCACTACTAGAGGTACAACTACACCCAGACCCGCCTCAACGATATCTGTTATTGTGAATGAAATGCAGCACTCATTGTCCTTGGGTGGATCAGGCAAGGGCAGTAATAGCAGCATTGGATCACAAAGTCCTGCTTTAGGACCGACGAATACACTTACCAATGGGACGATAGGACAATCGGGAGAAGAAGGTTCCTTCAGGATGGGTCTCCACCGTACTCACTCAACAGACTCTTTAGGTATTACACCAGCGGGGACACCTAGAATAGGCTACCAACCTTCGCCTACACTACCGCCAAGGTCTGAAGTAGGCACCCCTATTCCTGTTGATGATAACGATACATCTATGAATGTAGACACCCTCCTGTAATAATAATAAACCGAGTTAGCTGGCGAAGTACAGCACAAACCTCTCTTAAATACGTCATAGGCGTGACTGTGACCTAGTCTAAACGTATTTGCTAATACGCATATTTTTTAGACTCACTAATTTAAGAACTATAAGTGGATTTTCTTACGGCTCCTTGATTCCTCCTCAGCCTTGAAGGGTGCTTGACGTTTGGCGTACACTGAGCAATGGTCTTTCATTCATGGATATGCTCTATCCTTGTCTATCAGCTCAAGGTAGAGGGGTCGCTGCTGGTGTATTAGATGACCGCGGACGACGTTAGCTATGTTGTGGCTAGTCATCACAACCCTGTGCATAAAAGCCTTGCACTTGGAACAATAGAGCCGGTGAATATCAACTTGTCCTACAAATTCTTCGCAGCTCGGGCGGGCGCTTCTTAAAAGTATAATATTCGCTCCCACTATCCAAGGGATTTGGCCTAGAAGAAGTGTCGATGTATTAATATCGGCTATAAGGTAAGAAAACCAAAAAAAAAAAAAAAAAAAAAAAAAAAAAAATACTTACTATTTGAATGAAGTAAAATTGGAGCGGCTCATGTAAGGAAGAAAGCCTGGTATTGGAAGAAAACTTTCCCAGACCTACAGCAACCACAGCCTTGTCGGCCTCTTTTCTTTTTGCCTCAACTGGACC
This sequence comes from Lobosporangium transversale, assembly GCF_002105155.1. Classification (NCBI taxonomy): domain Eukaryota; kingdom Fungi; phylum Mortierellomycota; class Mortierellomycetes; order Mortierellales; family Mortierellaceae; genus Lobosporangium; species Lobosporangium transversale. The sequence continues at coordinate 1,372,415 of NW_019028981.1, read as the reverse complement.
ATTCACTATCTTGAGTAAACGATTGGCGATACACCGCCTTTTGCTTGATAGTCAGATTATAGAACTTGGGTTGTGTGGCTGTGCCATTGGCGCTCCCATGACTTGGCAACAAAGCACCGGCACCAATTATACACGCTTGACCGAAGTTAAGGCCCAAAATCTTGATGTTTTTTGGTTGACATCCCCGAAGGCGGTGAACCCCATTTGTGCGATGTTATAATTGTAGTTTTTTTCGAGACAATTCACAGCGCGGTCAACTGTTCCCTTGAGATGCCCAAGTGGCCTCACATGGTCGGGACGTGATAGATATAGCCTTTATACCTAAACATGGGCCGCCAGCTGGTCATTATATCGTTATATGCTAGCATGTCGCTGTCTGCCGATACAATAATGTCGCCAGGGAAACAGTCACTAGTAATTGCAAAGTAGCTTCATAAGGGCATTCTTGAATTCTTGAACGTTTCAATTTTTAGATCTCATGTACTTAGCAAAGCCAGCGAGAATCCGTTTCCCAGTGGAAGGCAGTATTTATCTTCTTGCTAATGTTGACAAAATGGCGCTTTTGTACTCTGAGCTTTTTTTCAAACCGTTCTTGTAAGGCATCCAGGAGGGTTTGAGCATGATCAGCGGCTTTTGAATGGGGCTCCTCACGACATTTATGCGTCAACTTTTTTTCTTCGGGAGACGGCCGTTCGTGCTGCGGTAAGAGTAGAAATTACATCCTCTCTATCCAAATGTAGTAACAGTACTCCCGAGCCACTTAAAGAAGATGTGACAATTGTAGGATATAATAAACAAGGAGCAACTTACGATCACATAAAAAGACATCTCGGCTTTGGGGTTTATGGAAGCACATACCAAAGGCAACTCAATGCGAGGAGACGAAACCATTGCTCCATCCTATTTCCCATCTCCTCAGGTGCCAGACCCTGACATTATTTTTATTGCTTGTAATCAAGGATTCATCATAGCATAGCTGCAGAGCACAAGGGTGGAAAGCCTTATCCTCTTGTTAAGACCACATTACAGTATATGCTAAGCATCTGCTCGGAAGCGACTGAGGTTGCTGGAATAGTGTTGACATGCTTGCGTATAGTGAAGGACTGCTTTGCACCGATCCAGGAGGCCAACCATCTTGTTTTTTCGTGGAAACCCGGAAATAGCGGTCAAACTCATTGTCTTGCACCTTGTCAATGGGTTCCTCAGTGTCGTTCTCTTAGAGTGGTCGCTTATGGAGCGCGTAAGTGCCACAGTATCTCCTGCAGACCCTGCTTGCTGATTTGCCATGCACGTAGCGATCCCTGCGAGGAGCAATCAAGTTTCATTGGGCTCAATTATTTTTTTTTTTTTTTTTTTTTTTTTTTTACTAATACCTCTGGCGGCACACCACGCTAGAAACACTCCTTCAGTCGATTCCACAAGCCATTGGCCTTAATGTAGAGTAAGATCCTTGCTGCCAATTGATGAGCGAAGTACGCTCTGGCTCCACTAGCGACTATCATGGATCGACCCCGACACCTTTGGCGCAATACTTCCCCTACTATTTCTCAGGACCATCTGAGCTGAAGTGATGGAAATCCAGAGCCCTTTGGATACACTGTCTTGACAGCTTCCCGTTCCCATGGATAGAGATCACAAGCAAGAGCCTTTATTATTGTAGAAAGCTGTACATTAGTCTTTCATTTGAATTTAAATGAAATGTCGTACTATTGGAAAGAATGAACTTTCAACAACGCCGAGATACGAGGATCGCACTGCAAGGGGAGATAGGACCGACATCTAAAGATCAAAAAGCAACATCACTATGACTACTAAGCCGCCGCAAGCTTTTTTTATTTTTTTTATTTTTTTTATTTTTTTTATTTAAGTTGAGCTTTTTCCTTGAATATTATTTCAGCCATCAAATAAACCAGAGTCGATCAACCAATATCGAGCGTCTCTAACAGTCCCCGGGGCCCCTAGTTATCGGGTGCAACGCCCATATCAATAAAAAGTCAATGCTGCGTTAGCCTCGAGTGCCTCTGATAATGCCGAAGCTCTTCTAGCCCCGATTTTCTCTCTATCTACTTCCAAAGTGGTTAAAGTAGTGTTAATCTTGAGCGCCTCTAATAATGCCAGAGCTCCTTCCTCCCCAACCAAGGTTCTCTCCAAGTCCAAGGTGGCCAAAGTCTTGTTAATCTTGAGTGCTTCTGATAATGCAAGAGCCCCTTCATTTCCAATAAAGTTGCCCCTCAATCTCAAGGTGGTCAGAGCCGTGTTGACCTTGAGTGCCTCTGACAGTGCTAAGGTTCCTCGGTCCTCAATTCTGAAAATCCATGACGCGAAATTATTGATGTCACTCAAGTCCAAAGTAGTCAAAGTGGTGTTAACTTTAAGCGCCTCTGAGAGTGCCTGAGCTCCTGCATCTCCAATTAGGCTGCCACATAAATTCAAAGTAGTCAACATTGTGTTGGTCTTGAGTGCCTCTGATAATGCCGCAGCCCCATATTCATCAATTGAGTTGTTACTCAGGTCCAAAGTAGTCAAAACTGTATTATTTTTGAGCGCTTCTGACAGTGCTAGAGCTCCTTCATTCCGAATTGAATTGTCGTTCAAGGCCAGTGTGGTTAAAGCCATGTTCTTCTTTAGTGAATTTACAATTAATAGTAATTCACTGGCTCCAATCGATCGAAAACTCATCCCAAAGGATAACTTATGAAGTTGTGACGATTGTTTGGGTCGTAGGCTGGGGAGTTTTATGAGATCCGGCGATAGAGTAATATGAATCGTTTTCATATTGTTGAGTTTTATGATACGAACAAGTGCGTCATATTGCCTAGACGTTGAAAGCACTTCCCCATTGATACTTTTTTGAAACCGACCAATATCAAGCCGAAGAACCGATATGCTTGACACTTTCAAAGCACTCTCGAATGCTTCAAGCTCATTCACGGTCCAATCCCAGTCGAATGTGATATCCAGCTCGTAAACATGTCTTACATTCGCCAGGGCAGTAAAAAATTCCTCAGCTCTGACTTTGGATCTCAATATGATCATCACTTTACCAAGGTGTAAGTCATAGTTGCCTCTATTCTCCCCCACTACACCTTCAAATGCCTTTTGTTCCTCTTCTTTATATGCCAAACGATAGTGGTCGACACAAATCCATTTAACACGGCCTGTTTCGGTCATGATCTTGTACAAGTTGCCAAGTCGCTCATCCTCATCGTTGGTTCGGAGGAATGAGAGTAGTTGTTGTGGATCGGCTCCTTCAAGTGGTTCATAGTCATCGATTTTGTTGATGTTGTTCAAGGTCAGATTCTCCTTAGAGAGCGCCTCTATATAGTCAATTGAATAATCAATGCCGGCATCGACCAGATGTGGGACCGGTGCCAGGGAAGCAGATGAGGGTATTGCTACTTTAAGCCATTGTAAGAGGATGAGCATGCGTTTCCCATATTTGCGAAAGAACTCTATGCTGTTTCGGACTTCATATCCGTCGTGCTTGGCAATATGGATTTGGTTCTGGCTGCTCTCGCTCGTGTTTGCAGTATAGCCCCCACATTCGCATAGAAAATGAAGGCGGAGCTTGTTCTTCAGGATGTTCAACGGGTCCCAATTGGTGTGGTCGACAGGCAACATTATGAATAGTCGAGGGATTGTACAATCATGAAGCTCTAAATTCTGGATGAGGATAGCATGAGTATGCTTTTGAAGAGTAGTAAGTCTGTCGAGATTTGCCGACCTCCCCGATGTGGGCAAACAAATGCCAGCAGTGCTACCGCTGTTAGCGTTACTGAGCTGTGGTTCTTCTGCAATTACATCCAGAACCTTGTAAGGATAGAACGCAATGCGCAGCGGTTCGATTCTAAGAAGATATATTCCAAATTGAATTCCTTCATTTCTTTTTCCTTCCAGAGATACTTGAAGTTGATAAGGCGTGCCATAATCAATATATACCTGCTGCCACTAGAGTCTACAAGGAACGGGATAGGAAGTCCGTCTAGCTTGAATCGTTGTGCGTTTGGAAACACGTCTCGAATATCTTGCAAGGTCACATAGCAGGATGGGCCACCATTGCTTGCAGAAGTGGAGACAATTCTAACACAAACGTGTTCAATAATGCCGTCCTTTCGGAATTGCTGGTATTGATGCTGCGTCATTTCGGCAATTGCTCGATGGATGAAGAGAGGATGAATGGTTTCTTTGTCTTTTTTTGAGCAAGGTGCACTGACCCCTTTTTCTTTTTCAACCTCGCCAATGATGAAGGTTGACCACTGTCCGTTCGCGATCTTTTGCTGAGGATGAAATAGCCTGAGTGGACATGAAAATGTTTCCTCGAATGAATTTGCATCTATTGTAGTCCACCGTAATACCCCTCTTTAATGGATTGGAGGTATAGAAGCGCGCTCTGAATCATTGAAACGAAAAGCATTGTCATATTCAGTACATTGCACTTGAGAAATCAATTGATGGTGCGCGTTTGCCATCCTCTTAGGAAACTCCTTGTGCGCAGAAATATAAAGCTTGAACCAGCGACTTTTCATGCTTTTTCTATATTTGTGTTTGTCCACTTAATCATGCTCGATCTCGTTGACGACACTATCTATCTTTGTCTCTAGTACTTTGGTCGGAGGAGGAGAGTTGCAGAAGTATAGAGGCAGCGAAGCAATACATCTAGAAAGTGACCTTTGACTCTTCCAATCCCTGTCTTTGTCCTTTTGACTATTTTTCTACCCTTGTATCTGGTAGAGACAGCTGAAAAGATCTATTTGTTATTTGTGCTCAAGTCAGGAGGAGAAGTTCAAGGGCTTTTCGATGAAGTTGGGATATGTAGACCAAGTAGAACAAGTAGAGCAAGGTGAAGGTGTGAAAAATGAACGCGATTTGATGCAAAATGGCTGTGTTCATGTGACAAGCATTAGAATCTGATAAGCTGGAGGTGACTTCAACCAGTAAATATAAAAATAAATTAACCGAGTGGTTGATCTGGTTCCTGGATGGTATGAACAAAAGATGAAAGTGGACCAGTTTAAGATGTCAAATAGGAAGTGATACCATAGAACAGACAAAATAGGCAAAATAGGCAGAATAGGCAGAATAGACAGAGAATCGACAGATAGGGCAGATAAGAGTGGTCGATGGGAATGAGAAACTCTCTCATTGGTTGCCCTGTGTCTAGATGTGCAATGGAATGTTATTTTTGAATGGAGGACTCAGGGGGAAGGGTTCCTAGTTCACATATCAAAGCAATGTGTGTCCAACGCTTTTTTTGTAAAATATAAAATTAATATTAGTTGTGTTCCTTTCTCTCTCTTCTTCTTTTTCTCATCTTCCTCCTTCTCATCTGGTCATCTCCGTCCTTTCCATTCATCCTAGTTCTCATCTCATCTTTCATCATGTCCAACCCATCGCCCACAGTCAACCAGCGGGCAAAATATGAGGAGCAGTTGCCCACTGATCCCAAGGCTCTCGATAAGCGTTTCCCTTTGTACTTGGGTGATTGGAAAAAGTCGGATCCTCGTGTAGATGATGACCTAGCCATGGATAACATGGATGAGCCTCATATGAAACGCAAGTTGGCTATCCTCAAGAAGCATCCAGAGATTGAATCTCTTTATGGTCATGACTCTAGAACATCCCTCATCACCATCCTCGCTGCTGCTGCTCAGGTCTATTTTGCATATCTCTTTGGCAAGGTCTGGACAGAGACCACTTGGGGATTCATCGCCTTTTCATATATCGTTGGAGGATCCATCACAGCATTGTACGGTGTCCTGATCCATGAGGCCACTCATAATCATGCTGCACCCACTGTGTTCTTGAACAAGCTTGTTGGTCTCACAGCCAACATTGGTATTCCTGTACCGATCTATGCTTCCTTCCGTCGCTACCATTTGGAACATCACACTTATCAGGGTGTCACCGGAATGGATCCTGATCTTCCTCTTGAATGGGAAAAGAAGATGATTCGTGGCAATGCAGCACTCAAGCTCCTTTGGCTGTTCATCTACCCTGTGATGTACGTTGTCCGTGGTGCAGCAATGAAGAAGAAGCCCTCGACCTGGGAGATCTATAACATCATCTTTACTGTCTGCACTGATGCACTTGTGGCCAAATACTGTGGACTACGTGGATTGCTCTATCTGTTTGCTTCGCTCTGGTTCGGATACGGTCTTCACCCTGGCGCAGCTCATTTCATTCAGGAGCACTATACCTTTGATGATGGCCAGGAGACCTACTCTTACTACGGTATCCTCAACAAACCCTACATGAACATTGGTCTCCACATGGAGCACCACGACTGTAAGTAATTTTTAACTTTGTATGTTTACTTTTCTTTTCCCGGGATGAATTTGATTCGTTATTTTTTTTTTTTTTTTAGACATCAGCCCATTTCAAATTATCACACTAGACTGCAATAGTGTAAGACTTAAGACACTCATTCTAATCTTTCTTTTTGTTATCCCTGTGTCTCTCTCATTGTAGTCACCAAGGTCGCTTGGTCGCGTCTACCTCAAATCCGTGCTATGGCACCCGAGTTCTATGACTCTATGGCCTACCATACTTCATGGCTCCTTGTTCACTGGAAGTTCATCACCGAGCCAGGCTATGGTCCTCAGTCCCGTCTTGGACGCACCATGGAGGATCACAAGACTGCTCGCAAGCAGGTCGGCAAGCTTCGTCGTGCGGATGAGCATGCTTATGAAGAGATGGCTCTGGATGCACAGAGGGCGAAAGGGGAATAAAGTGACAGGACAACTCTATCTCGGAGCAATTCCCTTGTTGGGCAAGCAGAGTAACAGGACGAATGACATTGAAAATGGAGTATGAATGTGCAGATACCAAAAAAGATGGGTGATGTTTGTTTTTGGCACTTTGTTGTCTCTCATTCACGCCATTCTTCTTTTCAGTTTTTTTTTTCCTCTTTTCTTCCAAGACATTTATTACAACACATAGCATATCTCTTTTCTTTGTTATTTACTGCCATTACTATTGCTTCCTTATTGTTTAACAGTTTACCCTCACTTTCACTTTTATTCTGTTTCTTTTCCTTTTACGTATCAATAAAAACTAATTTCATATCCATCTGCAAGTAGTTTAAATGTCTTTTCTGATTGTTGATGGGAAAAAGTTGAGGTTGAGCGGAGTACATGTGCATGTAATTGCATACTATTGGATCCTCTTTCATTATCTTGTCGTATGATGTTTGAATCTATTTCATCGTTCACAACTCCACCTATTTGCATTCCTATTCTATTCATATCGCGACAGTCACCCCCATGGGATGAAATATCGAACGTTTTTTTTTTTTTTTTTTTTTAATCCCATCTCTCAACTCATCTCTCCTCATCTCGTAATTCAATACTTCTTACTGCCTCATGCCGTCTTACTTTACATCTGCACCTGGCAAGGTCATCTTGTTTGGCGAGCACGCTGTAGTCTACAGCAAGGTACTCATCGAACTCTCTCAGGCCAAATATGTCTGTGCGACCCTGAAACAGTCATCTAACGTTGTCCCTTATTGTGAAAATGAAATATAAAAATAAAAATAAAGGTGGCAACCGCTGGTTCTTTGGGTCTACGATCCTACAATCTGGTTCAAGAAAGGACAGACGGTGCTATTGAAGTGAATTTCCCAGATGTGCAACTTGTCAGGACATGGCGATCAAGTGATATTCCACGTCAAGCGCGGTGGGAAGGTAACTATATCCCTCAATTGGATCAGGACAGTGCGAAGTAATAAAAAAAAAAGGCGTTACTCTTCCCATAACTCGTCCAAACCATCACTAATGTCTCATTGAGATTCTTTTCTATTCCTTGACGATCAATAACCATTATTAAAAAGGATACCCTTATCCTCCTTCGACCATGAATACCGAACTTGTGGATCAATTGACAAAGTTTGTGGACTTGGCAGAGCATACGAACAGATCTCATGCAGCCGTTGCACTTTTATACCTTCATTCATACCTTTCGACGGATGAGATTGCCAGTTCTGGATACGACTTTAGTGTACGATCGGATCTTCCTGTGGGAGCAGGTCTGGGTTCATCTGCATCATACAGCGTTTGTTTAGCGACCGCCTTACTTCAACTGAATGGACATTTGTCATCATCAATAACAGCGGGATGGACAGTGGCAGAGCAACGCGATTTGGTGAATCAATGGGCATTTCAAGCAGAGAAGGTGATCCATGGGAATCCAAGTGGAATCGATAACACAGTTAGCACACTTGGGGGAGCTGTCATGTTCAAGAAGGGTGAAAAGATTAAGCCCTTGCCTGGGTAAAGTTTCTCAAATGCATTGCTCAGCTTTGTAGGAGTAAGGACTATCTCCAACTTTTATTATATATGGATATTCTTTAACCTTTTTTTTTTTTTTTTTTTTTTTTTTTACTTTTCAGATTCCAGTCGTTGAGGTTCCTTCTTACAAATACGCGTGTCCCAAGAGAAACGCAAGTTCAGGTTGCTAATGTTAGAAAGCTACATGATAAAGTAAGGGGTTTTTTCTTTATTCTTCTCATACTGCAGATTTTCCAGATTTTCAAGATATCAATCTACCGATGGAAGCCTGATATATTCCTGTTTTGTTTTATCTTTTTCTAGTTCCCTAATATTGTTAATCCAATGTTGGATGCTATCCATGAGATTAGTGTTTCTTGCGAAGAACTCTTTAGTCAGCCTGGATTGGATAGATCCCATTTATTGACACGCTTTGGAGTAAGATGAGCTAAAAGAAGAAACAGAAAAAAAAAACATTCGAAACTTTTAATATCTGTTTAATAACCTTTTTCATCATCATCTTTACTAGGAATTGGTGGACGTGAATCACGGATTGTTGACAGCATTGGGTGTATCGCATCCAGTGCTCGAGAAGGTGCGTGAGATTTCTTCCAGGATTGGTCTCAAGTCCAAGCTAACTGGAGCTGGAGGTGGAGGGTGTGCATTGACTCTGATCCGAGATGGTAATGGCACCAAAAAAAAAAAAAAAAAAAAAAAAAGACCAACATCAGCAAGTATTAAATTTGATATTTGATATCCTAACGCGTATAATTTTTTTTTTTCTGGGGAAACCTAGATGTCAGCCCAGAGACCGTAGCTGAAGTGAAACGATTGCTGGAAGCAGAGGGGTTCCAATGCATGGAGACCCAGGTTGGTGGTCACGGGGCAGGTATCCTAACGCTAGAACAGCCCATGTCGATCGAAGAGTTCCTGTCGCATGATAAGGCATACTTTGAAGCAGCCACCCACAACTGGACGTACTTTGAATAAAAAAAAACGAAATAAAAAATATTTTTATTCTTATTTTTTATTAATTTATTTTTATTTTGCATCTATTGAAGCTTTTCATTTCACACATGCAACACCAGAAACTCACATGCGACGATGCTTCTACCCTTGAGACAGAGGAACAAACGTCTTTATTAGAATGGCCGCGTTTATCATCGCCCTCTTATTCGTCCACTCGACCAGCTCCACGTTGGGTCACAGTCCTTGGACCGACTCAGGTGTTGGTTTTCCCCAATTTCTTATCTGTTCAGGACACAGGTTCCTTGATTGAATATATTCAACAAGAGATGAAGATCCAGATCGATGACAAGATCGACCCAACTAAGCCTCGGCCACGTCCAGTCCCTAAACCAGGATATGCATTCCGAGACAATGATCGTATCCAATTTCAATCAGAGGAATTTGCAAGCATGTTATGGAACAAGTGTGGATTACGGGATCGATGGACAGAATTGTGGCAACATCCTAAATACGGACTCGAAAGCGTCCATGGAGAAAGCATTGTAAAATAAAAAAAAGCCCTCGTTGTGGAACCTCTCTCTCTTTTTTTTTTTTTTTTTTTTTTTTTCAGAACAGAAAGATAACAAGCTCAATCTCTTTTTTTTTTACTTTAGACATCAGGTCCCAGGAACAAGAAGAGAGTACGCCATGCAGTTGGGTTGAGTCACAATATCCGAATGTATCGTTATCAAACCGGTCAATCCTTTGGTCCTCATTACGACGAGTCCGTGACAGATATTTCGGATCAATTAGGCGAGACCGTTTCTGAGTACACAGTTTTGATCTATCTCAATGGTGAACGGGATTCAGAACTCTTGGGAGGTGAGACGGTCTTTTACCCCAAGGGTATGAAGACATTGCCAGCAGAAGGAGCTGGAGGAGCAAGTGGCAAACAATCGAAAAAGGGATCAAAAGCGTCAGTATCAGCCTCCAACAATCAAGAGAACAATAGCAGTAGCAAAAGCAATGGCAATAGTAGTAATTCTGGATCCTCATTTTCATATGTACTTCCGAATGGAGGGGTCGCTGTGAAGCCAGAGCGAGGGATGCTGTTGGTGCATAAGCATGGCGATGATTGTATGCTCCACGAGGCCCTGTTGGTAAACCGAGGGTTCAAGTATGTGCTTAGGACAGATGTTGTCTATGAGCCGTGACACGGATTTAAGTGTGACCGATCATTAATAAAACACAAGTGTCTATAAAAGCATAGAGCCTGTGCAACTTGTGGTACAGGACTTTCTGCACCTTTCATAACATTTTACATTTTGCACATCTCCATGTCTGCTTCATGGTCTCCATCACCACTCATTCCACCCTTCCGATTTGGTACAGTGGAACATGAGGTCTATAGGGGTGCATATCCAAAGCAACGCAATCTACGCTACCTCAAGCGGTATGGGAAACGCTTTTTTTTTTTTTTTTTTTTTTTTTTTTTTTTTCCCCACTTTTCGCGTTATTCAATGGTACTAGGAAACAAGACTAAGACATTTCATAAACAAACATCCACGTAGACTGAAGCTCAAGACGATCCTTTCACTTATTCCTGATGCACCAGATGCTATCTTTCAGGGATTCTGTGCTCAACAAGGAATCCGATCGATCCATTTGCCAGTGGATAAAGTCAAGGATAATGTACCCCTCACTTATAATCGTGCTGTCGAAGCAGTTCAGGTAAAGCTTTGTTTTATTTTTTTATTTTATTTCATTTTATTCTATTTTATTTTTCCTTTTCTTTTTCTTTTTGATTGACATGAACGACTTGGAATGGTATGATATGACATGATATGATAGGTTATCATTGATCAAGAGAACTTACCGATTTATATCCACTGTCTGGATGGAGCAAGCGTCACCGGATTGGTCGTTTGTTGTCTTCGCAAGCTTCAAACCTGGAGTGTTCCATCCGCCATGGGGGAGTTTCTAAGGTAACATATAACAACACAGCATAATAGCATAATAATAATAATAATAATAATAATAATAATAATAATAATAATAATAATAATAATAATAATAATAATAATAATAATAAAAACATACTCGTCTCAAAAGGAATCATCCTCTTCTCTAACTAGTTTTTTATTTTTCCTAATTCTTTGATAAAACCACTCATTCCCTCCAAAAAAAGATACTTGCGTGGAGGAGTGATCAGTTCAGAAGAAGCTGTGTTTGTTGAAAAGTTCAGTTCCGAAATCGAGATTTCAAAACCAATCCCACTTTGGCTTTGGGAGGGTCAGATCACATTCAAAAAGCATCCTACACTGAAACTCAAATTTACAATCCCTCCTGCTGCTGCTGCTGCTTCCAACGTATCCAGCACTACATCAGCCTTACCTGCATCCTCACCTGTTCTCTCAGGTCATAGTAGCCGTAACTCGCCTGTCGTCATGTTTCCGAATCAACAGGGCGAGGGATATACACAGCAACAGCAGCAAGGAAACAATCAGAATCAACCTACTGTCAGTAATAGCACTAACAACACTACTTCCGCCTCTGCAAATACCACCATGACTGAAGGAGGAGGCGAGGGATCCATCAATCCAAATCATTCTTCAAATACCAGCACCTCAGGATCAGGATCAAGTAGCGGAAACAATTCAGGAGGAGAAGGAAGAACTAACACTAGAGATCCAACCCTGTCAGCTCCAACTGGTCTCATGAGCCACGCTAGTCGATCCTCTGCCATGGGTAATATGCGTGATCGACCCAGTAATATTAAGAATACTATCCGGACAGATCTCACAGGTTCCTTAGGGCTTGGATCAAGGACAACGACTCTTCCTACGCCTACCATCAGCGCCATAAGAAACAAACGCGGACTGTTGAGCCCCTCTAGCACGTCAACACAACAGTCGCAGCAACAGCAGCAGCAGCAGCAGCAACAACAACAACAACAACAACAACAGGATCAGTCAGGAGATTCTCCTAGTTCAATGACTGGTCTAGGTGTTCGATCATCTAGTAAAAACCCCAGTGCTGCAAATACACCGCCGCTGACGTCGTCATCATCTCCTTCTCCTTCTGGTGTCAAAGTGAGCGGATCAAATTCTGGCTCTACCTCAGCTAGTGGATCAAATGATCAGGATTCTGTGATGTCCCACGTTATCTCTATTATCCATGAACCAAGTGGTGACAATGGTTCAACGGAAGTTTCGGGAACAGGAGCTACAGCTAGTAAAGATGGTGATGCCTCTTCATCCAGTACCGGACAAAGGCCAGATGAATCGAACAGCAATGACAACAGTGGTAATAATAATAATACAGCAGAAAATAACTCACCTGCAATACAGCAGCAGCAACAGCAGCAGCAACAGCAGCAGCAGCAGGATCGTAACAATAACAACAATACGTCCAATATGGTGAAACAATCTCCAGCGATGTCATCAGCCTCTGTGGTTACCCCATCACCAGTAGCAGAAGTTGTAGAAGAATATTACGAAGTATCCATGTCTCTCAAGGCTCTAGCATTAGAAGGCGCTGATTTCTAAAACATCTTTACACATCTGGACCCCTCCCTGAAAACTGTGTCCAATTGTATTATAATAATAATTATCATATAATAATAAAAAAAGTGATTTGACTCTTATGGAATTCATAAAAAGTCATGCCTATAATAAACAATATCTTTCTTTATTTTTATAATAACAATGAACAAGAACAAAAAAAAAACAAAATGCCAGTCTTCTAATATCTTCCTCTCCTTCTCACTTCCTTGTCTCTCCTCCAGATGCACTCATAAAATAAAAAAGTCTTTAATGATCCATGCCGACGATTTCAGTCTTTCCAGCCAAGTATCCACGATTTGCTTCATCTGTGTAAAAGGCAATGTCCTTCTTCTTCATAGGTCGTGCGAATTTAGGCAGCTCTTCAAATTTGTGAGGCTTGGTCAAGACACGCAAGCCCAATTGATTATAATAAACGCTGGTGATCTTGCCACCTGCTGCCTCAACCGCCTTGATAGCTGATTTGGAAGCCCTTGAAACCTCAATATTGATTGGGATCTTGAACTCTGCCTTACCCTGTCATGTGGGAAGAAAAAAAAAAAAAAAAAGTGAAATAGAATACAATCTGATCAGCTTTTTTTTTTTTTTTTTTTTTTTTTTTGAAAGAAAGAAAGAAAGAAAGAAAGAAAGAAAAGAAACAAAAACGATGTCATACATCTCCTAAGAGCTTAACGCCATCCTGAATTTTATGGATGCATCGTGAATCCAAAAGATGCTTCATGGTGATAGTCTGTGTAGGATCAATACGTCCTGATTCGATCCAGTATTGAAGGCGATCCAGATTCAATGGTTGATAGTCCTTGTGTTCACTATTGGAAGATGGATCACATAGGTCCCATTGTTAATTGGAGATGTCAATTATTGGGAATTGACAAAAAGGAAAGAAAAAAGGAAAAAAAAAAAAAAAAAAAAAAAAAAAAAAGAAAAGAATAACGTTACGAGTTTTTGAATCCACGCTTTGGAAGACGATCGATCAAACGAGTTTGACCACCTTCGAAACCAGGCTTTGGTTGACCATTGTTTCCGGCACGAGCCTTCTGACCTTTATGACCCCGAGCAGCCGTATTACCCTTTCCTGAACCTTGACCACGACCTACACGGAGACGCTATTATATAATAGTAACAATGATAGTAATAGCAATAATGAAGATTAAGATACTGGACCGAGTTTGACTTTTTTGTTGTTGCCTAAATGATCTCCTCGTCCTTAAATTAATCTAAATGTCCATTGTGTTCGTTGTTTGTTGTCTATTTTTTTCAATGTATACCTGTGATTTCGATCCAGGATTGTCACTCAAGTTGGAGAGATCAACTTTTCCAGGAACAACGGTTGAATAACGGGATACTGAGGCTGTAGTGACACAAGTCCGAAGAGAGGCTGTGGCTGTGGCTGAGGTAGGGTATAAGCCAAGGCCTGAAAGCCTTGTTACCAAGCGATGCATCGACATGGTTTATGTATTATAGAGGGTTTGGCGGAGAAGGGAAGGGAAAAGGGAGGAAAGAAAAGTGGAGGCTGGTGGGGGAATGGCTCAATTAGTGAGGGTTCGGGCGAAGGTGAGAGGGAGATCTTGTTTATTTGGGCGAGTCTTAGTGGGAACAGCACAATAAATGCCTGAATTACGTCACCGTGGAGGTAAATCGGGTGCTTTGTCGAACTTATTCAAGAAAGTCCTCACTGGATGGGCACTACAGTATCCATTGACTGCAACAATCAAATAACCAAGTGAGCGCACCCCCAAAGGAAGATTGGATCAGAGAGAGTAACAGTAACAAAAAAAAAAAAAAAAAAAGTAGCTTCTACTTATCTTTTGCACAAAGTAGGATTGGATCATTCCACTGCTATGGGAAAAGTCTGGCTGATATGTGTTTGCTCTGTAGGCCACTTTTCTCAGCCACGCTGAAGGTTCCCCGTATTCTTCTAAAATGCATGCATCCGCTAGTTAAAGGCCTTATCCAGACGTCCTAGAACCGGATCATAATGCTAAAACATACCCCTAGAAAGTGTATGCTCTCCGATCCCGTTAATGGACTGTGTGCTGGCGCCAGCTTTCCCTTTCCGGTTTTTATGAGAGATTGCTGCAGATACTATCACCAATCGTTCCGAGCTGCTTCCGTGAAAAAAACACAATATTCTTAACGTCAGTTGGAAAAATAAAAAGTAGAAGAGAAAATAGAAAAAATAAAGAGTACATGTACTTCAAAAGAATATCCTTGTTTCTTTCGCTTTCATTGCTGAATACAAATATATTAATGAAATATTTTATTAAAAGTCTAGGAGATCAAGAGGCAATTTATTCACCTGAACGATGTTAAATATCTTTGGCTGCATCTTCACATGGGGATCGTCTATCTGCTAACTTAGAATAGGAGCAGCCCTTGGAGGCTCCGCTATAAAGATGCTCCTTTGCAACCTTTCCTAAACGGAGCCTGATCTTCTACGCAGGGCTTACTTGGGCTTAACACTCACAAGCGCTGACAAAACTATACGGGCATTCAAGGCTTAGTTTGGAAAGTTGTAGGATGAATTTGATGAACATGAATCTTGTGTTTATTGAGTCCAGGAAGCCCTCCTCTTTGGTGTCCTCAGGCGCTTAGCTTTAGAGAGAGGGTGAGTCAGACGAAACACAATATCTTGAATGGGTCTTTAGAGGGTCTGGAAAAGATGAGATGGTTATTTATGGACCCATTCGTTGACTCGCAAAGTCCTCGGCTGCTTTATGTTACTTTGCTTAATAACATATGGGGTCGTGGAGGCTTGAGTGTTCGTTTGTTGTTATGTTCTTGTTGAGAGAATCGTTGTGGGGCATAGAGTGCTTTTTCAATGGTCAAAAATCGCCTGGCCTTCAAGGGATTGGACATAGGCACGTTCTTGAATACGGCGTGCCTCAATAGCGAAAATCTGCGTTAAAATTTCCTCAAATGGCAAAGTTTCAATGACACAGAGCAGTTGGATTGACAGAAGGAACGTATAAAAGGAACAGATTTTCCAGGCATCACATCTTTTCTCCTTTTAATCACTATATCCTCATTGCCTATCCTTATATCTTTGTTCATTTAACCAAACCCTGCTTCGCATACTCACCACAATTAACAATGGTCGATACAAGGAGCAAAACACGAAATAATCCGTATAAAACAACTGGAAAAAATCATGGGAAGATCTCCACACCCAATAAACAAAACGGACAAACCGAGCATCAACCCCAAAAACAAAAAAAAAGCGCGCCATCTCGGCTTTAGAGACAGGAGCCTCTCCTTCACCCAAATGGCTGGAGCTAAATTGCATTGTCGGAGGGGAAATAACATCTTTCCCAGTAAAGATCCTTTCCAGCAAAATAGTCGGTCTCCTAAAGAATGCCATCTATCCCAAAATTACCACATCGCCTTCCACCAAGCCGAAGGATATCTCTCTCAGCCTTGTCCCTGGCGGTGTAAAGGAGGAAGAATTGGAGAACCTACCTGAAAAATCGCTTGTGTTGCTCGGTGAGGAGCGTGAAAAGCTCCACACTTATTTTCCAGATGGTGCAGCAAATGGTTGCATTCACATTATTGTTAACGTGCCGCAGCCTCGTATTATAAGAGCTATGCTCGAGAGCAACGACTTCAAACCAAAGCCGCGCACGGATTTCTCTACGCTATTGAAGGTAGAAGCTGGAGATCAAATTACAGCAATGAATCTTGGTCAAACCCCAAAGTCCTTTGGGGAGGGATATCAGGGCCATGAATTCTTTGTGACTGAGCAGATGATGGATTTATGGAAAGAGCTTACGAGTAAAAGTCGACGTCCAAAACAAAAATGCATATCGGGTCCGACGGGTGTCGAAAAGTCGCATATCGCATGGTTCCTTGCCGCCAAGGCATACGCGCATGGATGGCCAGTCCTTTACATTGCTGACGCGGAAGCCCCTAGTAATACTGAAACCTCAGAGCAGGCATCAACCGCAATCTGTCAACGCTTCTGGCCCTCAATCAAGACATTCTAAGATCACGGGAGCTCTCTGAACTGGTTGATTTCGGAGGCACATTGCAGCCTATTGTGAATCTTGTTCCAGTTACATGCGCCGGCTATATATTGGGTCGCCTACTCCAGTAAAAGGGTCGAGAAACACTCCTCGTTGTCGACAAACACGGTGCTATGTCCTCAGAAGGCAAGCTTGCTGCAGCCTCATGGCTTCTGAATTTGGAGCTTTTAGACTCTTTCAGCTTTTGGAACGAGGCAAATGCGCGAGCAGTCTTCATAAATAATGCAGCACTTGAGAGATCTTATCTTAAGTTAGATGCACCAGAATGCCTCATTCATGTTGGTCCGTTGTCGCTACAAGTATTCAATAAGTTACTGGAAACAACTGTAAGGAGGCTTGATATATCTGTTCGCAATCCTATATATTTGCTAAAAGGTGGAATCGCAAGCATCCCCAACTATATGCCACGCGAGTTCGTTAATTTTATAAAAGAGATTGAAATGTTACAAACAAAGAAAAAAGAGATTGGAGCGGGCCCCCTCACGGTTGAGGATGTTAAGGAGAAACTACAGCTATTCAACAATCGCCGACGTGATGAACTTTATTCCGCTATAGAAAACCATTACAGGAAGCTTCCACCTAGTTCACAGGATGGATCCCGCCTCGCGCTTGCAAAGATTTTCCTGCCTGGAAAATATCGACCTCATGCGTCATTTGATTGCTGCTTCCTTGACTATGGATTAGTATATGGACACGAGTATAAAGATTCATTATCGTACAGTCCAACTACTCCAGCAGCTAAGGCTGCACTTTTGGACTTATACAAAACATGTCCTTTACCCGAAATGTATCGAAAAAACCTGGATGGCGCAGGATTTGAGGATGTCTTGTTTCAGCAACTTATTCGTAGCCCTGGATTGGTACTCCAAACGACAAACCTTGCAGGTGAAAATCCATTGGACGTGGATCTGGGAGCCACAGGATACGAACTAATGCAGAAACCTCCCAGAATGCTTGGTAGAGATGGCATGGGTATTCTAGTGCGTTGTTATGTAGGTTATGAGCGGTTTAGTTTCATCCAAGGCTACAGGTTCATTCAAGTGTCGGTCAGAGACTTTAAAACTTATGATAAGGAATCAGCAATGATTGAGCTTGCTTTTGACAAAGGACCTGGTGCCAAGAATCAAATCGAGGAATATCTGGACGCTGCATTTGGTGGGTTCCACGAAGCAATTTTGATCGGAAGAGGTATCAGGAAGAGATTTGAAGTCAAAAAGGACGGAATTCTCCGCAAAGACTTCAAGGTTATCTACATTTGTGGAAGGGGTGATTTTGGCGAAGGTGCTTCCGGGAAACATGGATTACCAAACCACAAGCTCAAGGCTCTTGAATATCCGGAAGTCAGGCACATATGCTTTGGTGAGCTTAAACAAAGCGATTTGGCCCTTTAGCATGATTTTTCATGGTTTTTTAGGATTTCAATGGCAGATTAAATATTTTTTAAACGTCCTCCTTTGGACCAACACTTGCATTTTATGAAGAATCGCAATCGTCTCTTTATTTACGCATGTTCTTTCACTTTGAGTATGTCTCTTTTACATTGATACATCTTGATGGATAGCACTTTGGGCGGTGGATCTGGATATACCACGTTTCCAACGCGACCTCAACGACATTCATACCTGCAAAGCACATTCCAATAAAAATACTCTTTTTTTTTTTTTTTTGTCTTCATATTCAAGTGGTTTGTTCAAGCAGGCACATGTGGCGCGCTTATGAAAAAAGGGAAGGGCATTCCACGAAACTTTATTTCGGGTGAACATGCGTAAACAACGAATGTTAATGATGTGACTGTGATCCATTACAACTCGTTATAGCAGACCAGCCAGTTCTTCTTTTTCATTCATTGACCATTCATTCATTCTCTCTCAACAACAAAAAAACAAGCAACAAAAGTTGTATTTTTTTTTTCTTGTTTTTTCCGTTTCTTGACTTGAAATAAACTCAAGGAATAAACAGGAAAGGAAAGAAGGAAACACCAAAACCAACGACAACAAACAAACAAACGAACAAACAAAAAAAAAAGAAAAAGAAAAAGAAAAAAGAAAAGAAAAGAATGTCGTCAACGTCGGCGTCGTCTTCGTTTCTAGAGAAACTTTCAGCCTCTTCAGGAACTATTCTCAATTCTCAAGCTACCAAGTTTGCTCTTGTAGCGGCTGCAGCCTCTTTCACCACCGCAAGCATCATCTTGGGTGTTCAAGGATCTCAACAGAAACGTCGTGTTCGACAACTAAAAGACGAACTTCGGAAATCAATCCCTCCACCCCCGGCATTTCACGGTCATGATAACGAGAATGAGGAGGGTTCCTTTATGAGGTCCTCGACCTATTTCTCATCTTCTTATCATCGTCAGGAAAATACTACAACAACAACAGGAGGAACAGGAAAAGAAATGTCCTCATCACAACAACAACAACGACAACAACAGCAATTGAGGGATAGATTATCCCAACAAGGCCTAATGGATGAAGATCTGATTAAGGAACAACTTTCAAATAATCTTGCATTCCTGGGAAAGGACGGGATTGAAAAGTTGCGCAATTCTTTTGTCATCATTGTTGGCGCAGGTAAAAGAAAAGAAAAAAAAATGAAAGCGAAAATGTGCATGGATCCAGATACAGAGTTGAAACATATCATTGACCAAGATATTTATTTCTCTTTTCCATCCTCCTAACACGGAATAATAATAATAATAATAATAATAATTTCCATCAAAAAGGTGGAGTCGGAAGCTGGGCAGCCAATATGTTGATCCGAAGTGGAGTTGGCAAGATCCGTCTCATTGATTTCGATCAAGTCTCTCTTTCATCTCTGAATCGACATGCAACCGCGGTCCAGGGGGATGTGGGCACCCCCAAGGTCCTCTCCATGAAAAGAGCGTTTGAATTGATTGCACCTTGGTGTGATATCGATGCTCGTGTGGATTTGTTTCAAGAAGACAATGCTGAGGACTTGCTCTCGGGAAACCCGGATTATGTGATCGATGCTATCGATAATATTAATACCAAATTGGCCCTCCTCAAGTTTTGTTATGACCATAAATTACCCGTCATCAGCTCTATGGGCGCAGGCGCAAAGGCAGATCCTTCTCGTATTCAGATCAGTGATATCTCTGAAACCTTAGGTAAAGCAAAAAAAAAAAAAAAAAAAAAAAAAAAAAAAGTGAATGGTATTCAAGTATTAAGATGATATGAATCCCTTTTCTTATATATATGAATATATACATTTCTTTTACTAGAGGATCCGCTTGCAAGAGCTGTACGTCGCAGGATCAAGAAAATGGGGGTCGATACTGGAATCGAGGTGGTCTATTCGACTGAAAAGCCCCATCATGTGAGACTCCTCCCCTTAGATGAGACACAGGCTCAAGAAGCAGATGAATATTCAGCTCTTCCCGATTTCCGTTCTCGTATCTTACCGGTCTTGGGTCCTCTACCGGCCATGTTTGGGATGTCGATGGCCACATTTATTGTCTGCAAGCTCGCAGATTGGCCCATGGATCCTTTACCCATCAAGTTACGAGATTCCCTCTATCTAAGACTCCATCGAGAGCTCACTGTTAGAGAAAAGAGAATAGACAAGTCCATCGAGACCATTGCTTTGGATCGTCGAGATATTGGTTATGTTCTAGAGGAGATCTTCCGAGGTAAGAGTGTGCTCTCTCAGAGTACTCACAAGGTTGGTCTCTGTCGTTGGAAACGAACTGAGCCTCTGAGTCTACAGAATGTGGTCGTGATGACCAAAGGGGAAATGGTTAAACATGACATGTTGGCCCCCGATGCTGATCTTAGAGAAGCTTATGGTGACGAGGTCGTCGATTATGTGGAAGCCAAGTTTAGAGAAGAAGCAGAAATCAGTCGTCTTCGTTAGGGAATAAAGAACTAGAGAAAAAAAAAAAAAGAGAGAAATAAGAGAAGATGTAAAACGCAATGGTGAGGGATTTTAGGAATGTCTATTAATGTTTATTGGAAACAAATAATAATAATAATAATAATAATAATAATAATAATAATAATAATAATAAAATGGAAGTCAATTCGAAATAGCTGTATAAATGATCTTCTCTCCCCTCTTGAACAGGTATTTGCACCCATTCACCTTTCCCTTTTTGTCAATGTTTTACTTCTCAGGAGCATAGTTGGAAGTATCATAATGATCTGGATACTTCTTGATCAACTCTTCAAGTTCCTTTTTCTGCTCGATTAAATTGGGTGTCAACTTGTCATAGACATCATTAAACATCTCTGACACTGGAGGCTTCTTGCGCTTCTCGGCCGCCGCAAAGCTCTTCAAGACCTGTGACCGAGCAAATGACTTGTGGCTCGATTCCTTGGTCTCGTCCCACCAACCCTTGTTCTCCAACCATTTACGCATCCTCACAATCGGGTTATCATGACGCTTCCAATCCTCAACCTCCTTCTTGGAACGGTAAGCAGAGGAATCATCTGAGGTCGAGTGATGACCCACACGGTATGTCATGGCTTCAATCAAAACAGGCTTGTGTTGTTCGACTGCAATCTTGCGAGCTTCCTGTGTAGCCTTATAAACTGCCCAGACATCGTTACCATCCACACGGATCGTGTGCATACCGTAACCAACACCACGGCTAGCAATACCATCACCCTTGTACTGCTCATTTGCAGGTGTCGAAATGGCGAAACCATTGTTGCGGCTAATACAATAAAGAAAATAAAAGGAGATTAGATATAGTCAGGAAAGGACAAAAAACGATTAGACAAAATTAAAAAATAAAAATAAAAATAAAAATTACCAGAAAAAGATGACGGGGCAAGAGGTGGTGGCCGCAATGTTCAAGGCAGCATGGAAATCACCCTCAGAGGCAGCACCCTCTCCAAAGTAGCACATGACACAGTTCTTACGACCAGAACGCTTGATCGCATAGGCAGCGCCCGAAGCCTGAGGCAATTGAGTCGCCAAGGGGGAAGAAATAGTCTGGAAATGAAGAGCCTTGCATCCAAAGTGAACTGGCATCTGTCTGCCTTTACCAAGGTCCAAGTCATTAGAGTAACATTGATTCATGAATTGATCCAAAGTGAATCCACGGTACAGCAATGTTCCAGCTTCACGATACTACAATAAAAAGAAAGAAAGAAAGAAGCAAACAAAAGCCAAAATCAAAATGGGGAAAGGAAGCAGGGCGAAAAAGGAGAGGCGAATAAACAAATATCTACAAAGTGTGTTCAATTCTTATTACCTGTCCGAAGATTTCATCCTCAGGATCCAAAGCAGCGGCACTTCCAATATAAGCCTCCTCTCCAGCATTGGTCATGTAGAAACTGATACGTCCCTGACGCTGGGCTTCATACAAGATCAAGTCCACATTGTTGAGGGTCAACATGTCCTTGTAGATCTTGATAGCAAACTCTTCAGTGACCTGAGAGTTATACAGGATGTACAAGAAACAAAAGTGTATTCAGAATAGGATATCATTTAGTATGAATTAAAGGTATAAATGTGTATATATAAAGCGAATTGGTCTGGGTATTATGATGTCTACAGAGAGAGAATGATCATTAAAACAAAAAAAACAAAAAAATGCCTCGGATTTTTCCCACACATTCTTGGCCTTTTTGCAATAGCGTCTCAAACTCTAAATCATAATATAAAAAATAAAGAATAAAAATCGAATTGATAAACAAAACTTACATCAGGTTCCAAAGAGGGATCAAGGACCTTTCCATCTGTGTCCATTACACGGAATGTGTCAATGGGCTCCATCCTCTCGCGGATCTCGAGCTTCTGTGAGAAATGACTGTCAAGTGCACCAGGGAAGTTGACCTTGATTCGATCCTTCTTAGAAGTAGCAGAAATATCCTTTGACACAGCAGATGTTGCGAATGCCTAATAGTTGTATGTATAAAAATAAAAAAATAAAATAAAAAGAAAGTGTATATACATTCAATAGGTTGGCTATATGCTTGCTTGCAAGGTAAGAGTAATTATCTATAAAGTGAAAAGAGATGGGGAGGGCTATTAAACTATATTTACGCACCTTGACGGATGTGGCAGCAAGTGTTCTGGAGGGGATAGCCCTAGCGACAGCTCTGGCGGGGATCCTTGCAAACATTATGCGTTGAGCAATTGGAGGGGTTTAGAAGGAGAAAATAGGAAAGAGGGAATAAAAGAGAGGAGAGTGGAGCAGAAGAGGAGGTAAGAGGTTGTTATGTACAGATGAGGAATGAACCACTTGCACAACCAAATGAAGAGATGCTAGAATAGAGATGATGATGAGAAGAGAAAGAAAGAGAAGAGTGTGGAGTGGAATGGGGGAGAAAAGGATGAAATAGAAAATAGCGGAGAAGTAAAAAAATGAGAGAGGGATGTGGGAAAAAAATGAGGGGCCGTGGGAAAGTAAATGCGATGTTCAGTGCAGCACGTGCGATGTAATAGCCTTCCTGCTCACAAAACGACATACGCGTAAAAAAACACACACACACGCAAATACAGATATACAAGGCTGCACAGATCATTCACTTTACAAATTGAATGCCTGCCTCGCCATCCCATCATGGTACAATCTATCATTTTTTTTATGCAATGGAAAACAATTCTATTAAGTCCGCACAAAACAGATTATGGGAGGATATATAGTCTATTTTAGTTCTTATCCTTCTTCTTGTCCTTCTTCTTGTCCTTCTTCTCCTTTTTGTCCGCTTTGTCAGTCTTGTCCGCTTTATCCTCTTTCTCCTTCTTTTCCTTCTTCTCCTTCTTTTCTTTTTCAGGCTTGCCGTCCTTGTCCTCTTTCTTTTCAGCCTTTTCCTTCTTATTCTCCTTCTCCTTCTTCTCCTTCTTCTCCTTCTTCTCCTTCTTCTCCTTCTCCTTCTTCTCTTTCTTTTCCTTCTCCTTCTCCTTCTCGTCCTCTTTTTCCTTCTTGTCCTTCTTGTCCTTCTTGTCCTTCTTGGCTGGCGATTCGTCCTCTGCAGGCTCTTCAGCTTTACGCTTGTTCTTCTGCTTCATCTCCTCTACTATCGACAACGGTACATCTCCATCGGGCTTGATCAGAGTAGATGACGTAGACACAGTTATTGACGTAACAGTTAATTCAGATCGACTCTTTTGGTTATTTCCTTTGTCGTTGCTATTGTTACTGTTGTTGCTATTCTTTTGTCCATTGTTTTGATGACCTCCCTACATTTCCAAGGAAAAAAAAAAAAAAAAAAAAAAAATAGATCATTCATATATTTATATATATATGTATAAAAGTGTGTGTATATATATTAGTGTTTTTGTTTTTCTTCTACAATCACCATTAGGAAGAGAGTAACTATCAATGCATCAATGCTCGATAAAATATGTTTTTCTTTTTTATTTTACCTTTTTGGGTCCTCGGTACAAAGACTTTTGATACTTCTCAGCTTCACTGATACATGATGTATGGGTCCGGTACTCTGTACCTTGAAATGAAACCGAGCAGTCAATACAAGAAAATTGTGCATATGGACAACGGTTAAAGTGTTGGTCCAACTTCGGCTTCTTAACCGTCTCCTGGCAAGTATCACACACAAACGAAACCATGCTGAATAATCCGAGATGAATAATGAAATGAGATGAATAAATAAATAAATGATGTTCTTGTAAGTTGTAAGAACAAAAAAAAAAAAAAAGCGCATTGTTTATGTGTGACTGCAAAATAGTTTGGATTGAATTCAGGTACACACAACCGACATTTCAAAAGAAGCAATTGGTGGCGCTGGGCCCATACAATCCCAAAATAAGAACGATTACTTTTTGTTTTTGCGTTTTTTATTTATTTTCCAACAAAAGAAATAGGAAGAAAAGGGAAATGGGGAGAATGGAAAGAGAAGAAAAAATGGGAAGATGGGGAAATAAGAAAATGGGAGTGGGGCGAAGTAATACTTGCTGAAAAGAAAATGTAAAAGGTCGATCTATAAACAAATGAATGAACGAAAAGATAAAAGGAAAAAAAGGAAGAGAAAGGAATGAAACGAAAGAACGACCTAAAATAAAGCAGAAAGTGTGTATGAACAAATGGGAAAAGGAGCTTGCTACAATTGAAGAAAAAAAAAAGGATAAAAAAGGGAAAGGGGGGTAAAATGGAAAAAGATGCGCTCTATCAGCATCTCTTCATAAATTTTTTCTTTTTTCTTTTTTTATCTTTTTTTTTTTTTTTTTTTTTTTTTTGTGATGGAAAGAGAGAGTATGAAAAGGAGGAAAAGTACAGTGGTGAAGTAGTAAAGAAAGAAAGAAAGAGATGGAATTCATCATTGCAATACAAAAAGCGAGCGTACGATTAAAGGAAAGCGGGAAAAAAAAGGTCGTTCTGGTGATTGCAATTCCTTTGGGATGAAATCTTTACATGGCAGTAGCACGCTTGACCATCTCCTTTGCCCAGCGTGCAACCTCTTTAGTCGTAACAGAGTGTTGGCGACTGCTGCGGCCCTCCTTTAAGCATTGACCAATCCATTCCGCTACAAGGAAGTCACGAATATCTCCACCAGGGAACGAGTCCGCTAAATCACCAATCAGTCCAATCATGTTGCGCAAGAGCGTATCCGAGCGCTCAGGATCATTGTAGACTGCGCAGAGGAACTCAAACACATGACGAAGATGAGGCGCCAGAAGAGCAGCTAGATTACAAAATATAGCACGCACAAAGTTGAGTTAATGCCAGTATGTAAACACCCTACATCTTAATTCACCACTGATTTTAAAATCTTTTTTACTTACATTGTCCACTACTCTTCAACCCTTGAACGATTCCAACATAGGCATCCACAATACCCTCACGAAGTTGGTTCACATAATCAATCATGTCATAATCAGTCTATTTATATTCGCGCGCAATAAATAAAAAAAAGAATAAAAAGATTGTTAATATTATCAGAAGTAAAATAAAAATAAAAATAAAATAAAACACGAGTTTCTAATACACTTACGGATCCAGCAGTAATGTTACAAGCCTGTGCAAGGACACTCATGGTTACATCAAGGTAGTTAGCAAACTGACCCTCAATAGCCAATGCAATATCTCCAAAGCATGAAAGAATGGCTGGCTTAACAGCGCGGTGCAATACAGGGCTCTGTAAGTTTTGCAAAAGAGTCGTCATAAAGCTATCACAATAGGAAGCTGACTGTGCACCCAAACCGCGGCAGATATCTCCAATCAAACCAACAGCAATTGAGCACAGCTGGTACTCCTCATGATTCTGAAGGGCAGTGAACAAGAATGGGGCAAAAGAATCCAAGTAGCGGCTAAACTCAGCCTCCAAAGCAGTAGTCAGAGCACCGACAGCCAAAAATGTATCTTCCACAATAGTAGATTGTCTTGAAGCAGCAGTCAACAACTGTAACAACGCGGTCATGATACGGTCAGCCATGGGAGAAATCGCTCCTCCAACACGACGAATGATGTTGGTCAACACACTGCAAATGTTGGATTGCAACTCACTGTGAGCGTTACGCTCATCGACTCCAACAATTTGATTCTGAACAGCGATGCTCTGTTCCAGGCGGTCCAAGATCGTCAAGGTCAATTGCGAAATAGCGGGGAAGTTGTCCTTGGCACTATGACTGATCAAGATTGAAATGGCTTCGTAAGCAGAGGTGCGAGAGAATGCCTCGTTGGTATTTCGGTCAGTGATCTGCAGCAAAGCTGTAATGATACTATCAAAAAATGGCGACATGAGACTGGTAGGCGAATCAGGACCCTGTTCTCCCTCCAGTTGCTCCGCTAGGTTCATCAAAGACAAGCAGCAGTTTGAGACAATTCTGTTTGAATCGCCCAATCCACGGATGAGAGCGTCAATGAGGGGGTGAAGGTGGACATCGGGTTTAATACATTCTACTAAAGACTGTGAAACACGTCCCAAAGCCCAAGCGGTAGTATCTTTGACCTTGATCACGGGATCCCTCATCATTTCAATCAGGAAAGGAAGCGCCTGTGATACAGGGGGGATCAGCAGATCATGTCCTGGACCTTCGAGGATAGAACCAAAGGCCATGACGGATGCTTCACGGTACTGCCATTCGCTACTCTTGATGTTGGCTTCAACGAAATGAATAACAGGGGCGACAATAATATTACCAACACACTGTGCAGTCAAAGACAAACAGGTTCCTGCGGCCATAGAAAGGTTCCAGTCATCCTCTTCATCGTCCTCATCCTGCCTGGCCATCAATTGCAAGAGAACAGGCAAAGTTTCGGACAAGGCGGCCCTAGCAAAGTAATAGTTGGTCGTATCAGGCACTACTCCATTCTCAAGAGCATCCATTTTGGCATTTTCCAAATCAATCTCCTCCTCACAGACGGTTGACCAGAATTCGACAGCCTGCAGAGCAACACGCTCGTTTTCATGCTTCATACCCTGGACAGTAAGCTAGAAATTAAATTATTTGATAGAGTCATAGGATGCGTTAGTCGATTGATACATCAAAACAAGCACTTTATAAAATAAAAAATAAAAATAAAAAAAAAAAATAAAAAAAAAAAAAAAGTTAATGGGATAAACGCAGCAGATCTAAATGTGTTAATTTAAACTTACTCCAAAGAGGGCCTGTTGCATATAATATGGCATGTATTCATAATAGAGCTGCATAATGCGCACCAAGCACTCATACGATGCAATTTGAACTTGAACATCCTGGCTCTGAGTAGCCTCACAGACCACTTGCATGATGTAATTACGTTCGCCCTCTCTCTTGAAATTCTCCTCAACAAACTCCAATGAATTGTACAAGGCACCGATGGCAGCCAAACGAACAGCCTCATTTGGTTCATCTTTGCGTGCACCCTGAACAACCGCTGTCAAAATGCTATTGGATTGCGATGTCAGGATTTTGCGGGGCTATTAAATATGATACAGCGACGTTTTTGCATGTTAGAAGTTTTTCTTTCGAAAAAAAAATAAAGACATAATAAAAAAAAAACGTATTATCAAAATATAATTAGTACTTACAATCGTTTCGCAGATGTATCCAATAGCTCGAAGGGTGCATTGTTTCAGATTGGTGTTGTCAGTGGTCTGGAGATTCTGAAGCATAAGGCGAATAACATCCTCCCATTGCTGAACTGGGAGTTCAATAGTAGCAATGGCTGCTACAACTTGAGCTGCGACAAGACCGGCACGAAGATCAGGAGTACCAAGCGTAGTCAAGACCTATTAACGTGCAATAGAGAGCTCATTTATTAGATACAAGCTAAAATGACGTCGTCATGCATCAAATTATGATTAACAAAATTAAAATAAAAAAAAAGGCTTACCAAGGTTTTGATCTGGCTTCTTGTAGATTCATCAATACCCAACCATCGAGCAGAGATTTCATTACGACGAATAACTTCCTAAAGATATTGACATGTACAAATCAATGCAATGTTAAGAACCGTTATCTGGATATGCATTAGGATTTTAACAGAGTCAAGTGACACACATGATCTATTCTCCAATTGGCTTACCCTTGTTGTCAATGCGTTTTTGAGAGCCAAACCAGCAGGGATACGGGCTTGACTTTGCTCATTGCCGAGCTCTTGGCACAACATGACCACATATTGTTTCTATTCAGCGGCGTAATATCCCACATATGTACAAAGTTGGAAAGAAGATAAAAACAAAAAAGAAAGCGTCAGCTGGTCTGTTCTGTACTCTTAACGGTACCATGTTTCCCTTGTTCAAGACGGCACAAATAAATCAAAAGATAGATGCAGGCGCTTCAAGGGGTTAAACATTGAAAGTCTAATTCATCCCCTCAATCCTTCTCTTCATCCGATAACTTTGAATGCCCAAATCTACACGCGATTAAACACTAATACTATTATCGCATTTGATACTGCCACCATCCAAGTATTTCTATGGGCGTTTAGCTTTTGGTAAGACTATAACAGAAAAGGTTACATCGACATTGAACACTGTCATCCCGAAGCAACTATGGCTCCACAGGTATTGTATTTCCTTCCACAGAATTGTCCTTGAAATGCCACGTTTTCTAATAAATATTGTATGAGGAAAGTTGGTGGCGAGTTTGTTGTCGCAGCAAGCGTATATCACGACAGATGTGGTCCTGTTGCATCCTGCCACATCCTATTGAAGAATCCATCCTCCTCTCAAAGACCACACTTGAAGACAACACATCATGCAAAGGGTTCACCACACAAAAAAAATATGCTGCAACGCCAGCAAGAATGTAGTGGCGTGGACCCAAGAAGATAAACAAAAGAAAAGATAATAATAGCGATATGACATACAAAATCTTCGCTGGCTGCTGTCTCGAGTTGAGTGGTTGCGGCTTCACGGATCTGTTGATCTATTTTGGCAAAACAAAAAAAGGATTGGAAGGTGGGATGTATGCGTCAGTGAATGATGAGAAGTTTCTTTTTTAAGAGCACAGGTGTTGTATGCATCCACAGTTGGATTACAAAAGAGATTGCTGCATAGTGCAGCAACAATTAAACAATAACAACAAAGCGCCATCGTAAAAAAAAAAGACCTGATGCTCTCCATTTGCCACGTTTTTACTCTATGGACATCTGAACATCAGATGACAGAGCAAGAGTAAACGAATATGGAATTACGCTTTTGTTGTCTATAGGGTCATCATAGCCTTGTCAGCTTGGAGTAGCAAAATTAAATTGGCACGTCTCCCGCCATATTACAAACAGCATTGAAGAACGTTGCTCCTATTGCACGCCTTTTTTTTTTATTTTTACATATACATCTTTGCTTTATTCATGATTGGCAGTGCAGGTCCCTTGGAAATGAGCAAGAAGCTCTTTGCAATGAAGGATGTCTGCGACATGGTGGCAAAAAAAAAAGATCATGTAGTGGATCCCATATGCTTACCTTGTGAGAGGGTGTTCAAGAGGATCTCTCCGATGGAAGCCATGACGTGAGACGAAGAGAATAATAGGGATATGCAGTGGAGGAGAGGGAGGGGAAGGGAAAATGAGACAAAGAGCTCGAAGACAAAGAGACAAAAAATAAAAAATAAAAAATAAAAATAAAAAATAAGATAAAATAAAAGGGTGTAGTGTATGTCCCTTAGTTTGTGCAGGGGAGCAATGGACGGAGAGTGATTTTGAGGAAGCTACAATAAAAGGCAATAAAAAAAAAAGAAGCACGCGGAAACGGGCAGAATAAAAAAGTCAAAAAGGGGGGAAAGAGCAGAGAAAAAAAAAAGGCAGAGAGCATTAAAAAGAGTCAAAATAAAAAATTTTTTGGGCGCGATTTATTCTGAATCCATCTTTTAATGATTATAGGTAAATGTAAAACACTGATACACAACACAGTCATGCAGAAAGAACTAAAAAGAAAAGGAAGAAAAGCCTGGTCCAAGGGTGCGCATTTATAGCTTTAATTACTCGGTACCCGTGTGATGTGTATACGTGTATATTATCCTGTTGGACAACATGACCCCCATTTTGCGCGCCATCGGCATTTACGCACAAGCTTTTTTTTTTCCGTGCATTAATGCACCCGAGTATAGCGCAATGAGAGTCCAATTTACGTCACCGAAATCTTGCTTTAGACCTTCTCTCGAGCTACGTATTTCCTGTGCACTAACTAATCGCATTTAGGTCGAAGGCTCCCTCTGCCCTCGAGCCTCACCGAGACTATACGCATTCCCCTGTTGTTGCTGGCGCTGATGATGGTGGTGGCACCGGTGTCGCCTTCTCAACTCTAACCAGGGACCTAACGGAGTGAAGATAGAATAGATACTCTTTGTTTATCAATTGAACTCTGACGACTTTCGCGATTTCTACACAGCTACCACGTCTTGGTGGTTAAGAGTACCCATCCCTCAAAGCATCAGGAAGGAGTAGCGCTGTAAATCCACGTGGCCGATGGTAGCCTGCTGTTGTTGAGGTAAATTGATGCTTTGAGGATCGTTACCTTATCTCCGAGTAAAGTCCCAAAGGTTCTTGACGCCAATGCTGTTGCTGTTGTAGGGAAATGGTCTAGCCAATGTGAGAGTGTTAGAAACATAAAAGAAAAAAAAAATATTCAATCAAGTTCATAGCAAAAAAAAAAGGACGTTGAATACATGGAAAAGGGCAGGCTCGCTGCAAAGATGCCGAGCTTAGTTTACTATACTAAACATGCAAGGTCTTGGTTTTGACATAATCTAAAGTATATTTGGGCGAAGCACTAAGTCCCTCTTGTACAAAGATTGTCAATCTAGCGAAGTTATGGCTCAAGGATTTTAGGCAGGCGGTGCCGACTATTTGTCATGTACCTGCAAGAGCATCAACGGAGTTCAGAGCTAAATTCATAAGATCTACCAAGGTATTCTGTCAATTGAACACGACAAGGAGAGCAAGTTCAAGGGCCGAAAATGGAGGAATTATGCTGGAAGAAAAGATGAATGAAGGCATGGGAGGTATGCGCCTTTTTTTTTTTTTTTACGCAGAAGCGTTTATTTCAAAAAATAAATATTCAAGAGATTGAAGCCAAAAGATAATGAATAACAGAAAGCAAAAAGAAAAAAAGAAAAAAAAAAAAGAAAAAACGCCTGCTTAGATCTTGGCGTCGTCTGTGATGAAAGCAGCTCCCTTGATAATGTTAACTTTAAGCTCAGGAATAGCAGCACCCAGCAATAATTGCTCATAATCTGAGAGGGTGGGAAGAGGCAAGATCTTACTCACACCCTCACGACCAAATTCGACATCCTGTGCGAAATAATCCAAATGAGTCTTGGCCCTGAAACCAGCTGTGCTCTCAGGATCGGCTTCCAAGTTCACAAAGGTCGACTCGATTAGACCAGCCTTGCCTGCAACCGTCGCCTGAAGGATTACGTTGGTAAAGCGCGCACCTGCATGAGCCATTGACAGTGTTGCAGATCCTGCGCCATCCTTTGCCTTTACAACCTCATCCCCACCATATTGAATGCGGTGTGTCAGCGCCTCGAGCTGCTCCTTGGTAAAGGTTTGTCCAGGGATCTGGGAGAGGACCGGCACAATGGTAACCCCACTGTGTCCACCAATTACAGTAACCCTTGTTGACTGTGGATCGATCGCATTGTTAATTTCGAACGCAAACCTAGATGAGCGGACAACATCCAGCGTACTGATGCCAAAGACTCTAAAGGATGAAATACAGTAAGAAAAGCAGATAGTTATTTAGTATACAAGCGAAATATGTTTGGCTTTGCGTGATTATCGATTAGTAACCTATTCCCTCTTTTCTCTCCACATATATATCTAATACACTGATAATTCATAACAATGTCTCAAGAACTATTCACCCTGTCCTTGACAGAAATAGAGTAAAGAATGGGGACCTCTCCGCAGTTTTTTTTTTTTTTAACATTCGATCTGGTCACAATCTTCCCTGAACACACTAAATCAATCCCATATCGACTATATCGATTATATCAGCATGTTTACACAAAGCATCTTCCCAATGTACTTGTCACACAAAAAAGTTCTCAATTACTTTTTGGGATTAAAAACGCCATGCTTCTTGAGGACTTCGCACACAATAGGCACTGTAGAGTTGACAGGGTTAGAGATAATCAAGACATGGGCCTCGGGGCAGTTCTTGGCAATACCTGCAGCCAAGTCACGGACAATGCCTGCATTGATCTGTTGAGTAGGGGAGAAAAAAAAAATTAGAATACCGAGATGTCCGGAGCACATCACCGAAGTAAATAATCAAAAGAGAGCAACAAGACAAGGCAAGACAATTAATGGGTGTACAAAAAGAATTAATTGATAATCAATACATCTTTCTCATATCACACAGTTAACTTATTTCATGATGAGATAAAGAATAAAACGTGGAGCATTATGATAACTGAGTACTGATAAGCGACTAAAAAAATACTAATCCTCTCATCCATATACTTCTAGCCATGGCCATATCTGATGATCAATGGTTCAATGGTAAAAGCCTTACTCTTATCTTCCCAACAATCTTGTATTTTTTTTTTTTTCTTTTTAACTCACACTGACTACAAAAAAAAAAGCTCCGAGCCCCGTTTCTCCCATTGGATCCCAATCTTATATTCTTATATAAAAAATTAAAATAAATGTCCTACCTTGAAAAGGTCATCCCGGGTCATACCAGGCTTGCGAGGCACTCCAGCTAGTTATTTCAATAAGACGTTGAAGAAAGCACAAACACACCATTAAAGAAAGGGGAAAAAAAAAAAAAATCACGCGTATTTAAACTCCTTCTTTTAATATTGACATGATAACGGCGTTAATAATGATAACAGTAACAGTAAAAAAAAAAAAAAGCAAAGAATAATGTATACGTTACCCGGAATGACAACAGTGTGTGCATTCTTCAAAGCCTCGTCCATATCTTCCTTTCCATGTCCAGTAACGTTGGAGCGAGTATTGATATGAGATAAATCTGCAGCCACACCGAGCGCATTCACGACATCATACAGAGCCAAATGTGTGATCAACTCTGATTGCTTTAGGAGAAGCGCCAATGGCTGACCGATACCGCCAGCAGCACCACAAATAGTAACTAGAAAAGTAAAAAAAAATGCAGTATATTAAGCAAAAAGATAGAGTGCCATTTGTTCTAACGTCAACCTCTTTTTTACATGACTAAGAGAAGTCAATCAAGTGCAACATAAGACAGCAAAGCATTGTAGAAGAAAGCAGATACTGTATAGTACAGCATAGTATATCACATCGAATTACCTTTGACCATGTTATGAATATGTTGGATATAAAGCTTTAGAGTTTAAACAAAGTATGTCAAGTATCGAAGAAACGGAATGAATGAAGAGGAATGAAAAACAAAAAGAATGAAATGAGGAAAAGAAAAATATGTTTGTTGACAAAGTGTGTTTTTGCTCAAGTCAAGATGCAATCATTCATATCTTTTATATGGCTTTAATACGTACAATTCAATACTCTTATTCAATTTGCACACGCACATGCCACATGCAACGCATACAACACGAAATAAGCTCATGATAAAAATCTAGCAGCACTCTCAGCAGAACTGTATACGCATACAAGTCTTTTCTCTGACCAACGCACGAAAAAAAAAAAAAAAAAAAAAAAAAAAGAGTGATGTGTTGGCATTGGCAGGATTGGATAACTATTACATTTGTTAATGACTCTGTTATTTATCTTGAAATTTACACGATAACATTTTTTTTTTATTATAATTATGAAAGAGTCTATTATACATGAAATAGTTGGATGAATAAAGAGTAAATCTTGGGTAGATGATGGCTACAGTTGATCTATGCGAAATAAAATAATAATAAAGATAATAATATTGAGGATAGATATATTTCAAAAAAAAAGCTCACGTTGGCTTCTGACTTATTAAGATCGTTGAGATAGATAAGAGTAAGTAGCCTTTTCTACAGGTTGTGGCCGAGACCTTTTGTGTAAAGCCCACTGCCGTTATTGGTTATTGGTTATTGGTTATTGGTTACTATTGTTATCGCTGTACTGTTGTTGCTGAGGGGACCAAGTTAAGGCCTGCAATGATGTCTGCGTTTCCGATGCGATCGATGCAGATCGACGCTCGTCAGCTGAAGATAATTCACGCTCACGCGTATAAGAGTGTCTTGACTCTGGAGAAATGCCCAAATAATCTGAAGCCTATTAATCAAAATATCCAATTATTAGTATTTTAACGTTGTTATTATTGGATATTGTAAGTAATGGGTGATATCTAAGGAAAGAGACAACAATGGCGACAATTGACAAAAAGTGTGGAAAAAGAAGGGAGGAGCCTCTTACCAAGACTTGATTCATAGTGGCACGGCGTTGTGGATCTGGGTGCAAGAGAATACGGATCAATGCTCGAGCACTCTCATTAGGGACAGCTAGTTCGAAATCAGGAATCACCAATTCACGTGCTGAATTCCATCGGAGACCATTCGCCAGTGATGGTGTGTCTGGAGAAGGGTGCGCCAAAAAGTGAAGCACCGTGTCATCTGACAACGATAGAGGAAACAATGGCCTAGTTGCAAACAATTCCTACAGATATTTCAAGATCCAATAGTAGATAAATAAGATATTAGCATACAAAAGCATTACTGACTGAACAAATATTGTTGGAGGAAGGCAAAAGGCGTGACGAAACATCTTTTCATTGACTTACATAGACCAAGCATCCAAATGCCCAGAGATCAATGCTATAGTTGGCTGTAACGCCTGATGACGCTTGCTTATCAACTGTGGTTCCTCGAGCCACCTCAGGTGGACAATACCGAACAGTTCCGATTCCAATACATTCCTCGCTCGCTACGCGTGAAGACTCCATGTCAATCAATTTCCATTGTTGTCGAGGATCATCCCGGTTATGCATCACGTTCGAGGGCTTCAGGTCACAATAGACAATTTTCTTCGAATGACACCAACTCAAACACCGGAGTACTCCCTTCGCAATATCCCGGATATATCCTTCATCCAGCGCAGTTCCGGATCGATACAGAGCTGAGCCTGTTAAATCCAGTTCAGACATTTCATTCGGTCCTGCTTGTTCGCGTAAGGCCACTTTCTTGGCTTTTCTAGCATTCTTTAGCATCTGAGCCAATGTCTCATCTAGTCGCTCCAATATTGTTAATCGAATCTTGGCTGGCTTATTGGGATCATCTGTCTCGGACAAGACCAACGTCGCTACATGCTTCAGCTCCACAATATTGGGGCCTCTCAGCCGTCTCAAAATTCGACATTCACGCTCCCATGCCTCTTTCCTGGCAAATGATTTAATTACAATCGGCTGCTGAGTATCTGAATCAATGGCAAACAGGATGTCATTCGACTCTCCATGTATAGGGCTCGGCGATTTCGAAAGTTTGTATCGAGCGGGCAAGTTCTGGACCAAAGTTACTAACGCTGGGTTGTCCAAGGTAGTATAATTGGTTGATGACTTTGTTGTCGAGGTCGATGTAGTATCCTTGCGCCGAAGATCTGTCGTAGCCTCTTCAGATAGTCCCTTGAATTGTATCTGCTGAGATTCAGATGGAATAATAGCGGCAGCAGTGGTAGTAGTACCAGCAGCAACAGTGCTACCTTTGTTGTTACCGCCTGCATTCCGTTGCTTTTGCCGCTGATGTAGCTGTACAGAGCTGCTTGCACCAGAATTAAACACAGGAGCATCTTCTTCGGGATGCGAACTAGCAATATCCATTCCAGAGCACATTAGCGTCACTCTATCCAATGGACTGACAGCGTTAAAAAGAGTCGCATCCCGAGGACTGGTGGATCCATCTCGGCTCAGAACCTCGGTCGATGTAGCTACGGCGGCTGCAGCCAATGACACCGAGCCTGGTCCGATCGACGATCCGTTTCCTGTTCGTATAGACATTCCTCCTGCACTGCGGTCACCTCGTAGTGGCTTTGAACCACCAGCGCCACTATGATAAATCATCATGGGCATTCGTTGTGAGCTAGTTCCGCCAATGCTTCCTGTAGATTGACCTTGTGATCTCGCTGATGTTCCATGAACACGCGTGGGTATATACCGTAACGTCGGCAAGCTATGGTGATTATCTCGTTGATCAAATGAAAGTGATGATGCAAAAGTCCATCGGTCTGCATCCTCTTCATCATCCTCTGCCAGGTATGCTGGATAAAAAGGGTCGGAAGAGATGGATCCGACTCTAGCAGCATTTTCTACTAAGGAT
The DNA here is from genome assembly GCF_002105155.1 of Lobosporangium transversale. Lineage (NCBI taxonomy): Eukaryota > Fungi > Mortierellomycota > Mortierellomycetes > Mortierellales > Mortierellaceae > Lobosporangium > Lobosporangium transversale. The sequence goes on along the minus strand of NW_019028981.1, from coordinate 1,336,034 downwards.
CCTCCTGTCCCTGTGGTCCCTGCTCGCTCATGGCCGACACTGCCCTCCTTTTGTGATGAAGCTGTCAGAGGCTGTCGATACTGCTCAGATGACCGGCTCGATTCTGCACGATGAGATAATGACTCATGGTCCGCTGCTGCAAATGCTGTCATAGACTGCATAGGGTAACTATGTGAATGTGCTGGTATCGATCTCTGAGAGGGAATATTACTAGTTTGAAAAGAGCGCTTCCCTCCTGAGGATGACGTACCAGAATCTTTGTCTGTACCAGCACCAATACCGCCGCCACTATACACAAAGCCTGGTTGTTGTTTATCATCTCCAACAGCGTCCCTTGCTAGGCTCAGTTCACCATCTGTTATAAAACTAGCAGTACCACCTTGTGATCCTTGTGATGCACATTTTGCTCGATCCTGTTTCCTCTTGAGAGATCTCCTGCGAAGAAGTAAGAAGCCTACAAAGGCTACAATAAGAGCTACACTGCCACAGACAACACCTAACGTCAATGGTAGATTGGTTCTTTTGGGTTCGGCTGGAGGGGGAGGTGGAACAACTGGTAAAGGCGGTGCCGCAGGGCTAGGATCTCTGGACGAACTCCATTGCCATGTTTCTGTATCTAGAATATAAATATTGGTGTCATTTGGGAGAGCGGTACCATAACCGCCCCAGACAAGCATGTTGGTTCCATTGAGAAGTGCTGAATGTCCAGTACGTGGCCCAGGTCCCATTTGCTTATTAGTCGTCATCCTATTCCACGTCCATTCAGACTTGGACGCGTCCAGCACCCATACGTCGTCATCTACAGGCCCATCTGGCCCACCACCTGTGAAAAAAAAATAAAATTTTAAAAATAAAATTTTGCAGCAACCATGTTAGAATTTGAGATATTGAGATGTAGATGTAGATGGAGATGAGAGTATATTCGAGAGTATATTCTATTTTCAGTCCCGAAAAAAAAAAAAAAAAAAGACATGTGGTTTGTGGAATGTGATACAACAAGCAAACAAGCATTTCATATCATTCGTTCCTTTTCTTTTTGGCGGGATCATGTCTTTACCATATCCTCAAACTCAAACTTACCATAAACAATCATCGTGTTGTTAAAACAAACAGCCGAATGACCTTTGCGAATTGACGGAATCGTACCTCCGATACCAGCGTAGACAGGTTTAGAGAGTACCCAAACTTCAACATCGAGATTAAATGTATGCACAGTGTTGAATGCCACTGTGGATTGGTCGCTACCACCAAAAACAATCATCGTATTGAGTCCTGTTAGTCGGCACATAGTGTGGTGCATCAACGCAGGTCCGTTGGCGATCGAAGTCCACTGGAACGTACTCTCATCCTTTTATTGTTATCATTATTATAATTATTATAATTATTAATATGATGGTTGATATTTATGCAAGATAAAATAATCATTACAAAGAATACAAAAGCATAAATGTCTTGTCAGTATAAAGAAAAAAAAAACATCTGTTACTAAACAATGATGTTTTTTCAAGGCCATTCCCATTCTCCCAAACCCCGTCTCTTTCCCACAGTCTGTGTTTGTATAGCCCAGTTGGTTTGTCAGTATCATAAAAATAGATCTGGGTTGGGCGGCGGTCTGAACACAAGGGAAAGAGAGAAACAGACAATAAAAAAAAAGACACCTCCAGTGTATTGAGGTAAATATAGATACTGAACACCATCATCCCTCTTCACCATCTTCTCCTCCTCCCCTTTCACTCCCACACCCTTTTCATCGTGTAGAAGAGTCAGTGAACTTGAATTTTTAGTAAAAGCAATAAAAAAGATAAAAAGAACAAGACTGAAAGAAAAGAGGAAGCAGAAGCAGATATGAGAGAAAAAATAAAAACAAAAATAAAAATAAAGATACAAGCAAGATGGACACCAAACATCCAAACAATTGAGGAATAAATAGAAGAGTAGATTGATTGAAGATCGACTATAACAACAATAAAAATAACAACAACATTACCAGCTTGCTAAGATCGTTCAGAACGCCCGTGCTCGCAAAACCATCGGACCCAACTGATGCTCCTCCGTGCACAAAAACAGTTGAATCAGCCATTCCGACAGCTGCTCCGAGTCGAAGTTGAGGTGCCACAGCAGGGTTCGCTATTCATGAGGATTTTTTTTTTTTTTTTTGTGAATAAAACATTTATTTTTGTTTTTTGATGTTCTTATTTTAGTCACCGGGCGGAGAATCATAAACCAAAATGGGTATAAAAAAAAAACGACAGAAGCATAGGTATCAAAACAATAATGATTACGTGAGTTAGGGATAGACCAGACCCAAAAGTATGTGTCCAGCATCAGTAAAGAATTGCTTGGTGAAGATGCATTGGCGACCAGGGACATCATCTTGCCCTGTGATTGTAACGCGATCGAATCCAGGAACTTTTGGGGCGCAGGCGTAGATGTAGGTGAACCTTGAATCGTGGGCTGCGACCATTGACGCAGGGTCGTGCTCCAGACCCAAACATCATTAGAGCCCAGCATGTTGGCGCCGTAGGGACTCTTGGACGAATCTGTGACCCCGCCAAAGATGACCATATCCGTGTCTATGATTGCAGCCCCGTGAAACGCACGCCAGCTTGGCGAAACAGCCGCAGCCCCTACGAGCGCGAGTTGAGGAGTGATGATAGCCATCATAGTCAAGAGGATGGAATAGAGGATAACTGAAGATGTGGCGAAGAATGACATGGTCTTCGTTGATGAGAATGTAATTGTTGAGATATTTCCTTTTGTCCTTATTCCTATTGTTTTGAAGGTTGCATCTTGAATTGTTGTCGCGATCGTTGGTGCAGGTGTCGGGATGGTTGTTTTGATCGCCTCTGATGATGGCGGTGTTGTTGTTGTTGAGATCGTCGTTATCTTTGCTATTGATAGCATTGTTTCTGCTGTAGCTCCTCTTTTAAACGATGACACCCCTCTCCATCTCCGCCTCCTCCTAAGCCCGCTCTCCCTAGCTATACTTTTCCTCCCCCTTCTACGGAACAGGTCGGGGAGACACCATGGTTCTAGAGAACGAGAACAGGAACAAGGGCCTATAAGGCTCATGCATGGTGTACTAGGAGTGGTCATAGTTAATGATGGCATTGATGATCTGATTTGCACTTGCGTTGGTCCTCGTAGTGACTGAACACCAGGGGGCGGAGCCTGATCTCCAAAGTGCATACACGCTGCTACTGCCTGTGCAGTAGTGGCAAACGATTGTAGTGATGTGAAAACTGCTGATATATTTAGCGTTGTTGTGGTCGAAGCTTCTGTTCTTCTTGGTGTCATTGTTGTATCCGTCGTAGGAAAAGGAGAAGCGGAAAGAGGGGAAGGAGAAGGGACAGGGATAGACATCGAATGCGAAGGTATCATGTTGATGGCTTTTACTTTTGCTTTGACTATTGTAGGTGCTTCTGCTTCTGCTTCTGCTTCAGCATTTACTAGTTCAGCAGTTGTGGCTGCAGATCTAAACACAGATACAGGCACGACTTCAGTTGTAGACAGGTGAACTGAATCTTGTATCATGTAAGAAAGAGAGTCGGAGTGTGCATGAAACAAAAGTCTCTTCTCGTTCCTGTGCCTGAATAAGATGGGTGAATGAGAATGGAGTTGAATGTGAGCATGAAAAGGAATTTGAGAGAAATGTGCATAAAAAAGAGAATGGGAGTAAGAGCTGCGTCGTCTCCTAGAGACGCTCACTCTATTGGTCAGACTCGGCGTACAGCAGAGACTAGACATGGAAAGAGAAAGCCAACGAATAGCAAGAGGAGAGAGGGAAGAGAGGAGAGAAGAGAGGAGAGAGAGAGGAGAAAGAAAGAAGGAAAGAGAAGTAAAGAATAAAGAGATTAAAGAAATTCTTTGGTTGGAAAAGATAAAGTCAAAATTGTCCAAAAATCCACGCCTTCAAAAGAGATCCGCAAGTTTACAAATCTGGTCTAGGCTGAGATTGCGGAGAAAACAAAAAATTAAATAAAAAGGAGGATTCTTCTCAAGAGTAAGAGGCTGAATCACTGTTGTAGCAGAAAGCACGGCAAAAACAGTATGGACCATTGGCCCATTGGCATGGATGATGAACGAAAGGGGCCGTCATTGTCAGTTTTCTAAAATTGTACAATACGTGATGGGACAATGTGCAAGGTAACACCCAATTGACAAAAAGGCAATTCATGGGTCTCCTTGGCTTTTCCTCTGTCCATATCCTTACTCATGATCTGTTTCCTCCCCTCGCTCTTTCTCGGTCCCTCTTATCTAAACCAAGCAAACACACATCTGAGGATAACATGCTCTTGGTCTGAAAGAGATACCAAGTCAACTTTGTTTAAATTATGCTTTCATGTCTTATTTAGAAGATGCTCAATGGTCTCTCCGATCTGATGCATGCTGCCAAACAATATGGCACCATCGTGTGCTTCCGTTGTTGCTTGTTTCCATTCCCCTTCCCGTTTCTGTTTCTTTGCATCTCCATATTTCCAAATTTTCTGGTCTTCAACATCCCGCCCTGGTATCTAGTAGAATGACGTGAGTGTGTGCTTATTAAATTGAATGATCGGGGACAGAAGTTGGTCATTGCTCAATGCCACTATTACTTTTTTAAAAAAAAAAAAACATTGCAAACATCTTTTGGTACCCCCGGGCCATGAGTGTTATAAGCAAAAAAAAAAAAAAAAAAAAAAAAAAAAAAAAGTACATGAATGGGAATGGGATAAACAAAAAGCGTTGTATGGGCTGAGACTCTCAACATACGCCATCAAGATCAATAAGGCCCGAGTGGAGAGTGGAGTGGGTAGTTGAACCGTACGTAAGGAAAACTCAAATTCAATTTCAAATAAGAAAATATGAATGTCAATACGTTTGTTCCATCGGACCACAAATCATTTTTCGTTATTTTTTGGGTTTGGAATATCAAACAATTAAGGACAAATCAAATGTAATTGACACATGTACTTCTTATCCAGGAGAACATTTCTTGGTGTTTTGCATCTTTTATATTTTACCAAGAAAAAAATATGCAAAGGCAAGGCTTTTTATTCATTCTTTTGCTTTGGAAAGTAAAAAATGCAAGGGCACTAAAAAATTTTTTTTACTGTAATTGATTGAAGGACACAATGGTACATACATGAACGAGCGGCTAGCCAAAAAAAAAAAAAAAAAAAAAAAAAAAAAGACACCTTATTCTCTAAAGATCAAACGTGTGATCGTTTGGATCGTAGTTCTCAACACTATTCATTAAGATCAAAAATAAAATAAAAAATGCAGAGGAATTAAACACTTTATCTTTTTACCCTTCATAGACATACATCCGACAACCATTATTAATCTTATATATACACACACATAAAAGTTCAACATACATGAGACGGTAGAGGTAAGAGGGCGGGTGGCCACCTTGATTGGTGATGAACAGATTCACAAAATCGGGTGATACATAGTCGTAGTATGGATTCGTCACAGTCACCTTCTCGATCAGATCGCCTTCTTCAAATCCAAGTACGGAATCAGGATTGAACGTGACATTGAAACTATCCTCGTCATATGGGTATAAGGGCGAGAGTTTGTATAATCCCGTACATACCACCACAGGGATTGAGTGATGTTTTGCTGCTGCTGCCATCATGTGTGTCCCTGAAATGGCCACTAGCCCTCCATTGGCAAGAACTATAGCAAGGTCACAAGATCACTGTCAGTACACAATCATAAATCAACTCTACTCTCGACTTTCTATTCGAACTTTGAGCTTTGTATTTTTTTCATTTCTTTTTACTTACCAGCGTGAGTTCCGAGAATGACCTTGTTGACACGAGACATGACAGCGAAAACAGCTGAATCTGGGATTACAGTCGTCTCAATACCGGCTTTCGAGAGCTCAAGGGCCATCTCTTGTCCAGAATAACTAATGTTCAATAGGTAAAAGATTGAAATTTTGTCAATTAAAGCAATAGAGATAGCCGACTCTTTCTTTCTTTTTCTTTTCATTTGTCCAAAGGATAAAGAACAAAACTTACGAGGGTGCACTCTCTGCAACCAAGACCTGAAACTTTCTTTTAACAGCAGCCATCTTCAAGAACTCTTCCACTGTCTTGGATCGGCCGACTGTCATAATGATTTCGCTAATTGTTTTTTTTTTTTTTTTTTTTTTTTTTTTTTTTTTTTTTAAAAAAAAAAATAAAAAAATAAAATAAAATCAAGTTAACATCAATTATGTGAGAAACGAGCCCTCAAGCGCAAGGCAATCGATAACTTGTATAGGTAATTAACAAAAAAAAAAAAAAAGAAAAAAAAAAAGAAAAAAAAAGAAAAAGATATGTGAACCGTTATGACTCACTTTGAGTGGATCTGAAGGGAGGCTTGGTTTTTAATGTTTTCGTAAATGTTCTCCAATTCATCCTTGATTTCACGAATTTCTTGAATAATATTACTTCTCAAACTACTGGGATATTGAACATTTTTTTCTGCTGGAGTTGATCCTGTTTCTCCAAGCAAGTTGTACATGGACGAAGAAGTGGTGAGGGGTGCTGAATGGGTCTCGTTCTGGTCCATATGCGAAGCAATGGACTCTGCCTCCCGAAATTCTTCTCTGATAACATGAAGGACACGACGGATGATGTTTCCAACAGCAAGCTCAGTAGGATTGGCTTGAACTAGTCGTCGACCAACTGATTTAACTAGTGTAACAAGTTGATTGCAAGTTGTCCAGTTGTTCTTGGAAATGACTACAATCAGCAGTTTGAGTGTCGCCTGCGCCACAGTTGACGATCCCACAAGTTGGCGCCTCTTGAGTTTTGCGACCAGATCGTCGACAAGCTCATTGTTCTTGCTCATTATTTGAAAGTCACTGTGGGTCGCTGTTGTCTGTTGTTATTATTGAAGTGAAAAAGAAAGGGTGCACTTTTCGCTGATTTATCTTCTTTTTTCTTTTTCTTTTTTTTTTACTGCCCTGTAGTTCAACGCGATCCTTACCAATGGTAAAAGAAATAACTTTTATTGTGGATTTGCCACCTTTTTATTTTCTTTTCCTTCAGCAATTTGCTATTCGTGAACTAAAGGCATGTTTCGGGTCATGTGATCAAACCTTGTTCGGTTCTGACGACCTGAACTTTTTTGCATCAACTTTTTTTTGCAAGCATTCATCATTCATTCGTTGAGAGCACAATATAATAAAAGAGATAACCTTACAGATTTACTTTCTTTATAAAAAAAAACTCACACCATAAGCATCTCATTACTTGCTGTTCAGGTACTCTTTTTTTTTAACTGTAGAATTATTCCATCGCAAACTCTCCTGTCTGAGCGATCACAACTTGCCACTAATTCATGCAAATGCTCATTCAAATACAACATTCCATTTTACTACCTGCTAGTTAATCTTATTGTCCATTACACAACTCAACAGCTCACAGTGTAGAGCCTCCCTCTTCTCTTTCATACTCTCACACGCTTCTCATAGTCCGCTTCAGCAACAACAACAGACGCGCTATGCCTAGTCCTAACGAGAGAGCAATTATCAGAGAAGTCTGGGCCGAGAACTTGGAGCAGGAGATGGCACTCTTGCGCGACCTCGTCGACCAGTATCCGTATCTTGCCATGGTACACTTGCGTCATCATGAATTCTTAGGCAACAAGCATCTCATGGGGGAGGGGTGTGGGAATGCGAGACTTTCTTTTTTTGCAGGCACCAATGAGCATATTCAAAAAGGACTGACCTTGGGCTTGATCTGCTTTTTTTTTCGTAATTCTATTTATATTCAATTGATGTGACACTATCACAACAGGACACGGAATTTCCAGGTGTTGTTGCCAGACCTATCGGTATGTCTCCTATATACTATGACTGAGCGGGAAGACGTTGAATAATTACAAAAAGGAATCAAGTTGAACCGTTATGCTGACGCGGTGAATGATTCTTTTTTTTTTTTTTTTTTTTTTTCTTACTTTTCCTTCCGTGATACATCTAAGGCAACTTCCGTACCTCGGCCGATTATCACTATCAAACTCTACGATGTAATGTTGACCTACTTAAAATGATCCAGCTTGGTGTCACATTTGCAGATGAGAATGGAAACATACCAAAGGATGCCTGTACCTGGCAGTTCAATTTCAAGTTTAGTTTGGCGTAAGTTTGCCAAACCAAAAACCACATACTCAGGCGATGAAGGAGGAAAAAAAAATTAGCAATTCATATTTGGACGTGGTTTTTTTTATCTTCTACCTTATTCTTGTTACATAGTGAGGACATGTACGCACAGGATTCGATTGATCTATTGACAAAGTCTGGAATCAACTTTCAGAAGCATGAAGATTATGGGATCGATGTTCATCATTTCGGTGAACTTCTTATAAGTTCCGGGTTTGTTCTACTGGACGAAGTTAAATGGATTTCTTTTCACAGGTATATATGAAGAAAAAAAAAAAAAAAAAAAAAAAAAGGGCCAATTACTTGATAGCTCTCATGAGATCTTTTTTTTTTTTTTTTTTTTTTTTTTTTTTAGTTGTTAGAAATGGTGCAAGGGGGTAAAAAAACATTCAGTATATCAAGGGAAAGAGGAAGAGAGAGATAGGCAGAGAGAGTTTTACTTTGCTAATTAAGATCATACATCTCAAAATCATTCTTTTATAATATAGTGGCTACGATTTTGGATACTTGCTCAAGATTCTGACATGCAGTCCTCTACCTGCAGAGGAAGGAGACTTTTTTGATTTGTTGAGGACATATTTCCCTTGCATATATGACATCAAGTATCTGATGAAGAGTTGTAAAAATCTGAAAGGTGGTCTTCAGGAATTGGCAAATGATTTACAGGTAAATCATGAAGGACAACGTAACTTTTAGATACTCCTTTTAACTGATGACGGATTACTGAGTTTTTTTTTTTTTTTTTTTTTTTTTTTTTTTTTTTTTTTTTTTTTTTTGGTGATAGGTTGTGAGAATTGGATCACAACATCAAGCAGGAAGTGATAGCCTTTTGACATGCTCAACCTTCTTTAAGATGCGTCAAATTTTCTTTGAGGACAAGATTGATGACGCTAAGTATCTGTAAGTTTGATATTGAGGAATGAAGGACGAATCATTGCTTCATAACAATCACTTACTCTATATTTTGTTCATCCTCCATTTGATTAATAGTGGATATCTCTATGGCCTTGGCTCAGCAGTAGGCTCTAGTGCTACACAGCCCAACTCAATCGCTACATTTAACTCTGCAGCAGGGAATGATAGCCCACTGATCACAAACCAGTCTGCAACACCTAATGGCAAGCCTAATAACTTCCAGAAGTCAACAATAAACATTAACTAATTCAAAAAAAAAAAAAAAAAAAAAAAAAAAAGGCGCAGTTATAAAGTATATTCACTGCAAAGGGCCGATGGTTATTCTTACTGTAATCTTACTTGGAATAATTCAACAAAGAGAGATGATGTATGACTTAATGATTGATCTTTGCTTCAAATGTCTCTTACCTCAAAGCGTATATATTTCTGTACGAATACCAAGATCGGATAGAGAACGGTTTTCTTTCTCTCCTCTGTTTTAGCATAGGCTAAAACATTTAGCTTGTAGTTTGGCAATTTAGATTCGTTGTTCGCCACGCCAAAGAAGGCTACAATATGAGTAGATCAAGAAAATGGAGCCATTTATAGTGATCCAGTGTTCCTGAAACCAATTACAATTTATACTCAATAACAGTAGAAACTGTTTCTACAAGTTGATTAAAATATTATAAAATGGCTGCACGCACTATCATCAGGCCATGTTAATGGGGAATGCAAAAGAGTCATGCGCGTCTTCTCTAGTGTTCCTTGGCAAGGATCCATCCTAGAAGTCGTTATCAGATTTCCTTTGCTGGGTGACAATGGTAATCTCGTAGGTAGTCATTGGCCTATTGGACAGTTATAGTTTGCTTTCAACAAGACTTTGTTACCATGCGTGGCTTGCATTAGTGAATGTAATCACTCGGTTGTTGTTTCTTCTTCCGTTGCCATATTCAGCAGCGACCAGTGCAGCCAATGTGAATCAAGAGTGAGAAGACTGGCATAGGAGGCATCTTTCCTTTGAATTATTCTTCCTTCTATCTCTTGTATCTAAAGAAAAAAAAGGATAAGATGATTGCCTTTATTGAAATGAAGAATTACCTATTTACGTTCGAGACTTTAGGCCTAATGAGGTAATGGACTGATATGAGCCTCCAACACCGCGACAATACTCTGACTAAGAAGCATTGTATCAAGGTCAAATCGAAAACAAAGTATTAAAAATGGCACCAATGATGGCCTTTATGATGTCGATCGATCACAGTCTTGAGGATATCATATTCGTTCCAGGACCGGATGGCGGATGGTGCGAGCTTTGGTAATAGGTGGGTGTCTATCTGTGCTTCAATGACAGTGACCAGATAGGTATCAAAAAGTCGGTAATACTTTGATGTGAAGGCGAAATATCAAGGGACTGTCCTGATACCTAAGAGTAGTTGGCGCTGAGGAAGATGTGCTGTAAAGCTTGTCCAATGCTTCCCAGTTCAACAGGAACAACATTTTGGTTACTCGTCCGAACAAATGCTCCTTCACTGAAGAAGTGATGCATTATCAACACTACGACACACTTTCATCTGGAAATACCTTGTCAGCAACCCGCTCCAAGCGTTCTTGTTAACAAGCCAGCGACAAATCCAAAGCCTCCCTAAACTAGTCTGGAGCCCTGAAGTCGCATTACAACCGCATCTCTATTCGACCTCTTTTACGACGATAAACGGCGCCTACTGATGATCAATCAGACCGCCACAAGCGACAGCAAGAGTCAGTCATCAAGATCATCGGTTAATTGTCTGATGCCTTCACAGGGCCACTTTTAAGTATAATAGGGCTTAGTATGCTTTACAATTAAAAAATTAAAAAAGGTATAGAGAGAAAGCTCGTAGACGGGCAAACAGTAATGTTGTCTAGGGATGTTTATCAAGATCAAGGGGACTAATTAGCCCCTGAACATTTTGCATCTATCCTGTCGATCTGTGCCTTGCGCTTGTCTATCTTTTTAATCTCTCCACATCATGGTCGTACAGCATTCACTACATTCCAATCAACTTGAATGAATGTAAACTTGTGCACAATCAAGACTAATTGTTTTAATCTATCCTTGCAAGGAATGGGTTATGATCTGTCTATTTTTTAATCGTTTTCAGGCTAGTGAGTTCTCTGTTGCAAACAGTTAAGTAGAAGAAGATTGACAATGATTCCAGTATGCCTTGACTATACTTTTTTCTGGCTGATCATATATATAAACTTCTTTTGTAGCTTTGTTGCTGAGAAATACTGATATTGAATGGTCCTAAATGCGTACATCTATTGACAGTTGAAGACGAAATTGATGGCTATCTGAGCATGAGCTGTCTGTTTAGAGGCAAAGTTACAAAAGTCAAAGGCATTACACCAAAGTGATTCGCCTTGAAGTAGGTAATGCTTTTTAATAACATCTATACAGATGTAAGTGATACACGTTCTTATATCTACTACTGCTCCCTATTTATGTCTTTCGAAATAATAGGTAGTTAAGCATTAGTGAGAGACAGTTTGATTCTTTATTGATAGGATCTTAAATAGTGGTGGGTTTGGGCTTTGCACCAAAGTACTCATGCCTCAAGTAGCTTCTTAAGCTGGGAATAGCGCTCTTGTTCGGTAGACGTCCCTACGTTCGTTTGGTGAGCGACCTTATTAAAGGTGCTGATGGTGGTAGTCACCAATTGCAAAGTACAGCAAGTGTCGGTTGCAAAGTTTTACTGATCTGTGAATGTAAAATCTGCATGACGGACATCGTGAAACCAAGGTATCTTACTTGCCACATGAGAATAGACCTTCTGGAGCGCATATTGATTATAAGGATTGCAGGCTCTCTGGCCTGAGTAAGCAGACTTCTCGATTAAGCGAATATGGAAGACTGTGATCTCATATAGGAGGCGGCTTTTATTTCCTTTCATTAAATTGTCCAATCGTGCTCTTGCCTTCCAGGTTAGGCAATAGTGATGGTCAATGTTCGGAGTTCACAAGCCACCCCGATGGATTTTCTTCCTGCCCTTTTGAGGGACAGTGGTTCAGGAAGAGTAGAAATCCTTCTCTTCACATTCATTTGGGATCATTGTAATGTGCTTGATTCGATCATTTTGGCAATGTATCATAGGAACAGGATAACAGGATTATCGTGCTCTTGACTTCTGCAGCAGAATTCGGGAAATTATGATCATCCTTCATCATTATGGTGCATAATTTTGTTTTCTGGATTACTTTAATTTAGCAGAATTAAGCGGAACATTTGATTCAGCATTCAGCTTGCTACAAAATTGATTTTTCCGGATCATTTAATGACTAGGATTCAAATTGTATACAACAGCATCAACATTAACGTCAGACCAGGATTAGTGAAATCTTGCTTTAAAAGCCTATGATCTAATCGAGTTTGCCGTTTTATTTTTTTATCTTACCTGGGCCAATAGACAAACATGTCGGCTGATCTTACCTGGTATGGTTCACAAAAATGCGAGGCAGCAATACATAAGGGACAATGGAATGATTTGGCTTATGCATATAGCAGCGATATTGACAATTATTATTATTACTATTTTTTCTATTAAAACAATGGTTATCAATCAGGCTTCTTATCAAGAAGAACAACTCTTTCTTGGTCAAGCGCAATGGCGTTCAATTCTCCTCGGAGGCTGGAAACTTGTTGAACAAGAACTCGTTCAAGTACTCTGGTCTTGCCAACAAGAAGGTACGCTTATTGTAAACAGGACAATGGAAACAATCTAGTATTCAGTATGACATTCAGGATGCAGACACCCAAGATGCAGCTCGTATTTTTTCTTTTCTAAAAAACGGCGTCGAGATATGAACATATTTGGTGAAGAAACCTGTAGTCCATGGGATGTAGAATATATATGCAGGAATTATTTCTTCGTTTATGGGACACTACTACATCTCATTACTTATAAAGCTGAACACAACTGTTAAGCTCGTTTGTTAATCATCAACGGCTGTCCTCATTGGAATATATCATAGACTGTTGATATCACTGCTGCTCCCTCTGGCCGTGGTGTTGTCGTTGCTACCAAGAAGTCTAGCGTTCCTGCCTTCAAGCCTGCTAAGGCCATCAACAAGGTTACTCTTACCAAGGGTATCCGCAAGTCTGCTCGCTCTGTTGCTGGCCTTACTCGCAATGGCTACCGTGCTGATCTCCGCAAGGTAATGCGTTATTATTTTTTTTTATCAACTCTTTTTAGTATTTGTCTTCTGTTTCGCAAAGTGCTAGAACCCAGCAGATTCATTTGACATGAAAGCTGGGCGTACATTATTTGCAAGATGACCACAAGGAAGAAAGACATCAAATGACTTTTTTCTCGAGACCAATGTTCTGCTTCACTATCAAACAATGAGTTATTCTCTATATTCAAAGTTTTGCGACAGCAACGTGGAAACATTTCTTTATCTCCTATTGTCTTGCCACTTTCCATTTTTCTATCTGTCCATTTATTCTTTTCATTACAA